>NC_041387.1:30438641-30461522 GCF_002162155.2 Triticum dicoccoides
GAGGGATTCACACCACAACCCAAGAAATGGATTGGATAGAATCGTAGATCGGGAGGAGTAGAATCCGTGAGCAGGAGATCGGGGCCGGAGGTCGGAGGAGAGGGCCGGAGCGACGGCCAGGCGGCGGTGGCTGTGTGTGGCGAGATGGGGATATGAACGAGAGTGAGTGAGGAACTGCCCCCCAAATCCCACGCCCCTCCCTAGTTATATGTGGCTGCGGGCGACGGGCCGGACATCCGGGGCTAGGCCTGAATATCCGGCAAGCGGAGGTCAGAGAGCAGAGAGCAGAAGAATCAAGCGGAGGTCAGAGAGCAGAGCGGAGGTCAGAGGTTAGAGAGCAGAAGAATCAACGGGACAGACATCCGAGTATAAGCCCGGATATCCGGCGTGTGGGGGTCAAGGAGCAAAACGTTCAGGGCCCGGATGTCCGGCAAGAGCCCGAATGTCCGACCACTGAAAGTGCGTGATTGCAGTTTGAGCTCAGAAGGATTTTGCTCCAGGGGCCGGATGTCCGGCTGAGGAGCCGGATGTCCGGTCACTGGACAACAAGATCAGGCAGGGGAGAGATGCGGAAGGGTCCAACAAATATGATTTGGTATAGACTCCACCAAGGAGTTTTGTTGAGAATTATGGGGAAAAGAAAACTTGAGTAATCTAAGGCCATACTAAGATGTAATAACAACCCAATCAAAATAAGTAATGAGAGTCCACACAAGCAATGCACAAGCGATGACCGAGGTCACCATGTTTGAGCATGTGGAATATAGTGCTGCAAAGATGTAGACTTTGGGCACATAGTCACGACTCCATCATGTTAAAGTACCATAGTTTGAGAACTATAAAAACTTTGAGAGTGTTTGTTATATTTATGCATTATGTAGGGTGAGAATACTCATGAATTGAATGTCTCCCCCTAAATATATGCCTACATCAAGACAAGACATTAATTTCATGCATGAATGGGTACTAGATTTCACATAATATTGTCAAGCTCCAAGATACCAAGTTCATGCCTAAGTCGACAAAACCTTGCTTCATCCAATGGTTTTGTGAAAATATCCGCAAGTTGCAAATCTGTGCCAACATGATCTATGTGAATATCACCCTTTTCCACATGATCTCTCAAGAAGTGATACCCAATGTGCTTGGTGCGGGTATGATCTTTGGGGTTCTCAGCAATATTGATGGCACTTTCATTATCACATAGAAGAGGCACATGTCTATAGGTGATAGCGTAATCCTTCAAAGTTTGCCTCATCAAAAGTAATTGAGTTGCACAACTGGTGGTTGCAATGTATTCAACTTCTACGGTAGAGAGGGCAATACAATTTTGTTTCTTCGAGGACCAACTTACCAAGGAGCGTCCAAGAAACTGACATGCTCCGGAGGTGGACTTATGATCCACTTTGTCTCCAGCCCAATCCGCATCCGTGTACCCAATGAGATCGAACTTAGCATCCTTGGGGTACCATAAACCCAACTCTAAGAATAGGCTTAACGGCCTTATGATGATTTTCCCTAGGGGAAGCTTGAAATCTAGCACACATGCATACACTGAACATGATGTCTGGTCTAGATGCACAAAGATAAAGCAATGAACCAATCATAGAGCGGTAAATAGATGGGTCGAAAGGAATACCATTTGTGTCTTCAGTGAGTGCAATTTTGGTTGGCATGGGTGTCTTGCATGGACTAGCATCAGACATGCCAAACTTCTCTAGGATATCCTTGAGGTATTTTGCTTGAGAAAAGAAAATTCCTTCTTGAAATTATTGAATTTGAAATCCGATAAAGAACTTCAAATCCGCATTGAGTGACATTTCAAAATTCCTTCTCATTGAAGCCTAAACTTATTGCACAAATGAATGTTAGGAGAACCAAAAATGATATCATCTACATAAATTTGGCATAAGATCAAATCACCCTTGTCCCTCTTAGTAAAAAGAGTGGGATCGATCACCCCTCTCACAAAACCATCATCGAGTAAAAACTTCTTAAAATGATCATACCAAGCACGAGGTGCTTGTTTGAGGCCATACAAAGACTTATGAAGTTTATACACATAGTCTTTGTGATCGAGATCAATGAACCCAGGTGGTTGTGACACATATACTTCTTCTTGTAGAGGACCGTTAAGGAAATCACTCTTCACATCCATTTGATGTAAAGTAAAACCATTGAAAGCGGCATAAGCAAGTAAGATGCGAATGGGTTCAAGACGGGCAATGGGGGCAAAGGTCTCACCAAAGTCCAAACCTTCAACTTGTGAGTACCCTTGTGCTACTAACCTTGCCTTGTTACGGACGATTACACCATTCTCATCTTGCTTGTTCTTAAAAATCCATTATGTTCCAATGACGTTTTGCGCAGTAGGTGGCCCCTTGACTAATGACCACACTTGATTGCGTCCAAAACTGTTCAACTCTTCTTGCATAGCAACGAGCCAATCGTTGTCCATCAATGCATCTTGTACCTTGAGGGGCTCAACACTAGACACAAACGAGAAGTGAGCACAAAAGTTTGTCAAATGTTTACGAGTGACTCTACCTTCCAATATGCCGGTGAGAATTTTGTCAACATCAACATGACCGGCGACTCGAGGCATGATGGAGGTTAGGGTTTCTCGAGGTTCAACTTCATGTCCATCATCCACATCCTCAACATATGGATCATTAATGTGTGGTGGAAGATCTTCTTGTTCATATTGCATTTGTTGAGGTTCATCATCAATTGGACTTTCTTGTTCTTGCCCTTGATGATGATCTTGTTCTGAAGATCATCATGAAGAGGAACTTGATCATCTTCTTGTACTTGGACTAAGGGCATTGGTTGAACAATAGGAGTTTGTGGTGGTATGGGTGTTGAAGTAGTTTGATGATGTGTGAAACTTCTGTATTCTTCTTCATCATCATGAGGTTCTTGTTCCATTGGAAGAAGTGCACCAATACCCATGGTCAAAATATCTTGAGAGGAATCTTCTTCACCTACATCACTTATATCAACTTGCTCCCCATGGGAGCCATTAAATTCATCAAACACCACGTCACAAGTTTCTACAACACATCCATTGGATTTGTTGTAGACTTTATAGGCGTGAGAGTTTGATCCATACCCAACAAATATGCCCTCAATTGTTTTGGATTGAAATTTTCCTAACCATTCTCTTTTGTTGAGGATGAAACATATGCACCTGAATACACGAAAGTACTTGACATTTGGCTTTTTCCCAGTTAGGAGCTCATATGGAGTCTTTTCCAATATAGTGCGGAGGAAGAGCCGGTTTGATGCATGGCATGCAGTGTTGACTAATGAAGCTATGTAACTAGGGTAGGATCATGGACCTGTCCAAACTACCCTACCCAAGGACATCTCTAGAAGAAACCACCTATCAGTCGACTCAGAGGTGTTCCACTTGACAGACTCGAGGACACTCGACTATGAAGCTAACCACTCGACCATGAAGCCAACCACTCGACGGCCAGGAGATCTAAAGTCACCCTGCACGCCAATGGTCGGTCATTAAGTAGCTTTTATGGTCATCATATCACTTTATGTATAGCGTTAGCACTAACGCCCAACCTTAATGTATCTTAAACCCTGCATAACTGAGGGCCGGAGAGGTCTGGCGGACTCTATATAAGCCACCCCCCTCCTTAGTGTAAAGGGTTCGCACCCCTGTAACTCATACGCATATAATCCAGTCGACTCGCCTCCGGGCTCCGAGACGTAGGGCTGTTACTTCCTCCGAGAAGGGCCTGAACTCGTAAATCTCTTGCGTATGCAACTACTCCATAGCTAGGATCTTGCCTCTCCATTAGTACCCCCCTACACTACTGTCAGACTTAGAACCACGATAGTTGGCGCCCACCTTGGGGCAGGTGTCTTTGCGACTTATTGGAGAAGTTGCTATTTTTTCCGATCTCCTTCATCATGGTTTTAGGCGGAGTTTTGGTTGAGGGCCGCGAGATTCATCTCGGCGCGCTCACGTTCGTCGCCGACGACTCTGCCTGGCTTCAGGAGGCTCCGCTCGACGTCAACGCGCTCCCAGTCCGCGGAGCGATGCACTTTCACGCATGCGTCCGAAGCGTCCTCCTGCGGCAACGGTCGACCCAGTATCGACCGGTCTTTGTGTCATCCTCCCTCCCTGCTTCCCGCCGATGCACGCGCTCCGGTCGGTCGAGGCTTCAGCGGTGGGTGAGGCACGCGGTGGCCCGCCAGTCGACCACCGCCCAAGTCGTGGCAATCGAGCCCGACGAATCTCTCTACGGCCTGTTCGACCTGTCGACTGGCTCCGCAGAGACTGCATCCGAGTGCGACAGCAGTGATCCAGCGGCAGAGGTTCTGATGGTTAATGGACCACACGGTCCTCCTGGCTTTCCCGGTGCTGATGGAGGTGACGGCGGAGGCGATCCGTCACATGCCCGTGAGGATTATCTCGCCGAGCCCCTTAATTCGCTGCAAAGGGAAGAACTTCGCCGCCAGAACATGGATGCGCTACACACTCCTATCATTGGAGAAACCCCTAAGGCTCGTGCCTTAGAGGACGCGCGTTTGGACAACTTGGCTGAGCACACTCGACTGGAGAACCTTTAACGAGAACTCGATGAGCGTGCACGGCAACGGGTTCCGGACTCCAGTCGACGTCAGCTCTTTCCACCACTGACTCAGGTATATTGAACTCCGATTCAGAATTTAGCAGCCGCAGCCCGTATAGCAGAGTCAATTCAGCCTTCCCAGTCAGAGGCTAGCAGAGGCTTGATGCAGATCAGAGATTTACTCCGGCAGAAGGAGATCAAAATTCAGCTGTATCGCAGTCGCGGAACAGGATTCACAGCAGATCCGTAGCTGCAAATACAGTTCAGTCGGCTCACAGCCCTAGATCGCCCCCGAGGCGTGAGGGACGTGGAGACTGGCACGATCAGTTCAAGAACCGTGAGCAGTATGATCACCGATTCGATCGCGATGATCGACGTCGAGTGCCCACCCCTCCCCCAAGGGGTGGATCGTACGTGCCTCGACAGCAGGATGATAGACGCCAGCATAGTGTTGGGTAAAGGATTCCAGTCGACCCCAGAGAACCAGGCTTTGATGCGAGATCCATTATCGTTCAAGGTCTGGTCGACAGGAACAGAGCTCACCGAGAGGATCACGACAGGGATGTGCCCACCAGTAGCAGAGTGCATGTCTCAGGGCCAGAGTGTTTCAACAGAGCCATCAGGGCCGCGGTGATTCCTCCCAACTTCAAGTTGGCGACTGGAGTCAGTAAGTTCACTGGTGAGTCCAAGCCTGATACTTGGCTTGAGGACTACCGAGTGGCTGTTCAGATTGGCGGCGGAAATGATGAGGTGGCCATGAAGCATCTGCCTCTTACGTTGGAGAGCTCGGCCAGAGCATGGCTGAATCAGTTAGCACCCAACAGCATTTACACTTGGGAAGATCTTTCCCGAGTGTTTGTCAGAACGTTTGAAGGAACTTGCAAGCAACCAGGAGGACTGACAGAGCTGCAAACTTGCGTACAGAAGCCGAATAAGACTTTGAGAGATTACATCCAGAGATGGATCACGTTGCATCACACGGTGGAGAATGTGTCTGATCACCAGGCAGTGTGTGCCTTCAAGGAAGGCGTTAAGTACAGAGAGCTGAACCTGAAATTTGGTCGAACCGGAGACATGTCTCTGAGTCGAATGATGGAGATAGCCACCAAGTATGCCAATGGTGAGGAAGAGGATCGGCTCCGGAGTGGCAAGCACAAATCAGTCGCCCACGAAACCGGAGGAGGGAACTCCAGTCGAAAGCAGAAGTGGAAAGCCGAGCCAGCTGCTCCTGGAGAAGCCTTAGCCGTGACTCAGGGAAAGTTTAAAAGGGAAGCCCAAAGGGCCTTGGAACCCCAAGAAAGTGAAGGAAAAGCCTTCAAAGATCAGCGCCCAGTATATTATATTTCTGAAGTTCTGACCCCATCAAAGCAAAGATACCCTCACTATCAGAAGCTTGTATATGGGATTTATATGACCACGAAGAAAGTTGCTCATTACTTCTCGGACCATACCATTACAGTCGTCAGCGACGCCCCATTGTCGGAGATTCTGCACAATAGAGATGCAACTAGTCGAGTGGCAAAATGGGCGATTGAACTCCTTCCCCTGGATATCAGATTTGAGGCAAAGAAAGCTATCAAGTCCCAAGCAATAGCGGATTTCCTCGCCAAGTGGACCGAACAACAACTGCCGACTCAAGTTCACTCAAAGCACTGGACCATGTTCTTTGATGGTTCTAAGATGCTGAACGGTTCTGGTGCTGGGGTAGTGTTGGTTTCCCCTCGAGGAGATAAGCTCAGATATGTACTCCAGATTCACTTTGATTCCTCCAACAACGAAGCAGAATATGAAGCACTTTTGTATGGGTTACGTATGGCCATTTCACTCGGTGTCCGTCGCCTCATGGTCTACGGTGACTCGGATTTGGTGGTAAACCAAGTGATGAAGGAGTGGGACGTCAGAAGCCCAGCCATGACTGGTTACTGCAATGCAGTAAGAAAGCTGGAAAAGAAATTCGAGGGGTTAGAGCTTCATCATATACCCCGATTGAAAAATCAAGCAGCCGATGATTTGGCAAAGATAGGTTCCAAGAGAGAAGCCATTCCCAGTGGTGTGTTTTTGGAACATATCCACGCACCGTCAGTTCAAGAGGATCCTTTCACCGAGGAAGCCCCGCAGCCAAAAAGTGCCACGGATCCGACTGAAGTCGAAGTCCCAGCCGTGGTCGACCTGGTCACGGAAGTCTTGGTTATCACTCCCGACTGGACGGTGTTGTACATTGCGTATATCCTAAGGAAAGAGCTCCCAGAGAATGGAGAAGAGGCTCGAGAGATCGTCCGTTGATCCAAGGCCTTTACTATGATGAAGGGACAGTTGTACAGAGAAAGCGCGACTGGAGCCAGCCAGAAATGCATAACGCCGGAAGAGGGTCGGATAATTCTTGACGATATCCACTCGGGAACCTGTGGCCACCATGCGTCCTCTCGGACCATCGTGGCTAAAGCATACTGAGCGGGTTTTTACTGGCCTAGAGAAAATGAAATGGCGAAAGAGATAGTCGACAAGTGTGAAGGATGCCAGTTCTACTCCAATCTGTCGCACAAGCCCGCCTCAGCCTTGAAGACCATTCCACTCATCTGGCCCTTCACTGTCTGGGGATTAGATATGGTTGGACCACTGAGGACTTGCAGGAGCGGCTTCACCCATGTACTGGTGGCAGTCGACAAGTTCACTAAGTGGATCGAAGCCAAACCCATCAAGAATCTCGATGCCGGCACTGCAATCAGCTTCATCAGAGAATTGATATTCAGATATGGAGTTCTGCATAGCATCATCACTAATAATGGGTCAAACTTCGATTCCAACCAATTCAAAGCCTTTTGCGCTTCTCAAGGCACACGAGTCGACTACGCTTCCGTCGATCACCCCCAGACGAATGGACAAGCAGAAAGAGCAAATGGCCTAATTCTCAAAGGACTGAAACCCCGGTTGATGCATGATCTCAAACACGCAGCAGGAGCGTGGGTCAACAAACTTCCATCAGTTCTTTGGGGATTGAGGACTACTCCCAATCGGTCGACTGGGAGAACTCCATTCTTTCTGGTCCATGGAGCAGAAGCAGTTCTGCTGAGTGACCTGCTTCACAATGCACCCGAGTCGAGCTCTACTCTAAAGATGAAGCAGAACAAGCACGGCAGGACACACTCGACCTTCTAGAAGAAGAGAGAGAGATGGCCTTGATCCGATCGACCATCTATCAGCAGGACTTGCGTCGATTCCATGCCAGAAACGTGAAGAGTCGAGCTTTCCAAGAAGGAGATTTGGTCCTCCGAGTGAATCAACAGAAGCCTCACAAACTTGCCCCTACTTGGGAAGGCCCCTTCATCGTCACCAAAGTTCTCCACAATGGAGCATACCGTCTGTACAATGTCGGTCACCAAATTGATGAGCCACGAGCTTGGAATGCGGACCTGCTCCGCCCCTTTTACACTTAAGTACTCACTCGGATGAGATGTAATAAAAGTACTCCTGTAGTTTGTTTATCAAAGACAAAAGTGTTATAATTTTCCTATTAATTGCTGTTGCTTCTGTTTATGTAAGAAATGCCCCAGTGGGTGGCTTAGCTGCGAATCCGTTTCGCCTAAGTTTGTAAAAAAAAATTCCCTACCGAGTGACAAGCAAGCCTTTCACTCGGAGGCTTAGCTGCGAACCCGTTTGGCCTAAGTATTTGAAATCCTACCGAGTGGAGAGTCTGCCTCCCACTCGGAGGCTTTAGCTGCAGCCCAGTGCTCGCCTAAGTTTGAGAAATCCTACCGAGTGGAGAGTCTGCCTCCCACTCGGAGGCTTAGCTGCAGCCCAGTGCTCGCCTAAGTTTGAGAAATCCTACCGAGTGGAGAGTCCACCTCCCACTCAGAGTCTTAGCTGCAGCCCAGTGCTCGCCTAAGTTCGAAAAATCCTACCGAGTGGAGAGTCTGCCTCCCACTCGGGGGCTTAGCTGCAGTCCAGTACTCGCCTAAGTATGAAATTCGTCCTGATCCGCAAGGACGACGAGGTGCAGGTCGACTGCTACCTTCTCCTTCGGAGCTACGGCACAAATACAATGTGCGTTGTTTAAAATCCTTCCGAGTGAAGAGAAACCCTCTCACTCGGGGGCTTAGCTGCAGTCCAGTACTCGCCTAAGTGTTCAAGATCCTACTGAGTGGAGAGCGAACCTCCCACTCGGGGGCTTAGCTGCAGTCCAGTACTCGCCTAAGTGTTTAAAATCCTACCGAGTGAAGAGCAACCCTCTCACTCGGAGGCTTAGCTGCAGTCCAGTACTCGCCTAAGTGTTTAAAATCCTACCGAGTGAAGAGCAACCCTCTCACTCAGGGGCTTAGCTGTAGTCCAGTACTCGCGTGAGTGTTCAAAATCCTACCGAGTGAAGAGCAACCCTCTCACTCGGGGGCTTAGCTGCAGTCTAGTACTCGCCTAAGTGTTTAAAACCCTACCGAATGGAGAGCAAACCTCCCACTCAGGGGCTTAGCCGCAGCTCAGTGCTCGCCTAAGCATGACACCCATTTCGATCTGCAAGGACGATGAGGTGCAGTTCGACTGTTACCTTCTCCTTCGGAGCTACGACACAAATACAATGTACGCTCTGCAAGGACGACGAGGTGCAGGTCGACTGCTACCTTCTCCTTCGGAGCTACGGCACAAATACAATGTGCGCTCCATCCCGAGCTGCAAGGACGCAGGTCGACTGCAATCTGTGCTCCATCCCTACCTACAAAGAGTGCGTCACAAGCACTGAAATATATTCCGAGTGAAGAACAATGGTCGCTCGAAGGCAAATGCAAACATATTCAATGGCAAAGCCAAGTTCAGATAGCATCCTACGTGTCCAGAAGTACTCAGGCATCAAACCTGTTAAAGTTCATCGGTTACATAACCACTCGGCATTCCGAGGCAAATTTAAGGCATCAAGCATAAAAGTTTTTTACTCCTCTGGTGGAGGACTGGAAGGTGCGATAAACTGGTCCAGGTCGATTCCATCTGCAATCCGAGTGGCAGCAGTGATGAAGGTCTCCATGAAAGACTGGAAGTCATGCTTCTTGGTATTGGCCACTTTGAGGGACGCCAGCTTTTCCTCTCGCGCATCCTTGCAGTGAACACGGACCAGAGACAGAGCAACATCGGCACCACACCTGGCAGAAGACTTCTTCCATTCTTGCACTTGACCTGGGACTTCATTCAGTCGAGTCATCAGAGACTCGAGGTCGTTCTGAAGCGTCTCCCTTGGCCAGAGTGTCATGTCGATTCGCGACGCCGCAACCTTTAGTCGGGCAAGATAGTCAACCACACCAGCGACGCGAGACTCCAGTCGGAGCACATTCATGGCAGTTTCATCCTTCACAGGAGAGTTGATGGGATCCAAGCCTGTCTCCACTCGACTGGTCTCTTCTTCAAAGTTTTGGCATAATTCTGTAAAAACAACCCAAAGGTAAGCCAACAGTTCTATGATAAGGCAGTGGTTACAAGTCAGTCGGGCACGAGAGATTACCTTCAAGCATGATGTATAACTTGTTGGCCAGCCCTCCCATATAATCCTCCAGATCATTCTTCTTTCCCACCAGCTCACTAGCCTTGTCACTCAGAGCCAGCTTGTCATTCTTCAGACGGCTGACTTCCCTGTTGGCCACGTCGAGGGCAGCTTTCAGACTGGCATTCTCTTCTTCGAGCTTGCCGACTGAAGCCAACTTCTCCTCCGCAAGCTTCGTTTTATCCAAAGCAGCCTTCTGCGCCTCAGCAAGTTCCTGGTCCTTCTTGTTCAGAGCCACCTTCGTTTTTTCTGCAAAATGACAAGGAGGTCAGAATCAATAATGGGCAGAAGGATGAAAACAGTCGTCATATTCTCACCGATCATACCTGTTGCCTCGTCCTTCGCCTTCTGAAAGTTCTCCTGAACAAGTTTCAAGTCAATGTCGAGCTGGATATGTTTCTTTTCCAACTCAGTATAACGGGCCACAAGCTCGCAAGATTTCTGCAAAGAGTCAGTCGATAGACATCAAAGAGAGGTTGCTTCTGAGTGACTAAGAGAAAACAGTAATGTTTCTAAGACTACAGTCGAATCAAAATATTCAACAGTAGTCTCAGGGACTACACCCAGTGGGTGCACTCAGCGTGCCCCCACTAGTTCTACCGACTCGATCCGATCAGTCGACCGAAAGGAACAAAGAGATTATGATCTCATCATAATCTACAAAAAAGAGAGAGAGAGTTCTTCAGACTACAGTTGACTACCAACAGTCCACCATAGTCTCGGGGACTACACCCAGTGGGTGCACTCAGCGTGCCCCCACCGGTTCTAATGTTCCACTCGACATGGTCCGACCAGACCGAGTGAAGAAATATCAACTACAAAGACTACAGTCGACTGCCAGCAGTCCACCATAGTCTCGGGGACTACACCCAGTGGGTGCACTCAGCGTGCCCCCCACCAGTCTACAAATTCAATCGACACACCCAGTGGGTGTACAGACACAAAGATTTTTGGAAAGAAAGTCTTCAGATAACATATCCTAACAGAACAGGCGGTTACCAACTAACCTGGACATTGCTTTGAAGGGCTGAGCTTGCATCATACGCCGCTTGGCTGGCTTCCCGGATTGCCTTCACCTGCTCCATCATAATCCCCGCCTGGCGTATAGCCTCCTTAGCAGCACCCGCTTGGTCCTCTGGGACATGGTGTGTGGCGAAAAGGGAGGGCGGTTCAGCAGTCGACGATGAAGGATGGGCACTCGTCAGCGGCACAACAAAGGTCACAGAATGCCGAGTGACGTCGCCACCTTCTTGAACTTATACCTCAGGTGCTGACGCAGTCCGAGTGCCCTTGCCAGCCGGAGCCTTTCTATTCTTCCTCGCCCTCAGCGGCACCTCGTCATCGTCATCAGGGAGATCAATGACATGATGAGGAGCTGCAAGATAAATCCAGAGTTAGAAACGAAGATCCAATCGACCAAAAGGAAAACTACAAGAGAACGTACCAGGGTTGGAGGTGATAGTGTCTTCCATTTCTTGGTCGCCGTCCTTGGCAGAGGTCTCGGAGGTAGCAGCACTACAGATTTCAGAAACCAGTCGGTTAGTCAATGAGTCGACCGGAAGTTCGTTCGAGCTGAACAAGGAAACACAAATCCTTCTGTTACCCGCAGATAGTGGGAATGGCCATCCTCATCTTGGGCAAGGCCTTCGGCGGCTTTGATGACTCCGCCCGCGGTTGCTTCGGCGCTTTTTCAGTCGGCGTCGGGGAAGCCGTCCGAGGGCGCTTTGTCGACGGCACAACGGGTGCAACCGCTTTTCCGCGCTCCCTCGCGGGATCGTGGGCGAGCTTGGATCGCCTTTCCGTGCGAGGAGGTTCGACTTCCGCCTCCTCCTCCTCCTCGCTGGAGCCGCCGTCGTCCTCCTCTCCCTCGACATCAGATTGCCACTCCTCCTCCTCACTTTCACCTCCACTTGCCTCTCCCTCCTCGGCTTGTTCCTGCGCCCTGTTGGGCATCGAGTACATCTCAGTCGTGGCCTAGAAGACAATAAACAAGACAAAAGTTAGTCAGTTGATTTTAGGCAGACAGAATGGAAAAAGCAGAATCACAATCGGAAGTGCGGAATTGGACCTTGTCAACTTCATATGATTGGTCGAGTGGAACGACCCTCCTGGCCCCTCGGGGGTTGTCCTTGTTCCCCGTAATGCTCGCCATCCACCGCTCCAACGTGGCATCGTTGATCTCCTCCGGGTGGGTCCGAGTGGTGTCCTCAATACCAGAATACATCCACATAGGATGATCTCGAGCTTGGAGCGGCTGGATGCGCCATCGGAGGAAGACCTCCAAGTGGTCCATGCCAGTCACCCCGTCATGGATGAGCTGCACGACACGCTCGACCAGCACCTTCACCTGCGCCTTCTCCTCCAGGACCACCTTCAAAGAGGAGGGCTTCCTCACTCGTTCCATGAAAAAGGGAGGGAGCCCAGTCGACTGCCCTGGCGTCGGCTGGTCTTTGCAGTAGAACCAAGTCGACTGCCACCCACGGATGGAGTCGGGCAAAATCATGGTTGGAAAAAAACTTTTCCCTCTCAACTGAACCCCAAGACCCCCACACATCTGAATCACGTGTGTCCTCTCGTCACTCGGATTGGCCTTCTTCACCGTCTGGGAGCGACAGGTGAAGATGTGTTTGAAAAGACCCCAATGAGTCCGACAACCCAAGAAGCACTCGCAGAAAGACACATAAGCAGCGAGATACACGATGGTGTTGGGTGTGAAGTGGTGGAGTTGTGCCCCAAAGAAATTCAGAAACCCCCGAAAGAAAGGGTGGGGCGGCAAAGAAAACCCACGGTCGACGTGGGTGGCCAAAAGAATGCACTCACCCTCCTGAGGCTGCGGCCCTGACTCTCTCCCCGGAAGCCGCGCCGATCCATGGGGGATCAGCCCTCCATCAGCCAGGTCGTTGAGATCCGCTTGACTAGTTGTCGAGCGGGTCTAGTCGCCCTGGATCCAGCCCGGTGGCAGGCCGGTCCTCGATGAAGAGCCGCTCCGACTGGTTACCCTCACCTTCGCCTTTGCCGTTGCCTTCTTCGCCCGCTCCAGGGCCGCCGTCTTCTCCTTCACCATCGTCGCCAGCGAGGCACGCACGGAGCAGCGGCGCTGAGGCAGAAGCAAACGCGGCGGAGAAATCTGGAGAAGAGAGGGGGGAATGAGGGCGCACTATTGAAAAAACCCCGTCGAGCGCTTTATATAAGGCTGCTTCCGAGTGGCTGACATGTAGGCCCAGGCGATCCAGTCAAATCCCGCAACAGTCGCGAGCGCGATACGTGGCGAAAAAGGTGGCCCGGAGATCGAGGCGTCCCTGCCTTATCCTGTCCGATTGCTGCGGCTACGCCCCGTCCCGCGCGCTTCCCAAAATTCGAATCCCACAAAATCCGCAGGTTGCAGAACAACTCGTGAGGCGGAAGATCTCCTCCACTATGTCACTCGGAGCTCTCCAAGTGAAAACTTCACTCGGCAGATACAAAGAATGGATCAAGGCGACTGAAAAAGAAGTTGATGCCGTCACCTAAAGTTCATTGATCCAAGACAAGACATACTCATAGCACGAGAAACGGGTCGGAAGAATTCTCAAGTCCTTCCCCACTCAAACCTCGATCCATTCGGGGGCTAATGATGAAGCTATGTACCTAGGGTAGGGTCATGGACCTGTCCAAACTACCCTACCCAAGGACATCTCTAGAAGAAACCACCTGTCAGTCGACTCAGAGGTGTTCCACTCGACAGACTCGAGGACACTCGACTATGAAGCTAACCACTCGACCATGAAGCCAACCACTCGACGGGCAGGAGATCTAAAGTCACTCTGCACACCAATGGTCTGTCATTAAGTAGCTTTTATGGTTATCATATCACTTTATGTATAGCGTTACCAGTAACGCCCAACCTCAATGTATCTTAAACCCTGCATAACTGAGGGCCGGAGAGGTCTGCGGACTCTATATAAGCCACCCCCTCCTCAGTGTAAAGGGTTCGCACCCCTATAACTCATACGCATATAATCCAGTCGACCGCCTCCGGGCTCCGAGACGTAGGGCTGTTACTTCCTCCGAGAAGGGCCTGAACTCGTAAATCTCTTGCGTATACAACTACTCCATAGCTAGGATATTGCCTCTCCATTAGTACCCCCCTACACTACTATCAGACTTAGAACCACGACATTGACAGCTTCAACCCAAAAACTATGTGGTGACTTGTATTCATCCAACTTGGACCTTGCCATCTCTACAAGTGTACGGTTCTTCATTTCGGCTACACCATTTTGCTGAGGAGTGTATGGAGATGAATATTGATGCTCAATCCCTTCATCACTAAGGAATTCTTCCAAGGTATAGCTCTTGAACTCAGAGCCATTGTCACTTCTTATTGCCAAGATTTCTTTGTCAAACTTGCTTGCTTGGCAAAATCAGTGAAGGTGATCTTCGTCTCATCCTTGGACTTGAGGAAAAACACCCATGTATATCTTGAGTAATCATCAACAATGACAAGTCTATACTTTTTCCCACCAAAACTATCCCTTGAAGGAGGCCCAAAAAGATCCACATGAAGGAGCTCCAGGGGCCTTGAAGTAGATGCAATGTTCTTGGGTGGGTGCTTTGGTTGATGTTGCTTCCCGGCTATGCATGCACTACACGCACGATCTTTCTCAAAAGATACTTTGGTTAGTCCAAGGATGTGATTCCCCTTTAAGAGATCTAGAAGATTTCTCATGCCGACATGGGCTAGCCGGCGATGCCATAGCCACCCCTTATCGGCCTTGGCCATTAGACAAGTTGCATGGAATGTGCCTCTTTCAAGAAATCAACCGTGTAAAGGTTGCCATCCAACTCTCCAACAAAGGCCACTTCGAGAGTATCTCTCTTAAAGACTTTCACATCCATTAGTCCAAAGAGTGTATCATAACCAACAGAAGCCAATTGGCAAACAGAAAGCAAATGGTATTTAAGGGATTGGACAAGCATGACATTTGCAAGAGACATGTCATTTGTGATAGCCACCTTGCCCAACCCGAGTACCTGTCCTTTTGAACCTCCACCAAACATAATGCTCATGAATGGTTGAATAGCTTCCATGAAATCGTAGAGCAATTTGCTATCTCCGGTCATATGATTGGTACATCCACTATCAATCACCCATTTTACTCCACCGGAGAAGGTAACCTACACACAATTATGACTTGGTTAGAGGCACCCATTTTGCAATGGGACCTCTCAAGTTAGTCACAAGGGTCTTAGGGACCCAAATAGCATAGAATCGGAATGCATTTCGAGGACCAACAAATTTTGCATAAACTTCTCCATCCTTAGTCTTACGAAGTACATAGGATGGAGGCATGAACTCTTTTGGCTTGTTGAGAGTGGGCATGCCCCTTGTGGCCTTCCCACTAATAACCTTACCTTTCTCCTTGTGCCTTTCTTGTACAAATGTTTCCTTTAGAGGGGTTGTGCACTTTTGAGAGGACGTCTTCTTCTTGCTCGTGCTTGGGTCAAACCCGAGTCCCTCTTTGGCAAACACCTCATTATGTTGGCTCAATACCTCATTAAGGTTCTTTTGCCCTTGAGCACATGTCATGAGACCTTTCTCGATTTGAGCCTTGAGAAAGCAATTTTCCTCAAGAATAGATGCTAGATCACTACTAGAGTTAGTAGTACAAGCAACAACATTGATAATAGGAGAAGTGTAAGCCTTGGCTAGAGTTTCAAGATAAGTAAGTTTGAGCGTCTCAAAACTCTTTGTAAGAAGGGTGAGCTCTTCTTCCTTAGTCTTGAGGGACACAGATAGAAGCTCACAATCCTTAGAGAGAGAAGCATGAGACTTCACAAGCTTACTTTTATCATTCATCAACTCTTCACAAGAGTCAATAACCTTTTTCAAGGAGGCAAGACCTTTAGTATGAACATCAATGTTTGCACCAATTTTTAAGCATAGTTCATCATTTCGTGCTCCCTCATATTGGACTTTCCGCTCAAAGATTTTACATTTTTCCTTTTCCTCGGTGACGAGGGTTTCGAGTTACTTAATGGTGATGGTGTGCTTACTCACCATCTCCATAAGCATACAAAACATAGTGAGCTTCTTTCCTTTGAGGGAGCACATGAACTTATTAAGTTTAGCAAGCATAGGATCATCTAGATCATCATCCTCATAACTATCCTCCGCATCAAGATACTCACCACTAGGAGAAGAAGGAGTGAAAAGAGGAGGATTTGATTGTGGAGTTACCTTGACCTTGTCAGGAGAGCTTTGGTCCTCTCCATCTTCTACCACGGCCTTTGCCATTAGGCACTTGTGAGTGTTGCCCTTGTAGTCTTTCATGTAGTTGTAGGTGACCACATCACCACTCTTGTTCATTAACCTCAAAGTGTTTTGAGAGTCTTGAGCAACTCCGGCAACACCACTAACATCATCCGGATCAGATTCTTCTTGAGCAACCATTGCTTTCCCATCTCTCTTCTTGAGCTTGGAGTTCAAAGGATTTGGCAACTTCTTCTTGGGAAAGGTCTTGGGAAACTTTGGTTTATCCTCTCTCTTCTCATAAGGGCACTCGTTGGAGAAGTGGTTGGTTTCTTCACAGTTGTAGCATTTTCTTACTTTCTTCTTTTGAAATCTTCCCTTGAATTTTCCCGCGCTAAACTTCTTGACAAAGAGAGCCATGTCTTCATATGAAGGGCCCTCATCGGATTCAATCTCATCACCATCACCATCATCATCATCATCATCATCTTCTTCTTCTTCTTCACTTTGCTCATCTTCACATACATGCTTGGCCTTCAATGCAAGATTGATCTTTGATGTTGGAGTACCATGCATGGCAAGATGTTTTGTGGCATTTGCCTTTGACTCTTTAAATAGTTGGAAGGTGGATATGATGTCATCTGTAGTCATTTCTTTGAAGGCATGGTGTTGTCTTATGTCCCACATCATTTGATGGTTATATGGGGCAAGAGCATGAAGCAACTTATCCACAAGGAATCGCTTAGTCATGTTGAATTCATCTTGTGTCTTGTCACACTCACACGACTCAATGTTAGCGGTGAGAGTCATGAGACGCTCAACGACACTCAAGGAGTTGATTGGGAGTTTCACCTTTCTCCATACAAAAGTTTTGCAATTGCCCCTTGGCAATTTCATATTGAGCACTCCGGAGGGTGGAGGTACCGGTCTTGGATCTTATAATACTTTTCCATAGTTCCTTGGCACTTGTGGTGTTTATGAATAGTGCCGGTGCTGATGGCGGGGGTGAGCGGGTGGAGGCGATGAAAGCGAATGGACTGCTAGTGCCCCGACAGGCTGGCCACAGGGGAACAATGGCGTGTATCAAGGTCGTCCGCGCGATGTCCGTTTAACCGCAAACTCGACACAAGTTTGAGCCGGAAATGTATCGAAAACGGACGAAATCCGGATATTTATCCGTTTGGGGCCGCGCGTTGGGACGCGCTATTCATCCGTTCTATCCCAAACGGACGCACCCGAACAGGATGGAGTCCCGTGTTGGAGTTGATGTTATGCCCCTACAATAAAAAGATCAATCATGCCATTCGCTCGCTCGTTTGATCCGACAGGGACAGCGTGCGTGCGTGCGCGCCGTAACTTTGCAGCTCCGGCGTCTCTCTCTTTTTTTTCTATCCCTGACTGACTGACTGACTGACTGTCTGATTGAATGACCCGCTCGTGCAACGGGCGATGGACGCGCGATTCCTTCGCCCCGGCTCTGAGATGGCGAAAGGGATCGCCCACTTTCCGTTCGGCGAACGCTAGTGGAAGCCAAGTCAAAGGAGAGCTCCTGTCCTTCGTGGATAGATGCAGTTGGGGATGCCTTTTTTCTTTTCTTTCTGAAATCAGTTAGGGATTCTTTTTTAAACGTCCACCAGTGATTATTCATTTCTCTTCAATAATGGGGAGAACACAACGGCATCGGTCACGAAAGCTTTGGCGCCGGCGCCGACGCTGCCCTTAACTTGCCGCGTGGGTCCGTACAGCACAAGATTCTTTACCGTTTGTTATTATCACTCGGAGCGTTTGTGAACTGGTTTTATTATTGCTTGGTTGGCCTGATGCAATCATTCGTTTCTGAATCCACCTGAGCCACAGCTGAGAAAAACAGAACCGAGACACCTAAGATTCATCGACCGATGATGGCACCTGAATGTCTTGTTTAGCACGGAGCAAGCTGGGAATCATCATGCACCGAGACATCTGGGGCAGACACCTATGATACCACTAGCTTTTCTATACCCACCAGGTCACTTGATTGCTATTCTGTAACAAACGAGTCAATGACCTAAGGCTCAACTAGTGCTCCTGTACTTGATACAAAAGTGACCCAACAGACTAAGCCGAACTTCGCCGGTGAACGCGACGCCCAATTATTAGAACAAGAATTCGCCTCAGACCCACTTCCATAGTTGCATGTCCATGCACACAGTAAGGTCCCGTGGTGAGCAATCCACACCATCATATTAGGCACAATCACTGACGTAGACGCCTTCCGGTATAGTGAGAGAGACATGCAAACAACCACACCAAAAGGGAAGGTTGCATTTTTTTTCCGACAAAGGCTGGATTTTATTGGCTCAAATGGAGCATCGAGAGCATACAATATGAGCACGCACTCGGCCTCTGCATAACTATGATGCACACATTCATCAACACACACACACGACAACACACCGGCAACTAGCAAGGTCATAAGACCAAAAGCTATGTGTAAGCGTGGGAAAAACCAAAAGAAAAAAGGCCCAAAGTGATCATATCAGCGATCGACAAACTACAACTGAGACCATATCCACACCAACCATTGACATCACATGGAGGACGAGTATCTTCAACAGCAACGCCTTCAGGAAGGATCCGACACTCAAGCGCCACCGTCGCCGGATCCCACCACAAAAGCCAGAATCAAAGTTTTCACCCTAAAGAAACAATCCGAACATATCCGAGCAATGCCTCCAAGAAAGTAACGACATCAAAAACATCGGCATTGCCAGGTATGACCACTCAGGTCTTCCTAGGCTTTCGCCCCGGAGCTCGAGACCAGGTGCTCGCGGCACCGCCATCAAAGCCGCGCATGTGTGTCGTCACCACTTTTTTCGCAATCCAGCAACTACGATTTGACAAACCGCCACTCTACAAAACATCCTTGTGCGTCACGTCGTTGTACATAATTTGTAACACACCACAGAAAGTCATCCACTGGATCAAGAGATAAAACCTCTCGAAGTCTTTTCAATAACCTCGCTGTCGTGGATCCGTAGAAAGTCGTTGCAGAACAGCCTAGAATCATGTGAGTGGGTATATATCCTTTTGTTCAAGACAAACATGCAACAAGACACTTATAATTATAAACAAAGAACACCACAGATACTTTAATTTTCAGGATATGCTATAGTATTTTCAGAGATGGGATGAATGTGAGTTGCTTCAGTACAGAAGACTGTTGGATATGTGAATTCAGTCCATTTAGTTTTAGGTTCTGATACTTGATACTAAACTACAAAAATGGAAGTACTTTGTTTGCCTTTGGATCCCGCTGGAATGTTAATCTATGTTATACTTAGAGTGGTTGTACTTTGTATATGCATCATTTAGCTCTTTGAATAATGCACATACCACATGATTTCTCCTAGCATGCTACTGTGTAAATCTTGCGGGGTTACAGTTTGGTAAATCATCCCACCATTCTGTCCCTCGCCTTGTTTGGTGTGAGTTCCAAACAAAATACATCTTTATGTATGAAATGGGGAGGGCATTCATATTTGACAAAGTTACCTGCACAAAGTTATCTAATAAAACTTGCACAAACTGTCTCCGCTTTGGGTTTGTGTGTAGGACAAGCGATTATAACAAGTGTCTCAGATGACACGGCCCAACGCGCCACATGCATCCTCAAATTTTGTGCGTTTGGCGTCTGGCCCGCCCTTTTCCGGCGCAAACATGCGCCCGGTTTGCGTCCACACGGACGCCGAATGGACAGGCACACGCTTGCTCGGCGCCCGCCTTGAGGATGCGTGACGTCCATCCACCTACCTCTGCCGCCCAAATTCAATGCGCACGCATGGCGGGGCCCGGTTGTCAGTCATACGGCCGAGATCGCCGTCCTTCTTAAATTGGAAGTCATGGACTGGCTAGTCCACAGTTTCCACTTCCTGGCCATCTTCCCTCCTCGAGCCCCGACACAAGAAACCCTAGCCCTCATCGATCTCTCCGTCGGTGAAAATGGTGGGGTGATGGTTCCTCGGCCGCAAGATGAGGCACGACCATGAGGTCGGGTCATCGTCTGGTCGCCTTCACCGCTCCCCAACCCCGCCTCCACCTCCACCTCCACCGTCCGCGTCTCATATCGCGCAGGGCGGCGCCCGACCTTGCCGGTGGCCCTACTCAAGGAGGAAGTGTGCCAGCGGTACTGGAGACGTGCACGCCATTGTCCTGGGGCGACGTGCACCTCCCCAACAACTGGCACCTCTCCGTGGATCGCGTGCCTGTCCCGCCAGTCCTGGTGAGCGGCCGCGCCCGCCGGGAGGAGATCCATCATCGCCGAGCCCGCCTGCCCTCAGACATCATCGACGACTGGATGTACGTCGTGGACTCACCGCTCTAGGATACGTGGCTATACGACGAGCATGACATCCGACGACAGTCCTACTTTGCAGGTCGTTCGCAGAGCCCGCGGCGGTCGCGTGCTAACCACCGCGCGCCCGCTCCCAGCGTGTCTGAGGGAGTCCCGAATTAGGGGGTGTCCGGATGACCGGACTATAACCTTTGGCCGGACTCCTGGACTATGAAGATACAAGATTGAAGACTTCGTCCCGTGTTCGGATGGGACTTTCCTTGGCATGGAAGGCAAGCTTGGCGATACGGATATGTAGATCTCCTCCCATTGTAACCGACTCTGTGTAACCCTAACCCTCTCCGGTGTCTATATAAACTGGAGGGTTTTAGTCCGTAGGACGAACAACAATCATACCATAGGCTAGCTTCTAGGGTTTAGCCTCTCTGATCTCGTGGTAGATCTACTCTTGTACTACCCATATCATCAATATTAATCAAGCAGGAGTAGGGTTTTACCTCCATCGAGAGGGCCCGAACCTGGGTAAAAACATCGTGTCCCTTGTCTCCTGTTACCATCCGCCTAGACGCACAGTTCGGGACCCCCTACCCGAGATCCGCCGGTTTTGACACCGACATTGGTGCTTTCATTGAGAGTTCCTCTATGTCGTCATCTTTAGGCCCGATGGCTCCTCCGATCATCAACAACGAAGCAGTCTAGGGTGAGACTTTTCTGCCCGGATAGATCTTCGTATTCGGCGGCTTTGCACTGCGGGCCAATTCGCTTGGCCATCTGGAGCAGATCGAAAGCCACGCCCCTGGCCATCAGGTCAGATTTGGAAGTTTGAACTATACAGCTGACATCCGCGGAGACTTGATCTTCGACGGATTCGAGCCACAGCCGGGCGTGCCGCACTGTCACGATGGGCATGATCTAGCTCTGTCGCCGAACAGTGCCCAGGAGGCCGCCCCAGTGTTCGCTTCGACCCTTAGCCCGGAGCCGACTGCGCCAATCGAGGACGGGTGGCTGGACACCGCCTCGGGGGCTGCAATCTATACGGCGACCGAGTCGAACACTAGCCTTGTCCTTTGCGAAGCTCGTGACTCCAAGGTGCCAGACTCCTATCCGGACTCCGAACCTCCCGCGCCCCTGCTGATCGAACCCGATTGGGCGCCGATCATGGAGTTCGCCGCCACGGACATCTTTCAGCACTCGCCCTTCGGCGACATTCTGAATTCACTAAAGTCTCTCTCTTTATCAGGAGAGCCCTGGCCGGACTATGGTCAGCAAGGTTGGGATGCGGACGACGAAGAAATTCAAAGCCCACCCACCACCCACTTCGTAGCCACTGTCGATGATTTAACCAACATGCTCGACTTCGACTCCGAAGACATCGACGGTATGGACACCGATGAAGGAGACGACCAAGAACCAGCGCCTATAGGGCACTGAACAACCACCTCATCTCACGGTGTATACATGGTGGACACACCTAAAAGAAACGATGACGAGGAACAAAGGTACGCAACGAGGGATCGTTCCCTCGAAAAGTGTAACACCCCGGATTCGATGCGCCAGGTGTCCTCCCGTTATTCGTCATTGTTGCCGTGTCGTTTGCTTGCGTGTTGCATTTTGCCATGTCATCATCTACATGTTTTTCAAAACTTGCATCCGTTCGGGTTCCGCCGTTTCTCTACGTTGTCCGTTCTGAGCCCGACCACACTCGCACGCACCCGCGGCACCTCTGAAATATTATTTTATAAGTGGCATAAAAATGTTCTCAGAATGGGTTGCAACTTGTCGTGCGGTCTTATTATAGTGTAGACAGACCGCCTGCCAAGTTTCGTCGCATTCGGAGTCCATTTGATAGCCCAACCGTTAAACCTACAACCGCAGTATAGTCGGTCTATACGTCGGACGTTTTCGGTATCCGGAAACTGTTGCCGGGCCTCTCTCTCTCTCTCTTCTCTGCTTCAGCCCCTGGCCTTTTCTAGCACAGCCCACTAACCCCTCCTAGGCCCAGCCTACCCCCCCCTCGTGTCCGGAACCGTCCGATCTCGATCGGAGGCTCCAAAATCCCCCCTTAGCATCCTCTAACCCTAGCCCCTACCTATTTTAAACCCCTCCTCCTTCCATTTTGGGCAGCCTACCCCTTCCCTAAACCCAGCCGCAGCAAATCCCTCCCTCCTCCTTGGGATCTCCGCCGCCTCCCACCTCAAATTCC
>NC_041387.1:30462027-30517828 GCF_002162155.2 Triticum dicoccoides
CCACCGTAGCCGCCGGCCGCAGCCAACCGGGGGCTGCCACGTCGCCCGCGCTCCCCCTGGCCACCTCCCCGCAGCTGCTGGCCTGCCCAGGCCCGCGGGAGGCCCGTCCCGGGCCGGATCTGGGCCGAGGCGCCCGCCCGCGCCGCCGCCTGCCCGAGCGCCCTTGCTCTCCTCCGCCCCGCTCCTCCCTCGCGTGGATCGGGCAGAGCCCGATCTTCTCGCCGCCGCCGTGTGCCGTCCGACGACCCGAGCCCCGCCGCCGACGAACTCTCCGTCCAGGCCAGCACCGTCCCGCCCCGCTCTCCCTTCCTCTCCTTCCCTTCCTCCTCTAACCTCCCTCTCCCTCTGCTGCAGCGCCGCCATGGCCCCATGGAGCTCGCCGCCGCTATGTGTCGCCGGTGCCAGGGCCCCTCCGACCTCCTCCCGCGGCCGGATTCGGCACCGCGCCGCCCAGATCCGCCGTTTCCCGGCGCCCCTTCGTGCCTGCCCACTCGCCGGAGAGCAAGCCGCCACCGCCGCCCCATCCTCGTTCGGGAAGACGAAGGCCAGCGAGCGCGTGGCCTCGCACGCCTCCCTGCCCACGTCGACCCCGCGTGGGCCGACCTCTCCAAGGCCCAGCCGACGCCATCAGCCCGGCCCGCCTCGGCCTCCTACCGTCCTAGGCCAGGCCCGTGGTGAGCCGCCCCCTATCCCGCGCCCTGGGCGTATTTTAGCTTTTGTGCGCCCGCCTGTTTTTTTCCGGAAACTGTCGAATCCCGAAAATATTGCATTCTGGTGCCATGTTCATCACATCATAATTTGTTGCCTATAACTCTGTTTTGTGCGTGTAATATGTCAAATTGTTTGTCTCAACGAGTACTTCATTTCACTCCATTGCATCATGTTCATTTGAACTCATCTTGATGCCTGAATCATCATTGCAAGATTGCTATATGATGTTGTCTGCTGTCTGTTAACAGAATGTGTGCATTTGTCATTTTTGCTACATTTATTTTGTGCATCTTATGGGCATGAGCTCTACATGTGATTTGAACTATGCCATGTCTCTTTACAGAGGTGCTTACCATGTATTTTTGTGATCAATGTGGTGACTAGCACAAGCATGCAAACTAGGCTTCATGATGTTGCTGATTTTAGTCCCTGTTCTGCTGTTATTTTGATGTCATGTAAACTTGATGCTACAGAGAGATCCAAGCATATTTTGAGATACTCCAGTAAGGATGTTTTGAACATATGGTTATGATCTACCCATCCATGCCCCTGTTTGCAATTATGGAGTAGTCTAGCATGTCATTTTCGTGCTCTACTTTGGCTACAAAATGTTTCCTGGCAGATTGTTTACATGTTATTCAATTTTGCCAAGGTTGTTGTAGTTGATCCTTGCATGCTATGAACTTGTTCTTGCCATGGATAGCTTCATAAACATGTCTTCTTGCTGATGCTATGCTTATCTTGTCATGTAATGACTTGTGGTGAGTGAATCAAGCTCGTGAAGTAGTGTACTTGCTGTTGTTGTTTTGCTAGGCTGAATCTGTTATTTCGTGATGCTATGTAAACCTGCTGCTACAAGTCATTCTATGCATAATCTGGAGATGTTCACTAAGGGTGTTTTGTTCTACATGTCTGCTCTATCCATCCATGCCCCTTGTTGCATTTATAGCCTGCTGTAGCTTGTTGTTTCCTTGCTCCAAATTTTCTAAATAATGTTGCTGTCAGCCTGTTAACATTAAGTTCAGTTGTTGCCAAGATTGTTGCTAGTGTTCCATGCACCCTATGGACTTGCTCTTGCCATTCTTAGCTTCATAAACATGTATTCTTACTGTTGGTTGCCTTGCCATGCCATGTATTTCTCTGTGGTGAGTGGTATGAGCTCACCAACATGCCTACTTATCGTTGTTCCTGCCATGTATGAATCTGTCATATAACTTGCCATGTTTACATGGGTGCCATCATATCTTCTGATCCTTTTTGGCTCATGGTCAGTAAGGGACTTTTGTTCTATGCAATTAGTAGATTCATGCCATGCCTTTGTTTGCCATGATAAGTTCCTGTAACATGTTGTTTGATAGCTCTAAATATTGCAACCTGATGTTATTTTCTGCAAAGTCTGAACTGTTATTATTTGCAATCTTGCCATGTGTGTTTGAGCATGTTCTAGTGATTTCTGGAGATAGTTTAGTGTTCATGTTTTGTCATGCTTTACCTGTACATCATGTCCATGCCTTTTGTTTTCTCGCTGGGATGCTGTAGCTTGTTGTTTTGATGCTTGCAAGATGCCTAGTTGCTGTTATGGACAGATTGTTGCTATATCTTGTATAGAGTGTATGTGTTGAACCGTTGCTCCGTTTTGAGTGTGCTCTATATGAAACTTGCTTGATTTTGCATGTAGCTTCATATTATCATGTTGCATCCTTGTTTTGGAGTGTGTGCTTGATGTTTGAATGCCTTTTGCATCAATGCCATATTTAACTTGTTTTGCTCATATCTTCTAGGCCGTAGCTCCGAATTAAATGAACTTTATATGTAACTTGACTAGAATCTCGTGTAGATCATCTCGGTGCATCTTAACTTGCTATTTAACAACTTGAATATAAGGTTTTTTCAGATCTGGACCAATTTCGAAATTTGCATATGAGGACTAACCGGATTTGTTATATGTTGTTTCCGGCCTCATTTAAACTTGCCTTGGTGTGTTGTTCTTGTATGCATCATATCTTGCCATGAGTAGCTCCATGTAGCTTTGTCATGCATCATGCTTGTTGTGCATCATGTCTTGTCTATGTGTGGTGTGTTTACTATGTGGTGTGGTTCTTTTCGATAGTTCCTGTTTCCGTTGCGATCGTGAGGATTCGTTCGTCTACGCTTGGTTCGTCTTCGTGGATTCATCTTCTTCATGGACTCGTTCTTCTTCCTAGTGGGACTTCAGGCAAGATGACCGCTACCCTGGATCTCACTACTATCATTGCTATGCTAGTTGCTTCGTTCTATCGCTTTGCTGCGCTACCTACCATTTGCTCTTCAAGCCTCCCAATTTGCCATGTCAGCCTCTAACCTTTTCACCCTTCCTATGCAAACTGTTGCTTGGCTATGTTACCGCTTTTGCTCAGCCCCTTTTATAGCGTTGTTAGTTGCAGGTGAAGTTGAAGATTGCTCCATGGTGGACAGGATTATGTTGGGATATCACAATATCTCTTATATTATTAATGCATCTATATATTTGGTAAAGGGTGGAAGACTCGGTCTTATGCCTGGTGTTTTGTTCCACTCTTGCTGCCCTAGTTTCCGTCATACCGGTGTTATGTTCCCGGATTTTGCGTTCCTTACGCGGTTGGGTGATTTATGGGACCCCCTTGACAGTTCGCTTTGAATAAAACTCCTCCAGCAAGGCCCAACCTTGGTTTTACCATTTGCCTCACCTAGCCCTTTTTCCCTTGGGTTTCCGGAGCCCGCGGTCATCTTTATTTTAGCCCCCCCGGGCCAATGCTTGTCCAAGTGTTGGTCCAAACCGAGCGATGTCCGGCGCCCGCTGGGCAATCAGGGTCTATGCCAACCCGATGTCTGGCTCATCCGGTGTGCCCTGAGAACGAGATATGTGCAGCTCCTATCGGGATTTGTCGGCACAACGGGAGGTCTTGCTGGTCTTGTTTTACCATTGTCGAAACGTCTTGTAAACCAGGATTCCGAGTCTGATCGGATCTTCCTGGGAGAAGGTATATCCTTCGTTGATCGCGAGAGCTTATCATGGGCTAAGTTGGGACACCCCTGCAGGGTATTATCTTTCGAAAGCCATGCCCGCGGTTATGTGGCAGATGGGAATTTGTTAATGTCCGGTTGTAGATAACTTGACACCAGATACGAATTAAAACGCATCAACCGCGTGTGTAGCCATGATGGTATCTTTTCGGCGGAGTCCGGGAAGTGAACACGGTTTTGGGTTATGTTTGACGTAAGTAGGAGTTCAGGATCACTTCTTGATCATTGCTAGCTTCACGACCGTTCCGCTTGCTCTCTTCTCGCTCTTATTTGCGTATGTTAGCCATCCATATATGCTTAGTCGCTGCTGCAGCCTCACCACTTTACCCCTTCTTTTCCCTTTAAGCTTTGCTAGTCTTGATACCCATGGTAATGGGATTGCTGAGTCCTCGTGGCTCACAGATTACTACAACAACAGTTGCAGGTACAGGTTTTGCGATGATCATGACGCGAGAGCGATGTTTGCTTGTGTTGGAGTTCTTCTTCTGCTTCTTCTTTGATCAGGGGATAGGTTCCAGGTCGGCAGCCTGGGCTAGCAGGGTGGATGTCGTTTGAGTTTCTGTTTGTGTTTCATCCGTAGTCGGATGATGCTCTTATGTATGATGATGTTGTATTCGTGTGGCATTCTATGCCTCTTGTATGTATCCCCATCTATTATGTAATGTTGATGTAATGATATCCACCTTGCAAAAGCGTTTCAATATGCGGTTCTATCCTTGGTGGGACCTTCGAGTCTCTTTAGGATAGTATCGCATATTGGGCGTGACAAAAAGCAATCAAAATGGCGGCGTAAGCGCCGCGCCAAACCTCACCTCGACAAAGACCCAGCCAAAGAGCAGGGCGAACCGGCGGACGACGAACATGCCACCGAGCAACCATCCGAACAAGGCAACTTGGGTAAACAAACCGAACAACCCGTCCCCGTTGAAGATAATAGTCTGGACGACCTCACGCCGGACAAGTTGCTGGAGCAGAAGAACCTCCACAAAAGGCTCGTCGCCACTGCGCGTAGCCTGAAAAAGCAGAAGCGGAAGCTCAAAACAGCGGAAGATGCACTCAGAATTAGATGGGGCAATGTACTCAACACCACAGACAAGTACGGCGACAGTCGCCACACAAAGAGCTATCCGAAGCAGAAATTACTACCGAAATTTGATGAGGAGGCCTTAGAGCCCCCGCAATCAAAAAATAAAGAAGACACCTGGTCGGATAAACAACCCCATGGCCAACATAGAACGGCAAGGGGCGCCGCACTCAAGCCGGCACGCGATCCGCACAAGGATTCACATCAAAAAGATGGCCCAGCCAGATCTATCTACGGGCCAATAAAGCAAGCTCTAGTAAGCAATGCAACGCAACAAGGATCCGAACATCACGGCACACCCAAATATAGGGGTGCCGCACACCCCCTATGTTTCACCGATGAGGTGCTGGACCATGAATTTCCAGCGGGATTCAAGCCCGTAAACATAGAGGCATACGACGGAACAACAGACCCTGGAGTCTGGATTGAGGATTATATCCTCCACATACACATGGCTAGAGGAGATGACCTCCACGCCATAAAATACTTACTCCTCAAGCTCAAAGGGCCAGCCGGCATTGGCTTAAAAGCCTTCCCGAAAACACCATCGGAAGTTGGGAAGAGCTCGAGGATGCTTTTCTTGAAAATTTTCAAGGGACCTATGTGCGACCTCCGGATGCAGACGATCTAAGTCATATAACTCAACAACCTGGAGAGTCATCCCGGAAACTCTGGAACTGATTTCTTACTAAAAAGAACCAGATAGTCGACTGTCCGGACGTCGAAGCCTTAGCAGCTTTCAAACACAGCGTTCGAGACGAATGGCTCGCCAGACACCTCGGCCAAGAAAAGCCAAGAACAATGGCCGCATTAACAAGCCTCATGACCCGCTTTTGCGCAGGAGAGGATAGCTGGTTGGCAAGAAGCAGCACCAGCGACCCAAGTACATCCGAAGTTCGGGATGGAAACAGGAAACCGCGACGTAGCAAGGACCAGCGCCGGACCAAGGGAAACAGCCCAAAGAGCACGGCAGTCAATGCCGTATTCAAAAGCTCTCGGCAGAATCAGAAAAAGATGCCCCTCAAGGATAAGAGGGACGAGCTATCTAACCTAAACAACATCTTGGACAAAATATGCCAAATCCACAGTACTTCCGGGAAGCCTGCAAACCATACCCACAGAGATTGTTGGGTCTTCAAGCAATCCGGCAAACTCAACGGCGAACACAAGGGGCTCGACATACCAAGCGAGGACAATGACGAACCCCACAAGCAGAGCACCGGAGGACAAAAGAAGTTCCCACAAGAAGTCAAAACAGTAAACTCATTTCACGTGACTAAAGGGAAAACAGAGTGGCGCCTATAGAGATACGCGCCATACGGCTTGTCCCAGAGGAGTCCCGCCACTGGTTGTTACAACCAATCACCTTCGACCATCAGGATTACTCTAGAAGTATCCGGAACGCAGGCTGGACTGCCTTGGTATTAGATCCGATAATTGACGGACTCCACTTTACACAAGTCCTAATGGACGGCGGCAGTGATCTAAACCTGCTATACCAGGACACAATCCGCAAAATGGGGATAAACCCAACAACAATTTGCCACGGCAACACTTCCTTTCAAGGGGTAACGCCAGGCCCAGATACCCATTGTATGGGTTCTCTCCTTCTAGAAGTTGTGTTCGGCTTCCCCGACAACTTCCGCCGCGAAAAGCTAACCTTTCACATCGCCCCATTTACAAGTAGCTATCAAGCACTACTGGGACACGAAGCTTTCGCCCGCTTTAACGCAATACCGCATTATGCATCCCTTACGCTCAAAATGCCCGGTCCGCGAGGCATCGTCTCATTAACAGGAAATATCGAGTGTTCCTCGAGCGTGGAAGACTGTGCGGCTGCCTTGACAGCCACACACTAAACCAGCTTTACTAGTCAAAGCACCTAAACAGGTCGTTCAGACCCCGGACATGGCTAGACAAGTCCGGCATAAACATACAAAGGCTTATTAGCCGCATACCCCGTACAAGGGGCTCTGCACGTATACAACAAGAGACAATAAAGCTCAATTCTACCCATTCTCCAAACTATACTTTGTTTATTTAATATAACATAGATTTTTGCATGATTGTTTTCAACTAAGTTCCTCTCTTTTACAGATGAACACCGTGCTACACCCGTCCAGGATACGGAACAACGGAGACACATGCGCAGACGTGCAGTAGGGACCCATTCCAAGGATTCTTTTCAGATTAAGACCCCGCGTAAACCTTTTTTACTGTCTCTTATTGATAACATCCCCCGGTTTCTATTTATAACCGAGGAGGAGGCTGGCGTCTTGGCATGTGGCCACGTCAGAATTTTGCACATACCTGTACACCAGGGGCTTCTTACAAAGGGCGTTGTTCAGCCCGTTTTCATAAAGACCGAATACCTTAGGGAGTGTTCGGCGTCGCGAGTTTGGCCTTATATGCATCAGCTCCGAATCATGTCTTTGGTCAAATGTTGGGTTTGCCCGTCTCCTGTGTTTTGCTGCCTTACGTTCCGCTCTGTCGGCTAAGGCGGCACCAGGAGAACTACTGCGATTGTGCCCCGATTCGTCCAGGCGAGCACCTCAGTAGAGAAAGCCGAAAACTGACTGTCATGATATAGCGTGAGACTGGTCAACCACTCGATGACCCGCCGGAATCTTTAGGGCCGTTTCCCGGTGAGGCACACACGTGCCCCGAATTCAGGTGAGCGCGGTGCCCCTAGGGGCTATATAGTAGCCCCACTATCAAACTCCTATGGCTAAGTGAAATTGATAAAGCATTATAGTCCGGTTGCCAGTTCGCTGCGCTATCACCTCCTTTATAGGACCAAGACGTTGGATCAAGTGTGAAAATGCGCCTTTTGCGAACACCCCCGCATTATATGCGTGGGGGCTGAAGCCGAAGACTGCCATCTTTCAGGTTATATACACATATACATTAACGGCCGCACAGGAGGTATTCTAATTCTTGAAAGCACGAGTATAAAAAGCTTTTATATTCCATCGAAACATTGTTTTACAATGATACATGTTATTCGAACATAACATCCTTCGAGCACTGCGTCTCTATTAAACGAGCGCCCTGCAGAACTTCCTGAAAATAGTGCTCGGCAGGTACTCGGCTTTCGTCCGAATCTTGGGATGCAACAACACTGGCCTTCATATCCGCCCAGTATGTCCTGACACGGGCAAGAGCCATCTGTGCACCCTCTATGCACGCTGACCTCTTCATTGCATTAATATGCGGCACCGCACCAAGGAACTACTGCACCAAGCTAAAATAACTCTTCGGCTCGGGCCTTTTCGGCCACAGATGACTCATGACATGCTTCATGGCGAGTCCGGATAACCTATTCAGCTCCACCCATGCGGCCAAACGATCGGATACTGAAAGTGGGCGCTCTGGATTGTGGAACTGCGACCAAAAAAGCTTTTCCACTTTGTGGTCATTTTGATCGCGGAAGTGTTCGGCCGCGTCCGCGGCACTCGCCGCCAAGTCCAGGTAAGTGTTTGCCGCACTCCACTTCCGGTCCAACGGAGCATATTTAGGATCCCCGAACTTCATCCGCAGCATATAGGGCTTTCCAGCCGTGATATCTCCGGCCTGACGTAGCTCCTCCTTCATAGCTCTCATCGCAGAGCGAGTATCCTTGGCCTCGGTAGTGACCTTCTCTAGGTCCTTCTGTGCCACCCGATCTTCTTTTTCAAGAAGCATGCAGCGGTTGGAAGCATTCTTCAACTTTTTAGCCATCTCGGCCATTTCCGTCTTGCTTTGGCAGTGAGCAGCTTGTTCGGCTTTCAGCTCTTCAGTCGCCTTTAAGGCGTCCGCATTGCTTTTCCTGGCCTGCTCCTTGGCTCAGGCAAGTTCCGCCCAAAGGTTCTCCATGGCAGCGGCACCATCTGCATCAAGCATATATGTTGTAAGGTACGGGCATCAAGCTCCTCTTACCAGGTGTCTTCGGAGAAATTATATACCTTGTGCCTCGTCAAGACGCTTGTTGACAAGCGCGATGTCGGCATCTACCACGTCAAGTTGCCGCTTTAGCTCGGCAAATTCATCAGTCCGGCCAGCCACCGGACACTTTGCCACCTACATAGGAAAGGCGCAATATTATACCTGGGATTATGATCCTCGGCGCGCCGTCATTTTTGACAACGCACCGAGTCTCAGGGGCTACTATCTATACATGGTGCATCTTATATATGCGGATCTGTCAAAATGTACAGCGTTTCACGTACCTCAAAACCTGTCAGTAAACTCCTGACGGCCTCGTACAACCCGCTCTCCGCGGATGAAATCCTTCTAATCACCGTATCCATCAATGCACAGTGTTCTTCTGAGATAGACGCTCGCCCGAGCAGATCCTTCAGCTCCCCCGACCATGCACCGAACGGTGCCGAACTCGTCCGATAGCCTTTCTCGAAAGCCGGACACAGAGGGCCTTGGGGGGCCATACGACTACTTTCCGGCCCTGCCGGATTCGGAGAAACCCTCCGTGACGACACCTCAGGGTCGCCCGCCTCACGAGGCGGTACGGCAGGGGAGGCGTTCTGCTGTCCATCATCTCCGGACGAAGATCCCCTGAAGATGAGCTCTGCTGAGAAGGGCTGAGATCCGAACTACAAGGTAAAATTTCGGTTATCTTCCTCAGAAATAGAATAGGGATGTCTCTCATTTTAAAACCTCCCTCTTTACTTATGGCTCGGTGGAGAGCTGATCCCCTTGGGGGTGCAATGAGACCGGGGCACCCCCCGGCGCCAGACCCTCTCACAAAGATTTCTTCCCCCGCTTTGAGGCCATGGCCTCCGGGTCTTCAGAGGCGGTCCTCTTCTTCCCCTGGTTAGAGGAATTCTCGATTCCTCCTTTCCTGACAGCCCCCTTCGGGGAGGCGGTAGCTTCCTTGTTCCCCTCTTTGCCTTCTTCCAAAGGCGCAACCTCCAGCATCCCGGTTAACACGGGATCCGGCGTAGTCTCAGGGAGGGGGGCCGGACACCTGATTAGCTTTGCTTTTGCTATCCACTCCTATTGAAGGGACAACTCTTTTAAGGGCGATTTTATGATAAATATACGTATAGCGAGTCCGGGTATAGGGCTACTTACTTGAGTATCCGGACGATTGCAGCTTAGACCTGCGTCCTCGGATGAATCCGGACACATTGCTTGTGATCCGAAGAACAAATTGTACATCTCCATGGGCATCGCGCCCACAAAATGTTGGAGGGCTCGTGGTCCTTCCGGATTAAACCCCCACAGGCGGAGGGGGCGGCATTTGTAGGGCAGGATGCGGCGAATCAACATAACCTGCGTCACTACGGCCAGATTGATATCTCTTTCTAGGAGATCTCAAACGCGGCCCTGCAACAAGGGCACGTCCTTGGACGTCCCCCAGTTAAGCCATTTATTGACCCATGATGCTAGCTGTGGTGGGGGACCCGAGCGAAAGGCAGGCGGTGCCACCCATTTGGTGCCCCTGGGAGCTGTGATATAAAACCACTCTCGTTGCCATAAGTTGAACTCCTCTTGAAAAGAGCCCTCGGGCCATGGAGCGTCGGCATTCTTGCTTATAACAGCACCTCCGCACTCTGCGTGCTGCCCCTCGATCATCTTCGGCTCTACTTTGAAGGTCTTAAGCCACAATCCGAAGTGAGGAGTAATACGGAGGAAGGCCTCGCACACGACAATGAACGAAGAGATATGGAGGATGGACTCCGGAGCTAAGTCGTGAAATTCCAGCCAGTAATAAAACATGAGCCCCCTCATGAAGGGGTCAATCGGGAAGCCTAGCCCCCGAAGGAAGTGAGACGCAAACACCACGCTCTCACCAGGCCTGGGAGTGGGAATGACCTGCCCTTGAGTAGGCAGCCTATGCGAGATTTCGCTGGTTAGGTACCTGGCATCTCTTAACTTTAACACGTCTTCTTCCGTAACGGAGGAAGGCATCCACCAGCCTTGAAGGTCGGAGCCGGACATCCTCGGAAGTCCGAAGCTCCTGAATCTGGGGCTTTGGGTGTTGGAACTCAAGGTAAGAGGCAGATTTGATTGAGATTGAAAGAAAGGAGTCGAGCCTTGGTCTCTTTATAAAGAGGTTGAATACCAAGAGCCCTCCCCGTGACCGTTTGGGACTCGCCTTCGGTTGAGGAGACATACCAACAGGCACGATTGGGTTACGCACGCCCGTATTGATGAGATTCCCGGAATAAGGGGACACGATCTCTGCTTTGACAAGACGTGCCAAGGATACCGCCTCGCTAAACGCGCTGAGGTGGGATAGTAAAATGATTCGAATGAAGGCTTGGCCGTGGCATGATGTCATGCTTCGAAATACGTCAGCAGATTAGATTTGTACAAATATTATTCTCTCTATGGTGGTATGTGGAACTTATTTTGTAGAGCCGGACACTATCCTTGTGTTCAAAATCTTCTATGAAGTATTCGGAGGAGGAACCCGCCTTGCAATGCCGAAGACAATCTGCGCGCCGGACTCGTCGTCATTGAAGCCTGGTTCAGGGGCTACTGAGGGAGTCCCAGATTAGGGGGTGTCCGGATGGCCGGACTATGACCTTTGGCCGGACTCCCGGACTATGAAGACACAAGATTGAAGACTTCGTCCCATGTCCGGATAGGACTTTCCTTGGCATGGAAGGCAAGCTTGGCGATATGATATGACGATCTCCTCCCATTGTAACCGACTCTGTGTAACCCTAGTCCTCTCCGATGTCTATATAAACCGGAGAGATTTAGTCCGTAGGACAAACAACAATCATACCATAGGCTAGCTTCTAGGGTTTAGCCTCTTTGATCTCGTGGTAGATCAACTCTTGTACTACCCATATCATCAATATTAATCAAGCAGGAGTAGGGTTTTACCTCCATCGAGAGGGCCTGAACCTGGGTAAAAACATCGTGTCCCTTGTCTCTTGTTACCATCCGCCTAGACGCATAGTTCGGGACCCCCTACCCGAGATCCACCGGTTTTGACACCGACAGTGTCCTTGTCGTGCGGCCGTAGGCAGGTTCGCGGCCTCACTCATATGCCATCGCCGTCTCCGTCCTAGCCACCCCCTGAGCAAAGTTGGTCGCCGAGTAGGAGGACCTGATGAGGCAGGTGATGGAGGAGTCCCTCCACACCCACGATGCGTGCCAATGGGAGGGCCTCGAGGAGATGTTGGCCCTATCAGCGGTCAGCGACATCGCCTTCCCTGAGCTTGATGCCTACGTCAAGGAGGAGGCGCGGCCTGAGGTGGCGATGGATGAGCCGACGGGATGGTACTCGGCACTGGTCGAGCAGTCCTGGACATGGACAAAGATCGTGTCATGCACGTGAAGGAAATATGTCCTAGAGGCAATAATAAAGTTATTATTTATTTCCTTATTTCATGATAAATGTTTATTATTCATGCTAGAATTGTATTAACCGAAAACTTAATACATGTGTGAATACATAGACAAAACAAAGTGTCCCTAGTATGCCTCTACTAGACTAGCTCGTTAATCAAAGATGGTTATGTTTCCTGACCATAGACATGTGTTGTCATTTGATGAAGGGGATTACATCATTAGGAGAATGATGTGATGGACATGACCCATCCATTAGCTTAGCATTATGATTGTTACAGTTTCGTTGCTACTGCTTTCTTCATGACTTATACATGTTCCTTAGACTATGAGATTATGCAACTCCCGAATACCAGAGGAACGCCTTGTGTGATATCAAACGTCACAACGTAAATGGGTGATTATAAAGATGCTCTACAGGTGTCTCCAAAGGTGTTTGTTGGGTTGGTATAGATCAAGATTAGGATTTGTCACTCCGTGTTTCGGAGAGGTATCTCTGGGCCCTCTCGGTAATGCTCATCAATATAAGCCTTGCAAGCAATGTGACTAATGAGTTAGTTGCGGGATGAAGTATTATGGAACGAGTAAAGAGACTTGCCGGTAACTAGATTGAACTAGGTATGATGATACCCACGATCGAATCTTGGGCAAGTAACATACGGATGACAAAGGGAACAACGTATGTTATTATGCGGTTTAACCGATAAAGATCTTCGTAGAATATGTAGGAGCCAATATGATCATCCAGGTTCCGCTATTGGTTATTGATTGGAGATGTGTCTCGATCATGTCTACGTAGTTCTCGAACCAGTAGGGTCCGCACGCTTAGCGTTCGATGACGATATGTATTATGAGTTATGTGTTTTTGATGACCGAAGTTTCTTCGGAGTCCCAGATGAGATCACGGACATGATGAGGAGTCTCGAAATGATCGATACACAAAGATTGATATATTGGACAGCTATATTCGGACATCGGAAAGGTTCCGGTGAAGTTTGGGTAAAAACCGGCATGACGGAGGGGTTACCGGAACCCCATGGGGGAACTAATGGGCCACCATGGGCCTTAGTAGAGAGAGAGGAGGGCAGCCAGGGCAGGCGGTGCCCCCATTGGAGTCCGAATTGGACAAGGGAAGGGGGGCGACGCCCCCCTTTCCTACTCCCTCTCCCTCTCCCTTCCTTTCCCCCTCTCCCGGGAGGTGGACTCCTACTAGGACTTGGAGTCCTAGTAGGACACCTCTCTCCCGGCGCGCCTACAGGGGCCGGCCGGCCTCTCCCTCCCCCCTTTATATACGGGGGCAGGGGGGCACCCTAGAACACACAAGTTTCTCTCCCAACTGTGTGCAGTGCCCCCCTCCACAGTTACACACCTCGATCATAACATCGTAGTGCTTAGGCGAAGCGCTGCGTTGGTAGCATCATCATCACCGTCGTCACACCTTCATGCTGACGGAACTCACCCTCGTCCTCAACTGGATCAAGAGCACGAGGGACGTCATTGAGCTGAACGTGTGCTGAAGGCGGAGGTGCTGTACATTCGTTACTTGGATCGGTTGGATCACGAAGACGTTCGACTACATCAACTGCGTTAACTAAACGCTTCCGCTTTCGGTCTACGAGGGTACGTGGACACACTCTCCCCTCTCGCTGCTATGCATCTCCTAGATATATCTTGCGTGATCGTATGATTTTTTTTGAAATTACTGCGTTCCCCAACAGTGGTATCGGAGCCAGGTCTATGCGTAGATGTGATATCACGAGTAGAACACAAAGAGTTGTGGGTAATAATAGTCATACTGCTTACCACCAACGTCTTACTTTGATTCAGCGATATTGTTGGATGAAGCGTCCTGGACCGACATTACATGACTGCGTTCATGAGACTGGTTCCACCGACATGCTTTGCACATAGGTGGCAGGCGGATGTCTGTTTCTCCAACTTTAGTTGAATCGAGTTTGACTATGGCCAGTCCTTGTTGAATGTTAAAACAACAAACTTGACGAAAAATCGTTGTGGTTTTGATGCGTAGGTAAGAACGGTTCTTGATAGAAGCCCGTAGCAGCCACGTAAAACTTGCAACAATAAAGTAGAGGATGCCTAACTTGTTTTTGCAGGGCCTATTGTGATGTGATGTTGTCAAGACATGATGTGATTTAAATTGTTGTATGAGATGATCATGTTTTGTAAAAAAGTTATCGGTAACTGGCAGGAGCCATATGGTTGTCGCTTTATTGTATGAAATGCAATCGCCATGTAATTGTTTTACTTTAACACTAAGCGGTAGCGATAGTCGTAGAAGCAATAGTTGGCGAGACGACAATGATGCTACAATGGAGATCAAGGTGTCACGCCGGTGACGATGGAGATCTTGACGATGCTTCGGTTATGGAGATCATGAGCACACGATGATGATGGCCATATCATGTCACATATTTTGATTGCATGTGATGTTTATCTTTTATGCATCTTATTTTGCTTAGTACGACGGTAACATTACAAGATGATCCCTTACTAAATTTCAAGGTATAAGTGTTCTCCCTAAGTATGCACCGTTGCTACAGTTCGTCGTGCCGAGACACCACGTGATGACCGGGTGTGATAAGCTCTACGTTCACATACAACGGGTGCAAGCCAGCTTTGCACACGCAGAATACTCAGGTTAAACTTGACGAGCCTAGCATATGCAGACATGGCCTCGGAATACTGAGACCGAAAGGTCGAACGTGAATCATATAGTAGATATGATCAACATAGTGATGTTCACCATTGAAAACTACTCCATCTCACATGATGATCGGACATAGTTTAGTTGATTTGGATCACGCGATCATTTAGATGACTAGAGGGATGTCTATCTAAGTGGGAGTTCTTAAGTAATATGATTAATTGAACTTTAATTTATCATGAACTTAGACGTGATAGTTATTTGCATGTCTATGTTATTGTAGATCAATGGCATCTGCTACCGTTCCTTTGAATTTTAAGCGTTCCTAGAGAAAGCTAAGTTGAAAGATGATGGCAGCAATTACATGGACTGGGTCCGTAACTTGAGGATTATCCTCATTGCCGCACAGAAGAATTACGTCTTGGAAGCATCGCTAGGTGCTAGGCCTGCTGCATACGCTACTGTTGACGTTAAGAACGTCTGGCAAAGCAAAGCTGATGACTACTCGGTAGTTCAATGTGCCATGCTTTACAACTTAGAATCGGGGCTTCAAAGATGTTTTGAACATCATGGAGCATATGAGATGTTGCAAGAGTTGAAGTTAATATTTCAAGCAAATGCCCGAGTTAAGAGATATGAAGTCTCCAACAAGTTCTATAGCTGCAAAATGGAGGAGAATAGTTCTGTCAGTGAACACATACTCAGAATGTCTGGGTACCATAACCACTTGACTCAGTTGGGAGTTAATCCTCCTGATGATAGTGTCATTGACAGAGTTCTTCAATCACTACCACCAAGTTATAAAGGCTTCGTGATGAACTATACTATGCAAGGGATGAACAAGACAATTCCCGAGCTCTTCGCGATGCTAAAGGCTGCAAAGGTAGAAATCAAAAAGGAGCATCAAGTGTTGATGGTTAACAACACTAGTTTCAAGAAAAAAGGGCAAAGGAAAGAAGGGAAACTTCAAGAAGAACGGCAAGAAAGTTGCTACTCGGTAGAAGAAACCCAAGTCTGGACCTAAGCCTGAAACTGAGTGCTTCTACTGCAAAGGGACTGGTCACTGGAAGCGGAACTGCCCCAAGTATGTGGCAGATAAGAAGGATGGCAAAGTGAAAGGTATACTTTATATACATGTTATTGATGTCTACCTTACTAATGCTCGTAGTAGCGCCTGGGTATTTGATACTGGTTCCGTTGCTCATATTTGCAACTCGAAACAGGGTCTACGGATTAAATGAAGATTGGATAAGTACGAGGTGACGATGCACGTGGGAAATGGTTCCAAGGTCGATGATCGCCGTCGACACGCTACCTCTACATCTACCTTCGAGATTAGTTTTAGACCTAAATAATTGTTATTTGGTGCCAGCGTTAAGCATGAACATTATATCTGGATCCTGTTTGATGCGAGACGGTTATTCATTTAAATCAGAGAATAATTGTTGTTCTATTTATATGAGTAATATCTTTAATGGTCATGCACCCTTGCCGAGTGGACTATTTTTGTTGAATCTCGATTGTGATGATACACATGTTCATAATATTGAAGCCAAAAGATGCAAAGTTGATAATGATAGTGCAACTTATTTGTGGCACTGCCGTTTAGGTCATATCGATGTAAAGCGCATGAAGAAACTCCATGCTAATGGGCTTTTGGAATCACTTGGTGCTTGTGAACCGTGCCTCATGGGCAAGATGACTAAAACTCCGTTCTCTGGAACAATGGAACGAGCTACTAATTTATTAGAATTAATACATACTGATGTATGCGGTCCAATGAGTGTTGAGCCTCATGGCGGGTATCATTATTTTCTTACCTTCATAGATGATTTTAGCAGATATGGGTATATCTACTTAATGAAGCATATGTATGAAACATTTGAAAAGTTCAAAGAATTTCAGAGTGAAGTGTAAAATCATCGTAACAAGAAAAATAAAGTTTCTACGATCTGATCGTGGCGGCGAATATTTGAGTTACGAGTTTGGTCTTCATTTGAAACAATGTGGAATAGTTTCACAACTTATGCCACCTGGAACACCACAGCGAAATGGTGTGTCCGAACATCGTAACCGTACTTTATTGGATATGGTGCGGTCTATGATGTCTCTTACTGATTTACTGTTATTGTTTTGGGGTTATGCTTTAGAGACGGCTGCATTCACTTTAAATAGGGCACCATCAAAATCCGTTGAGACGAAGCCTTATGAACTGTGGTTTGGCAAGAAACCAAAGTTGTCATTTCTTAAAGTTTGGGGCTATGAGCCTGCGTCTTCATAGGATACCCAAAGGAAACAGTTGGGTACACCTTCTATCACAGATCCGAAGGCAAGATATTCGTTGCTAAAAATGGATCCTTTCTAGAGAAGGAGTTTCTCTCGAAGGAAGTGAGTGGGAGGAAAGTAGAACTTGATGAGGTAATTGTACATTCTACCTTATTGGAAAGTAGTTCATCACAGAAATTACTTCTAGTAATTCCTACACCAATTAGTGAGGAAGCTAATGATGAAGATCATGAAACTTCAGATCAAGTTACTAGCAGACCTCGTAGGTCTTCCAAAGCGTGATCCGCACCAGAGTGGTACGATAATCCTGTTCTAGAAGTCATGTTACTAGACCATGGTGAACCTATGAACTATGATGAAGCAACGATGAGCCCAGATTCCGCGAAATGGCTCGAAGCCATGAAATATGAGATGGAACCCATGTATGAGAACAAAGTGTGGACTTTGGTGGATTTGCCCGATAATCGGCAAGCCATAGAAAATAAATGGATCTTCAAGAAGAAGACTGACATTGACGGTAATGTTACTGTCTACAAAGCTTGACTTATTGCGAAAGGTTTTCGACAAGTTCAAGGAGTTGACTACGATGAGACTTTCTCACCCGTAGCGATGCTTAAGTCTTTCCGAATCATGTTAGCAATTGCCGCATTTTATGATTATGAAATTTGGCAGATGGATGTAAAAATTGCATTCCTGAATGGATTTCTAGAAGAAGAGTTGTATATGATGCAACCAGAAGGTTTTGTCGATCCAAAGGGTGCTAACAAAGTGTGCAAGCTCCAGCGATCCATTTATGGACTAGTGCAAGCCTCTCGGGGTTGGAATAAACGCTTTGATAGTGTGATCAAAGCATATGGTTTTATACAGACTTTTGCAAAAGCCTGTATTTACAAGAAAGTGAGTGGGAGCTCTGTAGCATTTCTAATATTATAGGTGGATGGCATATTTTTGATTGGAAATGATATAGAATTTCTAGATAGCATAAAAGGATACTTGAATAAGAGTTTTTCAACGAAAGACCTCGGTCAAGCTACTTACATATTGGGCATTAAGACCTATAGAGATAGATCAAGACGCCTAATTGGACTTTCATAAAGCACATACCTTGATAAAGTTTTGAAGAAGTTCAAAATGGATCAGTCAAAGAAAGGGTTCTTGCATGTATTACAAGGTGTGAAATTGAGTCAGACTCAAAGCCCGACCACTGCAGAACATAAAGAAAAAATGAAACTCATTCCCTATGCTTCAGCGATCGGTTCTATCATGTATGCAATGTTGTGTACCAGACCTGATGAATGCGTTGCTATAAGTATAGCAGGGACGTACCAAAGTAATCTCGGAGTGGAGCACTGGACAACGGTCAAGAACATCCTGAAGTACCTGAAAATGACTAATGATAGGTTTCTTGTTTATGGAGGTGAAAAAGAGCTCGTCGTAAATGGTTACGTCGATGCAAGCTTTGACACTGATCCGGATGACTCGAAGTCGCAATCCGTATACATATTTTTATTGAATGGTGGAGCTGTCAGTTGGTGCAGTTCCAAACAGAGCATCGTGGCGGGATCTACGTGTGAAGCGGAGTACATAGCTGCTTCGTAAGCAGCAAATGAAGGAGTCTGGGTGAAAGAGTTCATATCCTATCTAGGTGTCATACCTAGTGCATCGGGTCCAATGAAAATCTTTTGTGACAATACTGGTGCAGTTGCCTTGGCAAAGGAGTCCAGATTTCACAAGAGAACCAAGCACATCAAGAGATGCTTCAATTCCATTCGTCATCAAGTATCGGAGGGAGACATAGAGATTTGCAAGATATACGGATCTGAATGTTGCAAACCCGTTGACTAAGCCTCTTCCACGAGCAAAACATGATCAGCACCAAAACTCCATGGGTGTTAGAATCATTACTTTGTAATCTAGATTATTGACTCTAGTGCAAGTGGGAGACTGAAGGAAATATGCCCTAGAGACAATAATAAAGTTATTATTTATTTCCTTATTTCATGATAAATGTTTATTATTCATGCTAGAATTGTATTAACCGGAAACTTAATACATGTGTGAATACATACACAAAACAAAGTGTCCCTAGTCTGCCTCTACTAGACTAGCTCGTTAATTAAAGATGGTTATGTTTCCTGACCGTAGACATGTGTTGTCATTTGATGAATGGGATCACATCATTAGGAGAATGATGTGATGGACATCACCCATCCGTTAACTTAGCATTATGATCATTACAGTTTCATTGCTACTGCTTTCTTCACGGCTTATACATATTCCTGAAACTATGAGATTATGCAACTCCCGAATACCAGAGGAACGCCTTGTGTGCTATCAAACATCACAACATAAATGGGTGATTATACATATGCTCTACAGGTGTCTCCGAAGGTGTTTGTTGGGTTGGCATAGATCGAGATTAGGATATGTCACTCCGTGTTTCGGAGAGGTATCTCTGGGCCCTCTCGGTAATGCTCATCAATATAAGCCTTGCAAGCAATGTGACTAATGAGTTATTTGCAGGATGAAGTATTACAGAACGAGTAAAGAGACTTGTCGGTAACGAGATTGAACTAGGTATGATGATACCGACGGTCGAATCTCGGGCAAGTAACATACCGATGACAAAGGGAACAACGTATGTTGTTATACGGTTTGACCGATAAAGATCTTCGTAGAATATGTAGGAGTCAATATGAGCATCCAGGTTCCGCTATTGGTTATTTATTGGAGATGTGTCTCGATCATGTCTACATAGTTCTTGAACCCGTAGGATCCGCACGCTTAACATTCGATGACGATATGTATTATGAGTTATGTGTTTTTGATAACCGAAGTTTGCTCGGAGTCCCGGATGAGATCACAGACGTGAAGAGAAGTCTCTAAATGGTCGATACGTAAAGATTTATATATTGGACGGCTATATTCGGACATCGGAAAGGTTCCGGTGAAGTTTGGGTAAAAACCGGAGTGCCGGAGGGGTTACCGGAACCCCCGGGGGGAACTAATGGGCCACCATGGGACTTAATGGAGAGAGAGGAGGGTAGACAAGGAACTTTTTGCAAAATAAGCTGTGATAAATTTTATACAGTGTAGTATTTTTCTCATAATTTTTGGAGTTCGGGAAGTATGATGAATCTTGCCTTCTTTACAAACTATACTGTTTTAGTAGATTGTTGTTATGTTTGCATTTTTTGCATATGTTTGCTTGTTTAATGATTCTATTTGAGGATAGGGGTATTAAACATGCAGAGACATTTAGTATGCAATGTTGAATAATAATTTTAGTGATTTGTTATAGTAGAAAATGATAAGGTTTTTGCATTGGTTTATGCTAACTTTTCTCACGAGTTCTTGTTGAGTTTTGTGTGGATGAAGTTTTTGACATTTAGCAAAAACGTGATACGAGAGGAATTAAGGAGACACGAAAGCTCAAGCTTGGGGATTTCTAAGGCACCCCAAGATAATATTCCAAGAAGTCTCAAGCATCTAAGCTTGGGGATGCCCTGGTAGGCATCCTACCTTTCTTCTTCAACAATTATTGGTTAGTATCGGTTGAACCTAACTTTTTGCTTCTTCACATGATGATTATATTGATGAAAGGTGGGTTTGGAAGAGTGTCAACTTTAGGAAGTAATGATCCCACTATTTTGGAGGATGTTGAATATTTTGATAATTATGAAAGTGGATTTGGAGAGGTCGTGACTTTATATAGTGATGAATCCACTATTTCGGAAGAGGTTCCAATTGATTATAAGAATAAAGTTGCTACATATGATGATTATTGTGATGACATCCATGCTAGAAAGAATAATGATAACCATGAAACTTGTCATCATGATTTTAGTTTTCAATTGGATTATGCCTCACATGATAGTTATTTTGTTGAGTTTGCTTCGACTACTATTGATGAGAATAAATTTGCTTATGTGGAGAGTAGTAAAATTTATATGCAAGTAAATCATGAAAAGGATGCTTTATGTGATGGATATATTTATGAATTCATTCATGATGCTACTGAAAATTATTATGAGGGAGGAACATATGCTTGTAGGAATTGCAATAATATCAACTTTCCTCTCTATGTGTTGAAAATTTTGAAGCTATGCCTGTTTTACCTTCCTATGCTAGTTGATTATTGTTCCCATAAGTTTTTTCTCACAAAATCCCTATGCATAGGAAGTGGGTTATACTTAAATGTGCTAGTCATATTCTTCATGATGCTCTCTTTATGTTTCAATTCTCATCCTTTTATGTGAGCATCATTGAAATCATCATGCCTAGCTAGGGGCGTTAAACGATAGCGCTTGTTGGGAGGCAACCCAATTTTATTTTTGTTCTTTGCTTTTCGCTCCTATTAAGTAATAAATAATTCATCTAGCCTCTGGTTATATGTGGTTTTGTGTTTTAATTAGTGTTTGTGCCAAGTAGAACCTTTGGGAAGACTTGGGTGAAAGTTAATGTGATCTTGCTGTAAAAAACAGAAACTTTGCACTCACGAGATTAGCTGCCATTTTTTACTTGAGACTGATTTTGAGTGGATTTGTTTTGCAGAATATTAATAGACAAATTCCTCAGGTCCACCAATTTATTTGAGAATTGTTGGAGTTCCATAAGTATACGTTTGATACAGATTACTACAGACTGTTCCGTTTTTGACAGATTCTGTTTTCATTGTGTTGTTTGCTTATTTTGATGAATCTATGAGTAGTATCTGAGGGTATGAACCGTAGAGAAGTTGGAATACAGTAGATATTACACTAATATTAATTTAGAATGAGTTCACAACAGTACCAAAAGTGGTGATTTATTTTCTTATACTAACGGAACTTACGAGTTTTCTGTTGAGTTTTCTGTTGTGAAGTTTTCAAGTTTTGGGTAAAGATTCGATGGAATGTGGAATAAGGAGTGGCAAGATACTAATCTTGGGGATGCACAAGGAACCCCAAGGTAATATTCAAGGACAACCAAGAGCCTAAGCTTGGGGATGCCCCGGATGGCATCCCCTCTTTCGTCTTCGTTCATCGGTAAATTTACTTGGAGCTATATTTTTATTCACCACATGATATGTGTTTTGCTTGGAGCATCATTTTATTTTGTTAGTATTTGATTTATGTTGTTTATAATAATGTTTTGCATCTCTATTTTCAATAAAAATGTCAATGATAGCCTTTACCATGCTTATTTTGCAAGTATACTTGTTGCTGTTTGAAACAGAAAGTTTATCGATGTTGCAAAAATTCCCTAGAAAAGTCAGAATATGATAAATTGTTGAAACGTTTTGCAAAATAAGCTCTGATAAATTTTATATAGTTTAGTATTATTCTCAGAATTTTTGGAGTTAGGTAAGTATGATGAATCTTGCATTCTTTACAGACTATACTGTTTTGGCAGATTGCTGTTATGTTTGCATTGTTTACATATGTTTGCCTGTTTAATGATTCTATTTGAGGATAGGAGTATTAAATATGCAGAGACATTTAGTATGCAATGTTGAATAATAATTTTAGTGATTTGTTATAGTAGAAAATGATAAGGTTTTTGCATTGGTTTATACTAACTTATCTCATGAGTTCTTGTTGAGTTTTGTGTGGATGAAGTTTTTGAGATTTAGGAAAACTGTGATATGAGAGGAATTAAGGAGACACAAAAGCTCAAGCTTGGGGATGCCCAAGGAACCCCAAGATAATATTCCAAGATGTCTCAAGCATCTAAGCTTGTGGATGCCCCGGCAGGTATCCCACCTTTCTTATTCAACAATTATCGGTTAGTATCGGTTGAACCTAAGTTTTTGCTTCTTCACATGATGTGTGCTATCCTTGAAATGTTATTTTGTTTTGTTTTTCTTGCTGCTTGAATAAAATACATTAGATCTGAAATTCTTAAATGAGAGAGTCTTCACATTGCTACATAATTATTTAACTACTCATTGATCTTCACTTATATCTTTTTGGAAGTAGTTTGTCATTTACTCATGTGATTCACTTTTATCTTATGAGTAAATGGTTGAATGAATTGAATATCATAAATCTGAAATTATATATGTTTCATATGCTTATCCCATGGGGAGTAATGACTTCATAATAAGAAGTAGAGGTGGTAAATTTATTGAAGGTTAGCAAACATTGTATTGGTCACTTGAACAATTCATGAAAGAATATTGAAGGAAGAGAGATTTCACATATAAATATACTATCTTGGACATCTTTTATAATTGTGAGCACTCATTAAAATATGACATGCTAAAAAGTTGATGTTGGACAAGGAAGACAACTTAATGGGTTATGTTTCCCTATATCCGAAACGTTATATTGTCTTGGATCATTCAACATGCTGAGCTTGCCTTTCCCTCTCATGCTAGCCAAATTCTTGCACCAAGTATAAATACTACTTGTGCTTCCAAACATCCTTTAAACCAGTTTTGCCATGAGAGTGCACCATACCTACCTAAGGATTGGGTGAGATCCTTCAAGTAAGTTGTCATTGGTGCATGCAATAAAAATTGCTCTCTAAATATGTATGATCTATTAGTGGGAAGAAAATAAGCTTTATACGAACTTGTGATGGGGAAGAAATAAAAGCGACGGACTGCATAATAAAGGTCTTTATCACAAGCGGCAATATAAAGTGACGTTCTTTTGCATTAAGATTTTATGCATCCAACCATAAAAGCGCATGACAACCTCTGCTTCCCTCTGCGAAGGGCCTATCTTTTACTTTATCTTCTACCCTTATACAAGAGTCATGGTGATCACCACCTTTCCTTTTTACATTTTTTCCTTTGGCAAGCACTTTGTGTTGGAGTGATCCGGATATATATATCCACTTGGATGTAGGCTTTCATAAATTGTTATTGTTGACATTACCATTGAGGTAAAAGGTTGGGAGGCGAAACTATAAGCCCCTATCTTTCTCTATGTCCGATTAAAACTTTGAACCCATAAATATCACGTGAGTGTTAGAAATTGTGAAAGATTAAATGATAGTTGCGTATGTGGAGTTTGGTAAAGCAAAGCTCTGACATAGACCCTTCTTGAAAATAAGATGAATTGCAATTGTTTGATGACTAAGAATGAAGTTTGCTAGTTTTCAAGAAAGTTTATGGTCTATGCTTTAACATGTGAATAGCTTGTTACTTGATCATGAGAAGTTTTATGAGATGAGCTACTGTTATGACATATAATGATGCTAGAAAAGGTGATTGAAATTATCATTGGTCAAACTTGTGCACCTGCTAGCATTCACACTTCATAAGTTATTTCTTTTATCATTTACCTACTCGAGGACGAGCAGGAATTAAGCTTGGGGATGCTGATACATCTCCAACGTATCTATAATTTATGAAGTATTCATGCTATTATATTATCTGTTTTGGATGTTTAATGGGCTTTATTATACAGTTATATTATTTTTGGAACTAACCTATTAACCGGAGGCCCAGTCCAAGTTGCTCTTTTTTTGCCTATTTCAGTCTTTCGCAGAAAAGAAATATCAAACGGAGTCCAAATGGAATGAAACCTTCGGGAGAGTTATTTTTGGAACAAACGCAATCCAGGAGACTTGGAGTAGATGTCGGGGAAGCAACGAGGTGGCCACGAGGCTCCAGGGCGCGCTCTACCCCCCTGGGCGCGCCCCACCCTCGTGGGCCCCTCGTGGCTCCCCTGACCGACTTCCTTCACCTATATATACTCACGTACCCTGAAAACATCGAGGAGCACAATAGACCGGGTGTTCCGCCGCCGCAAGCCTTTTTAGCCACCAAAAACCAATCGAGACCCTGTTCCGGCGCCCTGCCGTAGGGAGGATCCCTCACTAGTGGCCATCTTCATCATCCCGACGCTCTCCATGACGACGAGGGAGTAGTTCACCCTCGGGGCTGAGGCATGTACCAGTAGCTATGTGTTTGATCTCTCTCTCTCTCTCTCTCTCTCGTGTTCTTGATTTGGTATGATCTTGATGTATCACGAGCTTTGCCATTATAGTTGGATCTTATGATGTTCCTCCCCCTCTGTCGGTGTCAAAATCGGCGGATCTCGGGTAGGGGGTCCCGATCTATGCGTCTTAGGCTGATGGTAACAGGAAGTGAGGGACACAATGTTTACCCAGGTTCGGGCCCTCTCAATGGAGGTAAAACCCTACTTCCTGATTGATTAATATTGAAGATATGAGTAGTACAAGAGTAGATCTACCACGAGATCGTAGAGGCTAAACCCTAAGAGCTAGCCTATGATGGTATGATTGTAATCGTGATCGGCCTTCTAAGGACCAACCTCTCCGGTTTATATAGACACCGGAGAGGGCTAGGGTTTACATGGAGTCGGTTACAAGGAAGGAAACACAATATCCGAATCGCCAAGCTTGCCTTCCACGCAAAGGAGAGTCCCACCGGACACGGGACGAAGTCTTGAGTCTTGTATCTTCACACTTCAATAGTCGGGACGATGTATATAGTCCGGCAGTCCGGATACCCCCTAATCCAGGACTCCCTCAGTAGCCCCTGAACCAGGCTTCAATGACGATGAGTCCGGCGCGCAGTCTTGTCTTCGGCATTGCAAGGCGGGTTCTTTCTCCGAATACTCCAAGGTAATTATCGAACACTTCATCCGTGTCCGGATCCGCAAAATGATCCTCACATATCGCTATAGAGAAAATGATATTTCACAAATGCAATCTGCTAGCAACTTTCTAGACAACATGACATGTCATCAAGGTCGGGTCATTATCCGAACCGTTTTCCCACATCCAGCCCCAGTGTATATTGCGAGGCGGTTTCCTTGGCACGTCTTGTTGAAGCAAAGATCGTGTCCCCTTATCACGGGATTCTCATCAATACGGGTATGGGTAACCAACCGCACCGCTAATCACGGATGTGGGAGTCGAACGGGTTCCACCAGGAAAGTGGGGAGGCGCAAAAAGCATTTACCGCCCCTATAAAGAGATAAGGTCTCTTTCTCTTTACCCACGCCTTCTCCTTCCGCTAGCTCATTCCCCTCTGTTCGAGCCCTAACGCCCAAGCACTCTTCTTTTCCATCGAAGAGAAGTTTTCCAAAGATGTCCGGATCCGAAGCAGGAGGCAGATGGATGGCCTCTATCGTCCGGGAGAAGGATATCAAGAAGCTCTGGGAAGCCGGGTATCTGGCCAAGAAGATCGGCCACCGTCTCCCACCAGTGGGATAGGTCATCCCCACTCTGGAGCCTCACGAGAGAGTCGTGTTCCTTCCCCACTTTGTCTGCGGGCTCGGGTTTCCCCTCCACCCATTTGTCCGTGGAGTCATGTATTACTATGGAATTGATTTTCATGATCTTTCCCCCAACTCTTTTCTCAATATCTTGAGTGACCAGTCTCGTAAGTATCAAGTCCTTAGTACTCCATTGCAAAATCTAGCAGCTGCCACTCGGATCGCGGATTCCATCCATCCCCCCGGCTCTAAAGCCATGGAGGAAATTCTGTTGATCGAGGCACTCCTAAAGACGGCGACATTGTCGCAGAACGCAGCAGTGTCCCAGTCAATAGATCGGATCCGCAATGCATCAGTGTGCGTGGAAACCGTTTAGTCAGCACATAGCCAACTCGGCTCCGGCAGACGCCGAGTAACTTCCTCCTCAAGAGATCACCATGAAGATCGGCGACATGATCGAGTCGAGTCGCCCTGGCATCATGATGATTATGATCGCGGTGTGATGCCTCCACCACGAGACGGCATGTACAGGCGTTAGCCCTATGATGACAGGCATACACACGGCGGCGATCATAGGCTGAGTCCCGCTCGTCATACGAGGGACACTCGAGATCCTCTGTTCAATGCGAGATCCGTTCTCGCTCAGAGCTTGGTCGATAGGGGTTGTGCCCTGCAAGAAGGATAAGATCACGACATCCCGAGTGGTTCCATACCATTGAGCCCTGAGTGCTTCAAGCGATACATATGGGCATCAGAGATTCCCAATAACTTCAGATTAGCCACGGGGATCAACAAGTTCACTAGCGAGTCTAAGCCTAAGATTTGGCTGGAAGATTACCAAGTGGAAATCTAGATCGGTGGCGGCAACAACAACGTGGCCATGAAACACTTGCCCCTGATGCTCGAGGGCTCCGCTCGGGCCTGGCTAACACAGCTCCTGCTGGGTAGCATATTCTGCTGGGATGATCTAGGGAGAGTGCTTGTCAGAACTTTTGAAGGCACATACAAGAGAGCAGGTGGTTTGGCCGAGTTGCAGCACTGTCTGCTGAAATAGAATGAAACTCTCTATGAGTATATCCAGCGATGGAACACTCTACCCAATACGGTGGAGAACGTCACTGAGCACCAGGCAATATGTGCCTTCAAGGCTGGAGTAAGATACCGTGACCTGAACATGAAGTTCGGTCAAATCGAGACCCTAATTCTCAGTCGGGCTATGGAGATAGCCAATCGGTATGCCAATGGTGAAGAGGAAGACCGACTCAGAAGCGGCAAAAACCGTACAGACGACGGTCATCAGTCGGAAAACAAGGGCAAAAAGCACAAGCGCAAGACTGACGCTGGAGGGAGCGCTGAAGCTGCGGCTCTGGCCGGCCAAGGCAAGAATAAGGGCTCCCAAAATTAGCAGGACTGGAAGGGGAAAAAGCAAGTCACCCAGAAGAGTGACATACTCGACCAACCTTGCCAGATCTATACGAATAAAGACTAAGTGGGTAATTTGATTTTGCCCAAGCATACCACTCGGGAGTGACGGCTCCTGAAGCAAGAGATGGGGCAAGATTCCTCCGGGGACAAGGATGAAGACGATGATGACAGAGGCAAAGGTACTTTCGGGTACCCCAATGTCGAGAACGTCTTGATGATCTTCACTGATGTCGAGAGCAAGAGTCACCTCAAAGTCATTAACCGAGAGGTCAACATTGCAGTTCCGACTGTCACCAAATACCTCGACTGGGCCAAGACGCCCGTGACCTTCGATCAATGGATCATTCGGCGTACATACCGACCGATGGGCTTTGGTGGTTGACCCAGTCATTGGTGGAGTCCTACTGTGCAAAGTCCTAATGGACGGTGGTAGTAGGCTTAACATCATTTACACCAACATGTTGGAAGCAATGGGCATTCTCATGACCTGTCTCAGCAAGAGTAACATGCAGCTCCATAGGGTAATACCTGGGAAAAAGGCCATGTCACTCGGACAAATTGCCCTTTATCTCGTATTCGGTGAAGAGAAGAACTTCCGCAAGGAACGACTAACATTTGAAGTGGTAGACTTCCAAAGTGCTAACCATGCCATCCTGGGTATGCTTGCCTACGCTCATTTCATGGCCCGTCCATGTTACATGTATCTTAAACTTAAGAGCTAGGACCAAAATGCGTGATCACTATCACGGGCAATCAAAAGTTAGCTGAGGAGTGTCTCTAGAAGGGCTCTTAGATTGATGATGGCGATGGCCGAGTTGGACGAGTACAAGAAGGCGGTGGACTCAAGCGAGTTGCTGAAGTCCAAGAAGCCTACTATGGAAGCCGCTTTCTAGTTGGTGAGGGAGATGAAGCCAGTGCACATCCATACCGAGGACCTGAATGCTTCCCTAACCAACATCTCCACCACCCTGGACAGCAAATAAGAAGCCGCGCTCGTCTAGTTCCTCTGTGAGAACTGGGACATCTTCGCATGGAAGCCTTCCGACATGCCAGGTGTTCCCAGGGAGCTGGCCGAGCACAGACTTTGCATTGACTCGATGATGAGGCCTGTCAAGGAGCACCTTAGACGATCTTCTGATGAGAAGCGCAAGGCGATTGGCGAGGAGATAGCGCGACTCTTGGCCGTTGAATTCATCCGAGAGGTGTACCACTCCGAGTGGCTCACCAACGTCATCTTAGTGCTGAAGAAGGATAAGACTCTCTGAATGTGTTTACATTTTAGGCACATCAATCGGGCCTGCTCGAAAGATTATTTCCCTCTCCCTCGCATAGATCAGATAGTAGATTCTACTGCAGGATGTGAGCGGTTGTCGTTTCTGGATGCGTACTCCAGGTACCACCAGATCCGATTGTACGGCCCTGATGAAATAAAAATAGCGTTCAACACCCCATTCGGGTGTTTATGTTATATCACGACGCCATTTGGGTTGAAAAATGTTGGGGCCACATTTCAGCGTATGATCCAGAAGTGCTTACGGAAGAAGATCAGTCGGAACATGGAAGCTTATATGGAAGACACTATGGTTAAGTCCAGGAAAGGTTCTGACCTCTTGACCGACCTTGCTGAAACTTTTGCAAACTTATGCACTTTCGACATCAAACTTAGCCCAACTAAGTGTACATTCAGTGTACCAGCAGGCAAGTTACTCGTTTACCTTGTTTCCGAATGAGGGATTGTTGCCAATCCTGAGAAGATAGGGGCTATCATTCGAATGAAACAACCGGAATGTCTACACGACGTATAGTGCCTCATAGGGTGCCTGGCGGCCCTGAATAGGTTCATCTCACGACTCGGTGAAAAAGCTTTTCCGCTTTACTGATTGATGAAGAAGTCTGACAGGTTTGAGTGGACCCCTGAAGCGCAGGCTGCGTTCTAGGAACTTAAAGCCCTAGTTTCCACCCAGCCGGTGCTAGCTGCTCTGAGCAGCAGGGAGCCTTTGCTCTAATACATCATGGCCACTAGACATGTTGTTAGCACGGTTCTCACTATGGAACAGGAAGAACAAGGCAAAGCCTTCAAGCTCCAACGACCAGTCTACTACATCTCTGAAGTCCTGACGCCTTCCAAGCAAAGGTATCCGCATTATCAGAAGCTAGTACACGGAATCTATCTAGCTACAAAGAAGGTGGTGTATTATTTTCAAGAACACTCGGTCACGGTGATAATTGACACCCCTCTATCTAAGATCATGAACAACAGAGATGCAACTGGCCGAGTGGCTAAGTGGGCCATCGAGCTACTCCCGCTCGACATCAAGTTTGAAGCCAAGAACGCTGAGGGAGTCCTGGACTAGGGGGTGTCTGGATAGCCGAACTACCATCATCGGCCGGACTCCAAGACTATGAAGATACAAGATTGAAGACTTCGTCCCGTGTCCGGATGGGACTTTCCTTGGCGTGGAAGGCAAGCTTGGCGATACGGATATGTAGATCTCCTACCATTGTAACCGACTCTGTGTAACCCTAGCCCTCTCCGGTGTCAATATAAACCGGATGGCTTTAGTCCATAGGACGAACAACAATCATACCATAGGCTAGCTTCTAGGGTTTAGCCTCCTTGATCTCGTGGTAGATCTACTCTTGTAACCCACATCATCAATATTAATCAAGCAGGACATAGGGTTTTCCCTGTTGGAAATATGCCCTAGAGGCAATAATAAAAGGGTTATTATTATATTTCCTTGTTCATGATAATTGTCTTTTATTCATGCTATAACTGTATTATCCGGAAATCGTAATACACGTGTGAATACATATACCATAACATGTCCCTAGTGAGCCTCTAGTTGACTAGCTCGTTGGTCGACAGATAGTCATGGTTTCTGACTATGGACATTAGATGTCATTGACAACGGGATCACATCATTAGGAGAATGATGTGATGGACGAGACCCAATCCTAAGCATAGCACAAGATCGTATAGTTCGTTTTGCTAGAGCTTTTCCAATGTCAAGTATCTCTTCCTTAGACCATGAGATCGTGTAACTCCCGGATACCGTAAGAGTGCTTTGGGTGTATCAAACATCACAATGTAACTGGGTGACTATAAAGGTGCACTACAGGTATCTCCGAAAGTGTCTGTTGGGTTGACACGGATCGAGACTGGGATTTGTCACTCTGTATGAGGGAGAGGTATCTCTGGGCCCACTCGGTAATGCATCATCACAATGAGCTCAAAGTGACCAAGTGTTTGGTCATAGGATCATGCATTACGGTACGAGTAAAGTGACTTGCCGGTAACGAGACTGAACGAGGTATTGGGATACCGACGATCGAGTCTCGGGCATGTAACGTACCGAATGACAAAGGGAATTGTATACAGGGTTGTTCTAATCCTCGACATCGTGGTTCATCTGATGAGATCATCGAGGAGCATGTGGGAACCAACATGGGTATCCAGATCCCACTGTTGGTTATTGCCCGAGTGCCGTCTCGGTCATGACTACGTGTCTCCCGAACCCGTAGGGTCTACACACTTAAGGTTCGGTGACGCTAGGGTTGTATGAATATGAGTATGCAGTATACCGAATGTTGTTCGGAGTCCCGGATGAGATCCTGGATGTCACGAGGAGTTTCGGAATGGTCCGGAGGTAAAGAATTATATATAGGAAGTGGTATTTCCGCCATCGGGAAAGTTTCGGGGTCACCCGGTATTGTACCGGGACCACTGGAAGGGTCCTGGGGGTCCACCGGGTGGGGCCACCCATCCCGGAGGGCCCCATGGGCTGAAGTGGGAGGGGAGCCAGCCCATAGTGGGCTGGTGCGCCCCCCTAGGCCCACCCCTGCGCCTAGGGTTGAAACCCTAGGGTGGGCGGGGGGGGGGGGCACCACATGCCTTGGGGGGCACTCCTCCCCCCTTGGCCGCCGCCCCCTTGGGAGATTGAATCTCCCAGGGCCGGCGCCCCCCCTGGGGGCCTATATAAAGGGAGGGGGGAGAGGGGCAGCCGCACCCTGAAGTCCTGGCGCCCCTCCCCCTGCTACACCTCTTCCTCCTCCGTCACGTGCTTGGCGAAGCCCTGCCGGAGTGCTGCTGTTCCACCACCACCACGCCGTTGTGCTGCAGCTGGAGCCATCATCATCAACCTCTCCTTCCCCCTTGCTGGATCAAGAAGGAGGAGACATCACACGCTCCGTACGTGTGTTGAACGCGGAGGTCCCGTCCATTCGGCGCTAGGATCTCCGGTGATCTGAATCACGGCGAGTACGACTCCATCATCACCGCTCCCTCTAACGCTTCCGTACGCGATCTACAAGTGGTATGTAGATGCAAAATCACTCCCTTGACTCGTTGCTTAGATGAACTCATAGATGGATCTTGGTGAAACCGTAGGAAAAATTTTAATTTTCTGCAACGTTCCCCAACAGTGGCATCATGAGCTAGGTCTATGCGTAGTTCTCTATTGCACGAGTAGAACACAATTTTGTTGTGGGCGTAGATCTTGTCAACTTGCTTGCCGCTACTAGTCTTATCTTGCTTCAGAGGTATTGTGGGATGAAGCGGCCCGGACCAACCTTACACGTACGCTTACGTGAGACCGGTTCCACCGACTAACATGCACTAGTTGCATAAGGTGGCTGGCGGGTGTCTGTCTCTCCCACTTTAGTTGGAGCGGATTTGATGAAAAGGGTCCTTATGAAGGGTAAATAGAAGTTGACAAAATCACGTTGTGGTTATTCGTAGGTAAGAAAACGTTCTTGCCAGAACCCAATTGCAGCCACGTAAAAGATGCAACAACAATTAGAGGACGTCTAACTTGTTTTTGCAGCAATTGTCATGTGATGTGATATGGCCAGAAGTTGTGATGAATGATGAATGATATATTGTGATGTATGAGATCATGTTCTTGTAATAGGAATCACGACTTGCATGTCCATGAGTATGACAACCGGCAGGAGCCATAGGAGTTGTCTTTATTTTTTGTATGACCTGCGTGTCATTGAAGAACGCCATGTAAACTACTTTACTTTATTGCTAAACGCGTTAGTCATAGAAGTAGAAGTAGTCGTTGGCGTGACAACTTCATGAAGACACGATGATGGAGATCATGATGATGGAGATCATGGTATCATGCCGGTGACAAGATGATCATGGAGCCCCGAAGATGAAGATCAAAGGAGCTATATGATATTGGCCATATCATGTCACCACTTTATATAATTGCATGTGATGTTTATTATGTTTTATGCATCTTGTTTACTTAGAACGACGGTAGTAAATAAGATGATCCCTTGCAACAATTTCAAGAAGTGTTCTCCCCTAACTGTGCACCATTGCTAAAGTTCGTCGTTTCGAAGCACCACGTGATGATCGGGTGTGATAGATCCTTACGTTCCCATACAACGGGTGTAAGACAGTTTTACACATGCAAAACATTTAGGGTTAACTTGACGAGCCTAGCATGTACAGACATGGCCTCGGAACACGGAGACCGAAAGGTCGAACACGAGTCGTATGGAAGATACGATCAACATGAGAATGTTCACCGACGATGACTAGTCCGTCTCACGTGATGATCGGACACGGCCTAGTCAACTCGGATCGTGTAACACTTAGATGACTAAGGGGATGTCAAATCTGAGTGGGAGTTCATTAAATAATTTGATTGGATGAACTTAATTATCATGAACTTAGTCTAAAATCTTTGCAAAATATGTCTTGTAGATCAAATGGCCAACGCTCATGTCAACATGAACTTCAACGTGTTCCTAGAGAAAACCAAGCTGAAAGATGATGGCAGCAACTATACGGACTGGGTCCGAAACCTTAGGATCATCCTCATAGCTGCCAAGAAAGCATATGTCCTTGCAGCACCGTTAGGTGACCCACCTGCTCTCCCAGCACTGCAAGACGATTTGAACGTTTGGTAGACATGTGCTGATGATTACTCCCTCGTTCAGTGCGGCATGCTTTACAGCTTAGAACCGGGGCTCCAAAAGCTTTTTGAGCAACACGGAGCATATGAGATGTTCGAGGAGCTGAAACTAGTTTTCCAAGCTCATGCCCGGGTCGAGAGATATGAAGTCTCCGACAAGTTCTATAGTTGTAAGATGGAGGAAAACAGTTCTGTCAGTGAGCATATACTCAAAATGTCTGGGTTGCACAGCCGCCTGTCCCAGCTGGACATTAACCTCCCGAATGAGGCGGTCATTGACAGAATCCTTCAGTCGCTCCCTCCAAGCTACAAGAGCTTTGTGATGAACTATAATATGCAGGGGATGGTGAAGACGATTCCTGAAGTATTTTCAATGCTGAAGTCGGCAGAGGTTGAAATCAAGAAAGAACATCAAGTTTTGATGGTCAATAAGACCACTAAGTTCAAGAAGGGCAAGGGTAAGAAGAACTTCAAGAAGGACGGCAAAGATGTTGCCGCGCCCAGTAAGCCAGTTGCCGGGAAGAAGTCAAAGAATGGACCCAAGCCTGAGACTGAGTGCTTTTATTACAAGGGGAAGGGTCACTGGAAGCGGAACTGCCCCAAATACTTAGCGGATAAGAAGGCCGGCAGCACTAAAGGTATATTTGATATACATGTAATTGATGTGTACCTTACCAGTACTCGTAGTAACTCCTGGGTATTTGATACCGGTGCCGTTGCTCATATTTGTAACTCATAGCAGGAGCTGCGGAATAAGCGGAGACTGGCGAAGGACGAGGTGACGATGCGCGTCGGGAATGGTTCCAAGGTCGATGTGATCGCCGTCGGCACGCTACCTCTACATTTACCTACGGGATTAGTTATAAACCTTAATAATTGTTATTTGGTGCCAAGTTTGAGCATGAACATTGTATCTGGATCTCGTTTGATACGAGATGGCTACTCATTTAAATCCGAGAATAATGGTTGTTCTATTTATATGAGAGATATGTTTTATGGTCATGCCCCTATGGTCAATGGTTTATTCTTAATGAATCTCGAGCGTAATGTTACACATATTCATAGCGTGAATACCAAAAGATGTAAAGTTGATAACGATAGTCCCACATACTTGTGGCACTGCCGCCTTGGTCACATTGGTGTCAAGCGCATGAAGAAGCTCCATGCTGATGGACTTTTGGAGTCTCTCAATTATGAATCATTTGACACATGCGAACCATGCCTCTTGGGCAAGATGACCAAGACTCCGTTCTCCGGAACAATGGAGCGAGCAACCAACTTGTTGGAAATCATACATACCGATGTGTGCGGTCCAATGAGCGTTGAGGCTCGCGGAGGATATCGTTATGTTCTCACTCTCACTGATGACTTGAGTAGATATGGGTATGTCTACTTGATGAAACACAAGTCTGAGACCTTTGAAAAGTTCAAGGAATTTCAGAATGAGGTAGAGAATCAACGTGACCGAAAGATAAAATTCTTACGATCGGATCGTGGAGGAGAATATTTAAGTCACAAATTTGGTACACACTTAAGAAAATGTGGAATCGTTTCACAACTCACGCCGCCTGGAACACCTCAGCGTAACGGTGTGTCCGAACGTCGTAATCGCACTCTATTGGATATGGTGCGGTCTATGATGTTTCTTATCGATTTACCGCTATCATTTTGGGGATACGCTCTAGAGACAACTACATTCACTTTAAATAGGGCACCGTCTAAATCAGTTGAGACGACACCGTATGAATTATGGTTTGGGAAGAAACCTAAGCTGTCGTTTCTAAAAGTTTGGGGACTTATGTCAAGAAACTTCAACCTGAAAAGCTCGAACACAAGTCGGAAAAATGCGTCTTCATAGGATACCCTAAGGAAACCATTGGGTATACCTTCTACTTAAGATCCGAGGGCTAGATCTTTGTTGCCAAGAACGGATCCTTTCTGGAAAAAGAGTTTCTCTCGAAAGAAGTAAGTGGGAGGAAAGTAGAACTCGATGAAGTACAACCTCTTGAACGGGATAGTAGTGCAGCTCAGGAAAATGTTCCTGTGATGCCTACACCAACTGAAGAGGAAAATAAAAATGATGATCAAGGTACTTCTGATCAAGTTACTACTAAACTTCGTAGGTCCACAAGGACACGTTCCGCACCAGAGTGGTACGGCAACCCTGTCCTGGAAATCATGTTGTTAGACAACGGTGAACCTTCGAACTATGAAGAAGCGATAGCGGGCCCAGATTCCAACAAATGGCTTGAAGCCATCAAATCCGAGATAGAATCCATGTATGAAAACAAAGTATGGACTTTGACTGACTTGCCCGATGATCGGCGAGCGATAGAAAACAAATGGATCTTTAAGAAGAAGATGGACGCGGATGGTAATGTCACCATCTATAAAGCTCGACTTGTCGCTAAGGGTTATCGGCAAGTTCAAGGGATTGACTACGATGAGACTTTCTCTCCCGTAGCGAAGCTTAAGTCTGTCCGAATCATGTTAGCAATTGCCGCATACTATGATTATGAGATATGGCAGATGGACGTCAAAACGGCATTCCTTAACGGGCATCTTAAGGAAGAACTGTATATGATGCAGCCGGAAGGTTTTGTCGATCCTAAGAACGCTGACAAAGTATGCAAGCTCCAGCGATCCATTTATGGGCTGGTGCAATCATCTCGGAGTTGGAACATTCGCTTTGATGAGATGATCAAAGCGTTTGGGTTTATGCAGACTTATGGAGAAGCATGCGTTTACAAGAAAGTGAGTGGGAGCTCTGTAGCATTTCTCATATTATATGTAGATGACATACTTTTGATGGGAAATAATCTAGAATTCTTGGACAGTATTAAGGCCTACTTGAATAAGTGTTTTTCAATGAAGGATCTTGGAGAAGCTGCTTACATATTAGGCATCAAGATCTATAGGGATAGATCAAGACGCCTCATAGGTCTTTCACAAAGCACATACCTTGATAAAATTTTGAAGAAGTTCAAAATGGATCAGTCCAAGAAAGGGTTCTTGCCTGTACTGCAAGGTGTGAGATTGAGCTCGGCTCAATGCCCGACCACGGCAAAAGATAAAGAAGAGATGAGCGTCATCCCCTATGCCTCAGCCATAGGATCTATTATGTATGCCATGCTGTGTACCAGACCTGATGTAAACCTTGCCATAAGTTTGGTAGGACGGTACCAAAGTACTCCCGGCAAGGAACACTGGACAGCGGTCAAGAATATCCTGAAGTACCTGAAAAGGACAAAGGACATGTTTCTCGTTTATGGAGGTGACGAAGAGCTCGTCGTAAGGGTTACGTAGACGCTAGCTTCGACACAGATCTGGATGACTCTAAGTCACAAACCGGATACGTGTATATGTTGAATGGTGGAGCAGTAAGCTGGTGCAGCTGCAAGCAGAGCGTCGTGGCGGGATCTACATGTGAAGCGGAGTACATGGCAGCCTCGGAGGCAGCGCATGAAGCTGTTTGGGTGAAGGAGTTCATCACCGACCTAGGAGTCAAACCCAATGCGTCGGGGCCGATCAAACTCTTCTGTGACAACACTGGAGCTATTGCCCTTGCCAAGGAGCCCAGGTTTCACAAGAAGACCAGGCACATCAAGCGTCGTTTCAACTCCATCCGAGAAAATGTTCAAGATGGAGACATAGATATTTGCAAAGTACATACGGATCTGAATGTCGCAGATCCGTTGACTAAACCTCTCTCGCGAGCAAAACATGATCAACACCAGAACTCTATGGGTGTTCGATTCATCACAATGTAACTAGATTATTGACTCTAGTGCAAGTGGGAGACTGTTGGAAATATGCCCTAGAGGCAATAATAAAAGGGTTATTATTATATTTCCTTGTTCATGATAATTGTCTAGTTCGTTTTGCTAGAGATTTTCCAATGTCAAGTATAGTTCATTGACAACGGGATCACATCATTAGGAGAATGATGTGATGGACGAGACCCAATCCTAAGCATAGCACAAGATCGTATAGTTCGTTTTGCTAGAGATTTTCCAATGTCAAGTATCTCTTCCTTAGACCATGAGATCGTGTAACTCCCGGGTACCGTAAGAGTGCTTTGGGTGTACCAAACATCACAACGTAACTGGGTGACTATAAAGGTGCACTATAGGTATCTCCGAAAGTGTCTGTTGGGTTGACACGGATCGAGACTGGGATTTGTCACTCCGTATGATGGAGAGGTATCTCTGGGCCCACTCGGTAATGCATCATCACAATGAGCTCAAAGTGACCAAGTGTTTGGTCACGGGATCATGCATTACGGTACGAGTAAAGTGACTTGCCGGTAACGAGACTGAACGAGGTATTGGGATACCGACGATCGAGTCTCGGGCATGTAACGTACCGAATGACAAAGGGAATTGTATACGGGGTTGTTCTAATCCTCGACATCGTGGTTCATCCGATGAGATCATAGAGGAGCATGTGGGAGCCAACATGGGTATCCAGATCCCGCTGTTGGTTATTGCCCGAGTGCCATCTCGGTCATGACTACGTGTCTCCCGAACCCGTAGGGTCTACACACTTAAGGTTCGGTGACGCTAGGGTTGTATGAATATGAGTATGCAGTATACTGAATGTTGTTCGGAGTCCTGGATGAGATCCCGGACGTCACGAGGAGTTTCGGAATGGTCCGAAGGTAAAGAATTATATATAGGAAGTGGTATTTCGGCCATCGGGAAAGTTTCGGGGTCACCCGGTATTGTACCGGGACCACCGGAAGGGTCCCGGGGGTCCATCGGGTGGGGCCACCCATCCCAAAGGGCCCCATGGGCTGAAGTGGGAGGGGAGCCAGCCCATAGTGGGCTGGTGTGCCCCCCTAGGCCCACCCCCTGCGCCTAGGGTTGAAACCCTAGGGTGGGGGGGGGGGGGGGGGTGCACCACATGCCTTGGGGGGCACTCCTCCCCCCTTGGCCGCCGCCCCCTTGGGAGATTGAATCTCCCAGGGCCGGCGCCCCCCCCTGGGGGCCTATATAAAGGGAGGGGGGAGAGGGGCAGCCGCACCCTGAAGTCCTGGCGCCCCCTCCCCCTGCTACACCTCTTCCTCCTCCGTCACGTGCTTGGCGAAGCCCTGCCGGAGTGCTGCTGTGCCACAACCACCACGCCGTTGTGCTGCAGCTGGAGCCATCATCATCAACCTCTCCTTCCCCCTTGCTGGATCAAGAAGGAGGAGATGTCACACGCTCCGTACGTGTGTTGAACGCGGAGGTGCCGTCCGTTCGGCGCTAGGATCTCCGGTGATCTGAATCACGGCGAGTACGACTCCATCATCACCGCCCCCTCTAACGCTTCCGTACGCGATCTACAAGTGGTATCTAGATGCAAACTCACTCCCTTGACTCGTTGCTTAGATGAACTCATAGATGGATCTTGGTGAAACCGTAGGAAAATTTTTAATTTTCTGCAACGTTCCCCAACATTCCCTCCATCAAGAGGGCCCGAACCTGGGTAAAAACATAGTGTCCCTCGTCTCCTGTTACCATCCGCCTAGACGCCTAGTTCTGGACCCCCTATCCGAGATCCGCCGGTTTTGACACCGACATTGGTGCTTTCATTGAGAGTTCCTCTGTGTCGTCACCGATAGGCTCGATGGCTTCTTCGATCATCAACGACGATGCAGTCCAGGGTGAGACCTTCCTCCCCGGACAGATCTTCGTATTCGGCGGCTTCGCACTGCGGGCCAATTTGCTTGGCCAGCTGGAGCAGATCGAAGGCTACGCCCCTGGCCGTCAGGTCAGATTTGGAAGTTTGAACTTCACGGCTGACATCCGCGGGGACTTGATCCTCGACGGATTCGAGCCACAGCCGAGCGTGCCGTACTGTCACGATGGGCATGATTTAGCTCTGCAGCCGGACAGTACCCTGGAGGCCGCACTCGAACCCGCTCCGATCTTCGACTCAGAGCCGACTGCACAGACCAAGGATGGATGGCTAGACACCGCCTCGGGGGCTGCAACCTCTACGGCGATAGAGCCGAACACCTATCTTGTCCCCCATGAAGCTCGTGACTCCGAGGTGCCGGACTCCTTGCCGGACTCTGGACCTCCCGCGCCCCTCCTGTCGAATCCGATTGGGCGCCGATCATGGAGTTCACGGCGGCGGACATCTTTCAATGCTCACCTTTTGGCGACATCTTGAGTTCGTTAAAGTACCTCTCGTTATCAGGAGAGGCCTGGCCGGACTACGGCCAGGACGGTTGGGATGCGGACGACCAAGAAATTCAGATCCCACCCACCACCGACTTGGTAGCCACTGTCGACAATCTAACTGACATGCTAGATTACGACTCTGAGGACATCGACGGTATGGACGACGATGCCGGAGACGACCAAGAACTAGCGCCCATCGGGCACTGGAAAACGCCTCTTCATACGACATATACATGGTGGATATCCCAAAGGATGGGAACGGCGAAGGAATAGCGGAGGATGACCCCTCCAAGAAACAGCCCAAGCGCCGGCGTCAGCGGCGCCGCTCTAAATCCCGCCATAGCAAGAATGAGGATTCCGGCACCGGAGACAATAATACACCGGATCGCGCCAAAGACAACCCACTCCAGCAAGATCCAACACAGGAGGAGGGGGACGCCAGCCCTCATGAGAGAGCGGCCGAAGAAGAGGTAGAGGACTATATGCCTCCCTCCGGAGACGAGGCAAGCCTCGATGACGACGAATTCGTCGTGCCTGAGGATCCCGTCGAACAGGAGCGTTTCAAACGCAGGCTTATGGCCACGGCAAATAGCCTCAAGAAAAAGCAGCAGAAGCTTAGAGCTGATCAAGATCTGCTAGTCGACAGATGGACCGAAGTCCTCGCGGCCGAAGAGCATGAACTCGAACGCCCCTCCAAAAGCTACCCCAAACGTAAGCTGCTCCCCCGATTAGAGGTGGAGGCATATGATCCCGCTTCACTAGGAGACAATACGGTTGATCGACCACCCCGTGGTCGCGATAGAGAGGCCTCAAGGCCCTTCACTAGACCCATACCCCGGCATCGCTCGAAAAGCACAAGGCCACAGGGGAACACTCCGGACCTGCGAGACATATTGGAGGATAAGGCAAGACAATCAAGATCGATCTATGGATCACGTGGGTGCCCCACGATACGTGACGATCACCGTCACCCCGGACACAGTAAGTCCGGCCGGGCCGAACACAACAGACAAAGCTCTTTTGAGCTCCGTCACGATATCGCCCAGTACAGAGGCGCCGCACACCCACTATGCTTCACAGATGAGGTAATGGATCATCAAATCCCAGAAGGGTTTAAACCCGTCAATATTGAATCTTATGATGGCACAACAGACCCCGCAGTCTGGATCAAGTACTATCTCCTCCACATCCACATAGCCCGCGGAGACGATCTCCACGCCATCAAATATCTCCCACTCAAACTTAAAGGACCAGCCCGGCACTGGCTTAACAGCTTGCCAGCAGAGTCAATCGGGAATTGAGAGGACCTGGAAGCCACATTCCTCGATAACTTCCAAGGCACGTACGTGTGACCACTAGATGCAGATGACCTAAGCCACATAATTCAGCAGCCAGACGAATCGGCCAGACAATTCTGGACACGGTTCTTAACCAAGAAAAACCAAATCGTCGACTGTCCGGATGCCGAGGCCCTCGCGGCCTTCAAGCATAACATCCGCGACGAGTGGCTTGCCCGGCACCTGGGACAGGAAAAGCCGAAATCCATGGCAGCCCCTACATCACTCATGACCCGCTTCTGTGCGGGTGAGGACAGCTGGCTAGCACGCATCAACAACCTCAACAAAAATTCTGGCAGTCCGGATATCAAGGACCATAGTGGCAGGTCGCGTCGCAACAAAAACAAACGCCGCATTAACAATGATAACAGTGAGGATACGGCAGTCAATGCCGGATTCAGAGGCTCTAAACCCGGTCAACGGAAAAAGCCATTCAAAAGAATAACTCAGGGTCCGTCCAATTTGGACCGAATTCTTGACCGCTTGTGCCAGATACATGGCACCCCTGAAAAGCCAGCTAACCACACCAATAGGGACTATTGGGTGTTCAAGCAGGCAGGCAAGTTAATTGCCGAAAACAGCGACAAGGAGCTACATAGCGATGACGAGGAAGAGACCCGACCGCCGAACAGTAGAGGACAGAAGGGTTTCCCCCCACAGGTGCGGATGGTGAACATGATATATGCCACGCACATACCCAAAAGGGAGCGGAAGCGTGCACTCAGGGATGTATACAGATGGAGCCAGTTGCCCCGAAGTTCAATCCATGGTCCTCTTGCCCGATCACCTTTGACCGAAGGGACCACCCCACCAGCATTCGCCATGGCGGGTTCGTCGCATTGGTTCTAGACCCAATCGTCGATGGATTTCATCTCACCAGAGTCCTGATGGACGGCGGCAGTATCCTAAACCTGCTTTATCAGGACACGGTGCGCAAAATGGGCATAGACCCCTCAAGGATTAAACCTACCAAGACGACCTTTAAAGGCGTCATACCAGGTGTAGAAGTCAATTGTACAGGCTCAGTTACACTGGAAGTGGTCTTCGGATCCCCGGATAACTTCCGAAGCGAGGAGTTAATCTTCGACATAGTCCCGTTCCGCAGCGGCTATCATGCCTTGCTCGAACGTACCGCGTTCGCAAAGTTCAACGCGGTGCCGCACTATGCATACCTCAAGCTCAAGATGCCAGGCCCTAGAGGAGTCATCACGGTCAACGGAAACACTGAACGCTCCCTCCGAACGGAGGAACATACAGCGGCTCTCGCGGCAGAAGTACAAAGCAGCCTTTTAAGGCAATTCTCGAGTCCGGCTGCCAAGCGGCCGGACACAGCTAAGCATGCCCGGAGTAACCTACAACACGACCACCTGGCACGTTCCGAGCACGCGTAGCAGTGCAGCCCCAACCCCAGCCCCTGTAAAACACTAAGACAGACCCTTCGCGTACTCCATTACGCTCTGAAGATACCATGGGCATGGGGCAAGGGGCTCGACCATGATAAGCCCAAACTGCGGCTTAACCGCACCAGGGGCTCTTAAGTGTGTCGTTTCTTTTTCTTTTCCTTTTATTTTTTACCTACAGGACTCCGTTCGTCAGAGGCCCTGTCCGGCAGCAGACATGCTGAACCCACGATACAACAGCCAGGGAAGGAGAAAGGCTACAACGAAAATCCAGGTGGTCTCCATTATGAGCATTAAATCTGTTTTATGCATTATTCCGTAGCTTACCCCTCGAGGGGGACATGTTAAACAGTCCCATCCCTTGCTTACCGCACCACTTGTATTGTCCTGCACTTACAACAGTTTTTATTTGAATAAAGCAATGCAACACATTTTTGCTTCCAATTGCATTTCTTTCTTACACATATGTTCATCTATGACATGTTGCATCCGTACGTTTTGGTACGGCTAAATACACCAGGGGCTTATGTTTCCCGTGTTATGGTGTGATAAGTCCGAACACTTTCACAAGTGCGGAACCCCGAACTTATAGCATTATATGCATCGGCTCCGAATCATGTTCTTGGGTCAATAGTTGGGTTTGCCCGGCTCCCATGTTTTGGTACCTTACGTTCCGTTTTATCGGCTAAGGTAGCACTGGGAGAACCACTGCGATTGCGCCCCAATTGAGCTGGGTTAACGCCTCAGTGGAGAAAGCTAAAACTGACCGTCATGATGAGGCGAGAGATGGTCTCTGTTCGAGAGGTTCTTTGCGAGTCCCTAAAGACTTATGTCGCTTCGAGCGAGGAGCCGGATTCTGTCCGGCCAAGGCGTGGATAGCGCCCCAAATTCGGCCTTCCGAAAACTAGGGGCTTCGCCGAAATTTAAAATTATAGAATTCTATGGCTAAGTGAGAGTGTTCAAGCATTATAAGTCCGGTTGCCTTGTTCGTTGTGTTGAGTGCCTCCCTCGATGGACCCAAATATGGGAACAAGAGTGCCCAAATTTATCCCGAACACTCCAACACTCGTGGCATGGGGGCTGAAGCCGACGACTTGCCATCTCTCAGATTTGATAAACAGCCGCACAGAAGGTTATATTTTAAATTAACAAGTGTTGCTTCGCGCATATGAACTTATCAGCACATATGATAACAAAACGCGAGTCTACTCAAAAACTTCTTCTTTGGAGCACTCACCCGCAATAATGCGGGCGCCCTTCAGCACACTCCTATAATACATCTCGGGCGTGCGATGCTCCTTGCCCTCTGGTGGGGGGTCCGTCACAAGCTTCTCGGCATCCATCTTGCCCCAGTGCACCTTTGCGCAGGCAAGGGCCCGACGCGCACCCTCGATACAGGCGGAGTGCTTGATAACTTCAACCCACGGGCGCGTCTCCACCAGCCGCCGCACCAGGCCGAAGTAGCTCCCAGGCATAGCCTCCTTAGGCCATAGCGGAACTATGAGGCCCTTCATGGCCTGTTCGGCCGCCTTGTGGAGCTCGACCAGCTGCTTCAGCTGGTCGCTAAGCGGCATCGGATGTCCGGCCTCAGCATACTGAGACCAAAATACCTTCTCCGCTGAGCTCCCCTCCTCGGCTCGGTAGAATGCGGCAGCATCGGACACGCTGCGGGGAAGATCTGCGAACGCTCCTGGAGAGCTCCGAATTCGGGTAAGCGACAGGTAATTAACACTCACATGCTTACTTTGCATGAAAAATGCCTTACCCGCTGCTATTTTCTTCACCGCCTCTATCTCCTGGAGGGCCTTGTAGGCTTCGGCCTTAGCGGCTTTGGCACTCTCAAGAGCCATTGCAAGCTCAGACTCTCGAGTCTTTGAGTCACGCTCCAGGCTCTCATGTTTCCTCATGAGATCCTGGAGCTCTTGCTGTACCTCCGCCACCCGCGCCTCCTGTTTCTCTCGCTCGGTGCGCTCCGCAGCTGCATTGCGTTCGGCCGCGGCCACCGCCTCCTTCAGGGTCGCCACCTTGTTAGTGGCCCCTGCAATACCCCAGTTATCATTGTCATTTTTCTTGCAACCAAATCCTTTTCTGTAAGGTAAAATTTTCATAAGGTATTACTCACCTTCTTTTTCCTCGAGCTGCTTCTTGGCATGGCCGAGCTCGTTCTCGGACCGCTCGAAGTTTTCCTTCAAAGTATTGACCTCCGCAGTCAGTGCGGCAGAGGTCAGCAGCACAGCCTGCAATCCCATATTGACATATTTTCATGACTCCTGCGTTTATCTTTCTAAAGATCCTTAGTCCGGCTTTTCTTTCTGAACACCGAACCAAGCATCAGGGGCTACTATCTATGCGGTACCATTTTACATATATTGAAATTCTTACCTCAAAGCCTGTTAGAAGGCTGCTGCAGGCTTCGGTCAGCCCACTCTTGGTGAGCTGAACCTTCTGAATCACCGCACTCATAACAGTGCGGTGTTCCTCTTCGATGGAGGCGCCGTTGAGCGCCTCCAGCAAATTATCCAGCACCTCCAGTTGGACGGAGGCAGCCGGCGTCGCGGTCTTGCCCTTCTTATGAAGGGGTCGCCCGCCGGACTCCGGAGCCACTATGGGTTCCGGGGCTGAGTCCGGTGCAAAGTCCGGGAGGTTGTCCTGCGACACCTCCGGGGCCCTCTCCTCCTGGTGGGTCCCTTCCTGGGATCCCACCTCGGCATCGTCCGCATCACGTGGGGTGGAGGCAGTCAGAAGAGAATCCATATCCGACGCCCCTAAGTACTCGCTCGACGAAGTGGGGAGATCATCCTTAGGCAGACTGCACGGTTGTATGCGGCATTAGAAAGACATAATGTGGCGGAAAACGAAAACCCTGAAGTTATTCGGGAGTCCGGATACTTACGATCTCGCCAGAGGCTTGGCCCTTGGAGGCCAGTCCTCGTCGTCGTCACTAGCGTTGGCGGAACAGTCCGGGGGAAGAGTTTTTCCCCTCTTGGACCCTTCGGCCTCCCTTGTTTGGGAGGCCTTCCTTTTCTTCCCTCCCCCCGCTGGGGGAGAGGCTTTCTTCTTCTCCTCCTCGCCTTGGTGGGAGGAGTCGGCCTCGGATTCATCGTCCGATAGCACCTGAAAACGGGAACTCTTCCGAGTCCCCGTGGCCTTCTTCTCCGGCACCACGTGGGGTGCCGGAGCCAGCAGCCCCGTTAGGCGGGCGTTAGCTGGGTCCTCTGGCAATGGGGCCGGACAGATAGCCTGTGCTGCCTTCTTCAGCCAGTCCTATCAAAGGAAAGGGAGTTTAGATCCCGCATAGAGTCAAACTATGAATAACAAGCGTCCCGTAAAGGACAATATCACTTACCTCGTCAGCTGGACGCTGCGAGCTGAATCTGCGATCTTCGGTAGTGGATGCGGGAGCCTCGGCGCCCTTGAACAACACCTTCCAGACCTCTTCGTACGTAGTGTCGAAGAGCCCATTCAAAGTCTGGTGCTGCGCCGGATCGAACTCCCACATATTGAAGCCCCGTCATTGGCACAGGAGAATCTGGCGGATGAGCATGACCTGTACTACGTTGACAAGCTTGATCTTCTTGTCCACCAGCTTTTGGACGCAGGCTTGGAGTCCGGTCAGCTCCTCCGAATCGCCCCAAATCCGGCCGCTCTCTTTCCAGGAGGTGAGCCGTGTGGGGATGCCGGATCTGAATTCGGGGGCCGCTGCCCATTCGGGATCACGCGACTCGGTGATGTAGAACCACCCCGATTGCCACCCCTTGATGGTTTCCACAAAGGTGCCCTCCAGCCACGTAACGTGGGACATCCTGCCCACCATGGCGCCTCCGCACTCCGCTTGGCTGCCCTTCACAACCTTCGGCTTGACACTGAAGGTCTTGAGCCACAAGCCGAAGTGGGGCTGGATGCAGAGGAAGGCCTCGCACACGATGATAAACGCCGAGATGTTGAGAATAAAATTTGGGGCCAGATCATGGAAATCTAGGCCGCAGTAGAACATGAGCCCCCGGACAAAGGGATGAAGTGGGAAGCCCAGTCTGCAGACGAAATGGGGAAGCAATACTACCCTCTCATGGGGCCTGGGGGTGGGGATGAGCTCTCCCTCGTCGGGGAGCCGATGCGCGATGTCGCTGGACAAGTATCCGACGCTGCGCAGCTTCTGGATATGCCCCTCCGTGACGGAGGAGGCCATCAATTTGCCTCCCGCTCCGGACATATTTGGAGAAGGTTGAGGTGAGATGTGCGGGATTGGGCGCTAGAGCTCGAGTTCGCGGAGATGGATAAGCCAAGGAGGAAGAAGGCGCAGGTAAAAAGGTTGGATCTTTATCCCCTTATATGGGCAGACAGAAACACGCGTCCCCACCGGCCTGGTAAAACTCGCTTATCCCCCAAGCGTCACAATCAATGGCGCGGTTGGGTTACCCACGTCCGTATTGATGGGAATCCCAGAATAAGGGGAACACTATCTCTGCTTCGACAAGACGTGCCAAGGAAACCGCCTCGCTAAACGCGCTGAGGTGGAACAACAAAAACAATTCGAGTAAAGGCTTGGAAGTTGTGTGACGTCACGCCGCAGAATACGTCAGCAGATTGATCTTGTGTAATATTATTCTCTCTACGGTGGTATGTGGAATTTATTTTTGCAGAGCCAGACACTATCCTGGTGTTCACAATCTTCTATAAATTATTCGGAGAAGGAACCCGTCTTGCAATGCCGAAGACAATATGCGCGCCGGACTCGTCGTCATTGAAGCCTGGTTCAGGGGCTACTGAGGGAGTCCTGTACTAGGGGGTGTCCGGATAGCCGAACTACCATCGTCGGCCGGACTCCAAGACTATGAAGATACAAGATTGAAGACTTCGTCCCGTGTCTGGATGGGACTTTCCTTGGCGTGGAAGGCAAGCTTGGCGATATGGATATGTAGATCTCCTACCATTGTAACCGACTCTGTGTAACCCTAGCCCTCTTCGGTGTCTATATAAACCGGATGGCTTTAGTCCATAGGACGAACAACAATCATACCATAGGCTAGCTTCTAGGGTTTAGCCTCCTTGATCTCGTGGTAGATGTACTCTTGTAACCCACATCATCAATATTAATCAAGCAGGACGTAGGGTTTTACCTCCATCAAGAGGGCCCGAACCTGGGTAAAAACATCGTGTCCCTCGTCTCCTGTTACCATCCGCCTAGACGCACAGTTCGGGACCCCCTACCCGAGATCCGCCGGTTTTGACACCGACAAACGCCAACAAGTCGCAAACCCTGGTAGATTTCCTTGCCAAGTGGATTGATCAAGAGCAACCTGTTCTAGGTGTTGCCAAACACTGGATGATGTTTATCGATGGCTCCAAGATGCTCCACAACTCCGGGGCCAGAGTGGTCTTGGTGTCCCCTGAAGGCGACTGACTCAGTTATGTGCTTCAGATTCACTTCGACTCCTCCAACAACGTAGCCAAATACGAAGCTCTCCTGTATGGGCTGTGAATGGCAATTTCTCTAGGAATTTGTCGGTTGATGGTCTATGGCAACTCGGACCTAGTGGTGAATCAAGTCATGAGGAATGGGATATCCGTAGTCCGGCGATGACTGGATACTGCAACGCTGTTAGAAAACTAGAAAACACTTTGGAGGGATGGAGCTCCATCATGTGCCATGACTCAAGAACCAAGCAGCTGACGACCTAGCCAAGATGGCTTCTACTCGGAAGAGGATACCCAAGAATGTGTTTCTCGAACACCTACAGTTGCTCACTATCAAGGACGATCCTTTTGTAGAGGATCCCCCACAACTAGTCGGTCCTTCCAATCCGACTGAAGTAGGACATCCCTCCAATAATTGACCGGATTCAAGAGATCCTTGTCATCACTCTCGACTGGACTGAACCGTACCTGGCGTACCTGCTTCGGCAAGAACACCCAGAAGACGAGGATGAAGCTCGACAGATCGTCCGTTGATCCAAGGCTTTCACCATTATTGGGGACCAAATGTACAAGAAGAGCACGACCGGAGTCACTCAGCGATGCATATCACTGGAGGCACTACAAAAAAGGGCATATCCGTGACATTTTGGGCTGAACGAATTTTTTTATGTCATACTTATGACACTTCTATGACGATAATTGTGACAAAACTCGGTATCATCATAGATATGGTGGGCTCCTACTTCTATTACAAAAAATCATGACAGAAAATGGGCTTTCATCCTGGGCGGGCCGGAGACGCTGCTGCATGACATTCTTTGGGCCGTTCATGACGGAAAAAACCATGGTAGAAGCGAGGGCGAGGAAAATATTGGGGTGTTCCCAGTTACGGTGGGTGGTCGGGGCCGAGCGATGCACGAAGGTTTGCGCGTTTCTCTCATACATGCACACGCGTGGGTGCCAGGCGTTGGGCTCTAACTGAACCCAAGCGAGGCGTTCGCCTACTGAACCCGAGCGATTGCACTACAGGCTTCGCGTTACTAAACCCGAGCGAGGCGTTCGCCTACTGAATCCGAGCAATTGCACTGCAGGCTACGCGTTACTGAACCCAAGCGATCGATCGAGGGTTGTTAACTGAACCCGATCGAGCGATTCCTTCGCTACTGCTGCTAACTAAAGCCGATCGATGCTGCCTCTGGATGAATAGTGAGCGCTGCTCGGCGGGTTTGGATGAACAGTTCCCAGTGGGGGTGGATGAATAGGACCCCGTGGTGTTGCCTCTGGATGAACAGGAACCCGATCGATCGAGACGGTTGGGGCTGGATGAACAGGACCCTGTGGAGGGCTAGATGAACAAGACGACCCCGTGGAGGGCTGGTTGAACAGTAGCTGGTGGAGGACTAGATGAACAGTAGCCCATGGAGGGGTGGTCGAACAGGAGCCCGTGGAGAGGGCTGGTTGAACAGTAGCCGGTGGAGTAGCGCGCAGTGGAGGCTGGATGAACAGGAGCCCGTGGATGAACAATCACAGGTGGAGGCTGGAGGAGGTCGACGGTGCATGAACATTAGCCCGTGGAGGCTAGAGGAGGTCGGCGGTGGAGATGAACAGTATCCCGTGGAGTCCCGTTCTGCGGTACAGCACACCCCTCCCGATGAACAGGACCCCCTTTCGATCGTAGCGCTCCAACACAAGTCCGTTTCCTCCGTTTTGAGGTACGCCACACCCCTCCCGATCAACATGACCCTGTTTCGACTGTAGGGGGTCCAACACAAGTCCGTTTCCTCCATTTTGCGGTACGCCAGACCCCTCCCGATGAACAAGATCCCGTTTCGAACGTGGCTGATCAAACACAAGGCCGTTTCCTCCGTTGTGCGGTACGCCGGGCCAGGTTTCCATTGGCTGTTCCGTCCAAGGTGGTTGGCTCCCACGCGTTCTGTTGCCTCCAGATGAACACGACGCATTCCGTTGCCTCCCCATGAACAAGACGATGATGAAGTTTCTCCGTTTCGACCCAGCCATGTACACGAGCCCTGGTCGTACGTATGCGCGAGTAGGCGCTCGAGACCCCGCCCATATGTACGTACGTGGCCGTATTTACTCTCTTGCACCCTGGCCGCTGTACGTACGTGTACATGCTACGTGTGCGCTTCTACTAGAACACGTGTGCGCCTCTACATCGACAAGTATGTATGTAGACGTTCGCGACCAGAATGACAATGCTACGTATGCTTCGACCAGGTGGGTCCCGGCTGTCAGGCACTTCCTTGCGTGCAAAGATGTAGCTGGTGGGTCCCATCAGTCAGGGGGCGAATCATTTTTTTTCGGACGCACTTCCTTGCGTGCAAAGATATAGTTGGTGGGTCCCGGCAGTCAGGGGGGACGTTTTTTTGTGAAATACGGTGGCCCGTCTGGTGGGTCCCTGTTATCTGGTGGAGGAATGATTATTTTGCGCGTAATAAGGAGGCGCTTCCTTGCGGCCGCAGTGGACCCAGCTGTCAGCCTCTCCACATACAGTACTCTTCCGATGGAAGTCGTTCCTTGACCACGTTGACCACGCCACGCCGAGAGCACCAGGGCGGTAGACGACGCCGAGGCCTAAGAAGGGGACGACGCAGAGGCGGGGAAGACGTGGCAGCGGAAGCCCGCACAGAGAGGAGTACGAGGGTTCACTGGTTCGGCTATGGTGTGAGGCTGCCGTCGCCGCAGGGACTGGCTAGCGGTGGTAGTAGTAGGGGGCGGTGAGGCCTCCACGGCAGCACAGCCGACCACGAGAGGAAGGAGCAGGCGGCCTGACCGGTGCTGCTTTGGGCGGCTGGAGCAAGAAGACCAGAGGTTGAAGAAGTACTACGGCCGTTCGATGAACATCATACGGTAACTGGAGCTAGAATCATTTATATTGACTAAGTTGACAAAGCCCGCCATCCCCTTCAACTTAGTAGGCCCACAAGTCAGCATCCCACAATGCTGGGGCCTAGCTAGCAGGGGGAGTATTCATTTTTTATGCATAATAAGGAGGCACTTCCTTGCGTGTGAAGATATAGCTGGTGGGTTCGACCTGTCAGTGGGGGGACCATTTTTTCGTGAAATACAGAGGCCCTTCCAAAGGGTCCCAGATGTCAGCTGGAGGAATCATTATTTTGCGCGTAATAAGGAGGCATTTCCTTGTGTGCGGCAGTAGACCTAGCTGTCAGCCTCTCCACGTACAGTCCACGTCCGATGGAAGTCGTTCCATGACCATGTTGACCACGCCGTGCCGAGAGCACCAAGGCGGTGGAAGAGGCGAGGCTTAGGAAGGGGACGATGCGGAGCCGGGGAAGACACGGAGCTGGGGAAGACGCGGCAGTGGATGCCCACGTGGAGAGGAGTATGAGGGTTCACTGGTTCGGCTGCGGTGTGAGGCTGTCGTCGCTGCAGGGCCTGGTTAGCGGTGGGAGTAGTAGGCGGCGTGAGGCCTCAACGGAAGCACAACCGACCACCGGAGGCAGGAGTAGGCGGTCTCGCCGGCGCTGGTTTGGGTGGCTGGTGCAAGAAGAGCAGCGATTGAAGAAGCAACATGACCGTTCGATTCAAATCCAACGGTTACTGATGCTAGAATCGTTTGTTGACGAGGTTGACAAGCCCTGCGTAAGCATCAACTTAGTAGGCCCATAGGTTAGCCTCCCAACCGGTGCGCCCCAGATGTCAGTGGGAGGAATCATTTTTTTCGCGTAATAAGGAGGCAGTTGATTGCGTGCGGCCAGGCCAGTGGAGGAAGTAGGGTGAGCCGGGGAAGCCTGCACGACATCACAGCGGGCCACAAGAGGAGGGAGCAGGCAGTCCCGCCGGCGCTAATTTAGGCGGCTGGAGCAGGAAGATCAGAGATTGAAGAAGCACGTCGGCCGTTGGATGGATATCCAACAGTCACTGCTGCTAGAATCGTGTGTTGACTAACAAAGCCTTGCGTAAACAAGTCAGCCTCAAAATCTGTGGCGTGTACAACCCATTTTCCATTATTTTTATAATTTTTACTCATATTCTAATTCATATAGAATTTATTGCAGCCCGTTTTCCATTTTTAGAATTGCTAACCATTTTCTGGTCAGTACGAGGGTTAAAAAAATTAAATAAATATGTGGGAAATAATGAAAATTTGCAAATTTTTGCCGGGGAACAAAATATTCTTCATCCAATAATTAGTAGCCATACTAAAACAAATTTAAAAATAAAATATCACTATGTCATGTTAAATCCAATGAAATACTCCCTCTGTCCCAAAATTCTTGTCTTAGATTTGTCTAAATACGGATGTATCAAGTCATGTTTTGGTATTAGATACATCCGTATCTAGACTAATCTAAGACAAGAATTTTAGGAAGGAGGGAGTATAAATATCAGTGAAGAACAAAAAAAACTGATATCCCATTTACTGTAATTTTTTGGACTTTTCAACCCCTTTGATATTACTTTTAACAAACACTGACCATACTCTTTGGCCAGGCCGGAATGCATCCCTCCTCGTCTTTAAAGATTTGCATCCCAGTAAGTCGGAGAAAACATATAGGCCTACCTTGGGTATTCTTCAAAAAGAAATACAGGTTTACCTATTTTTCCCAAAGAAAAAACTATTGGGCTGGTCATGTTGTTAGACGGGCCACAGAGACCGCACAACCCATTTTATAGCCTGCTCCTCCGAATTACTACTCAAAGAAAAAGTTGTGCAATTCTGTCGTTAATTGACTATACGTTGAAAATGATGTGGGTCCCAGATATCAGCAGGGTGGATTAGAGTAAAAAAACGAGGGGTGCATCTGAGTAGTAAACGAGGGGATATTAATGTCCTTGGTTGCTAACCCCATAAATTTTGCCTCGATTAGTATTAGTGCCCCTTTGCAAATTGTAATTTTGATAATACTGGCCTTGTGTACAAAAAATGGAGGTAGTAACTATATTTGACTTCCTTCCCCATTGCGGTGACGTCGATGATATCTTTTTTTTGTGGTTTGGCGAAGTGCGTTCGACGGAGCACACCATTGATGGAGACCATGCTAAGTCATTCGCAAGTGCCGCCTGCAAGCCGAGACAACCGCCTTGAAGAAGACGATGGAGAAGCGGAGTCAGCGAAGAGTGAAATGATGGTTTCTTCGTCCGTGCTTTTGTGATTTGACACCTCAATGCTTTGTGATTTGTGATAGAAGGGACAGGGGAGTAGACTCTCTTCTCTATACTGTACTACATGCGTCCAAGCATGGCAGAAAGAGGAGAGACGTTGCATTTTTCTATTCCTTCAATCAATCAATCAGGGAGCTTCGGTTCCATCTTTTTGGCTTTGGCAACACCGTCCACAATGGTTCCCACGATGCCAAAAGCTATTTTCACATTTGGCTACACATTGTGGATGCCCTTAACCGTACCACTTGGTTATGCTCCTGTGTGATATCTATACAAATCTCAATTATATTGATCTAAAAAATTATAGAATCAAGATTAGTAAAAAGGAGGTGATTTTGCCGCGCAGATGGCGGGGGAGGTTTCTTATTTTCGGAGGACGTTGTCCTGGCAGTTTGCTAACATGCGGTCCCACGTGTCAGTGATTTACCAAGCCGATCCGCGTCCCACATGAGGCAGAACAACAGCAGAAGCAACACGTGGTTAAGTTGAAGAAGATGAGGGAGAAGCGGATTCAGCAACGAGTGAAATGATAGTTTCTTTGTCCCTCCAACTTCTTTTTTTAGCATTATTACTTCATCCCTCCAACTTAACTGTGGGAAAGGTGCAACTTTTTGATTTGATGCCTCATTGCTCATTACTACACCGGCACCATGACTGGGGTGCTTCACCCTGGCTGCTCTACACTGTATTCCGGTATGGCACGTGGACCCGGTAGATTGATGTCCCACATGTCGACGAAAGGGACTAGAAGATTTATGAAAACGAGCGCTCCACTCTTACAGCGGAGGAGTAGACGACACGACGGCCCAGTGAACTGCACTTGTACTGTATAGTACTATAGTTTTGCTGTTTCACACGATCCATCGATACAAACCCGATTAAACAGGAAAGGGCGGGATTTTTCCCGCGTGGTACATGATACTGGCCATACTTTTCAAAGGCAATTTTAATGTATGCAAACTAAATAATTATAAGTAACAATATGATATCTATTAAAACTAAAAACACATATGATTTATTGTGTTAGAGTGTAGTAGTAGTGTTGTAACATGCGAGAATATGTAGAGATGTAGTTTTGGAGGGCCTACAGAGAGAAAAGCGTAATACGGTCACCGAACTTCAGAATAAGCTGATTACAGTCACTATATACATTTTGCGGTGATTATACAGTCACTTGCTCACGGTTCAGCATCGGATTGCCCTCTGTTGACAGGCCAAATAGTCTGCGTGGCGCCATGTTGACTAGTTAAATTGACCACGTTCCTTGTGGGTCCCACATGTTAGTTCGCGTAGGGAAAAGGTCAGATAAACACAACTTTACGCAGGCGCGACAAGGCTCCAACCCGTGCGCAGGAATCACCTGGTTCTGTATGTGTCTATTAGGGCCTGATGTGTGCGTATGCACGTGTAGGTTGAGCACTTGAGCGTGAGAGTGTGTGTTGGTCGTGTGGTGTACTGGTGTGTGCATGTGTGCGTGTGAGTGTTGCATGCATGCATGGCTGCGTGTGTATGTGTGAGTGTTGCGTGCGTGCGTGGGTGCATGTCTTTGTGTGAGTGTTGCGTGGATGCAGTTCGTGTGCATGCATGCGTGTGTGTATAATCACCACACCAGCTCCTGTGTGTTAAAACAGATGGCTCAGCATACCAATACAAGGCCACCTTGTCCGCTGTGCCCGCGGTCATGATTTCGAACCACCGTCCAATTTTTTTTCCGTTTGTTTTCATTCTTACTAGCAAGATGCTCGTGTGTTGCACGTAACATCAAGATGCATTTGTATGACTTGTTTATCTTGTGAGATAAAAGGATGAACGAGGGAAGGCCTTATTTGCAAATGTGGAGAGGTGTGTGAGTACCTTTTTGCAAAATTGCCATAGTTCTTTCCAATCTGTCAGATATAAATCGGACGGCCTATATTGCAGGATGGCAGGCACACCATCATCACCAACTATGTTTTTTATAAGAGTGTATATTTTATGTATTTTATAAGAGTGTAGATGTAGAGTAGATACAAGTCGACAGGTGGGCACGATGGTAGTGAGATAATGTGATGCAACACTAGAGGTGCCACGTGGAGCGTTTAACTGGTCAACTAGTCATGTCATGAGCAAATACAGAGTTGTACGGTGAGCCCGTGACTGTATAATAACCACTAAACATAAATGGTGACGGTAATGAGTGGATTCTGAAGTCCAATGTGCGTATCGTGCTTTCGCTTCAAATACAATGATTATCATTGCATATATCGTGAGAGAAACATGAAACATGCGCGAATTTTCTGGGGGCTTACTTTTAGAGGACCTAGAGATAGTTTTGTGTGCATACATGAAAGGGGCGTACAGGGGGGGTATGCGATGGAGAGAGAGATGCTCTTCGTTTCTCTTTATTATGACTAACTTTGTATATAGTATAAAAATATACAAATTCACAGTGCGGAATAAATATCATTGTGGGCACCATGCAATGCAAATTAGCGTTCGTACTCCTCCATATAAGTTTGTAATGTTGTATATATGTAGAAACTCTAAAATAATTTTTTGGCCACACTTTATTCAAAAGGAATGTTGTATGCGAAATAAACGTGAAGAGAGGGCTTCTTAGATCAATGGGGGACGTGATGTAACATGTGTGAATGTGTAGTTGATGCATTTGGCGGGGCCTAGAGAGGTATGTGTGTGTATTACGTATTCGAGAGAGGCATGG
>NC_041387.1:30518300-30614608 GCF_002162155.2 Triticum dicoccoides
AGATAGCACGAGAAATGAGAGTGGTCTAGAGAGAGAGATGAATATGACGTCACGACGAGAGATTCCATTCCCTTGAGTGTGTATATGCAAGGGGGGAGGGAATAGAGGCACCAGGAGAAATTTTCTGCGTGTGTGGTGTTTGTGTTGGTATGTGTGGCTGTGAGAAGATAATGAGACGTGGGGGCAGAGGGTGTGTCACCGCGTGAGGTCTGGTGGGTCGAGGTGAGGCCCTTCGTTTAGTTCCGTCCTGCGCCACATTGGTCGGCCCATGACGCATTTAGGAAGACCCATGTATGACTAGTCGTACAAGACAAAGATAGCAGAATTGTGAAGGACTCTGTGTCCACTGACAAAGCCGGCTAGGATTTGTAACCCTAGGTTCTCGGACTAAGGTAACCCCTTTATTTCTAATATTACTATTCATCCAACCTAACTTTAAGGGGCATCCTACAGAATGCTCTACTAGAATCATACTCGTCGATTAGGAAGAGAGGTGTGAGACAATGCGTGAGAGACATGCCTAAAGATAATGTGCGTACATGAGACACGTAGGCAGGTCCATGTATGTAGAAAGGGTCGATGGGGATTGTGCGTGTGTATGTTTGCGAGAGGAAGAGTGCTTGTGATAAAGGTTAGTGAAAACAGTTGTAAATGGTTACGAGAGGGAGGGAGGGTAATATCTAGAGCATGTGTGCGAGAAAGACACCTCGGGAGAGAGTGTGTGAGCACGTGTGTTAGACCACCGATGGAGAGTGAAACTACACGTAAAAGACTGTTGTACACATTGATTAAAGATATAAATTGTATCCAAATATTAGGATAGGATCATGATATTTGCAATTCGCGTAAGGAGCGGTCATTGATCCATCAGACATCTAGATTCTATCAAATTTGAGCATGTCTATATTATTATTCGACACAATTGATCCACATAGTTAGTATTTTGAACTCCAAACAATGCATTGCTTTAGCAATCAAATATAAACGTGAGTATAGTTCATGTTGTGTGTGTAAAGCACATTATACATACGAAAGTTACACAATGAACATTATAAATAGCTACCTATGAACTAGCATGCATTTGAATTCAACTTAAGGTGGTTTTACAAAATCGAATTCAACATGAAGTCCATTCAATTATTTGAATTTGATATCATGGCATTTGTAACCATACCTAAATTATGGGGGCACCAATCTTTGCTCTCATTTTGTACATAATAGCATATGTAGTCGTGTACAAAATAGATTCAAATTTAGCTCCCCCATTCCAAAATAATTGTAGTTATAGGATTTTCAAGTGTCAAAATTTCAAAAAGATGCGGATAATTTAATGAGGTTTTCAAACATACAAGGTCAAATATAACGTTGTCTATTTAGGTCAATCCTCATAGTTCAAGAGTACTCTAAACATGAATGCTTGTGTTTCAAAATTTCGAACGAAGCGCCAAAAGAGCCTCTACTCGCCTGAAACCACGTGAGACCAATGTTTGGTAGTACAAGGAAATTACTTTTCTAATAACTCCGACCCGTGAAACCTACCGGCCCGACGTCCAAAGGTCTAAACCGGGGTAGGTTTGTAGCTTCATCTAGACACCACGCAACCGCCTCCGAAAAACATTCATACACAATGGCCACATAAGCACACATGCGCGTGGCCGAAATCGCTCCCGCCCACTATTTGGGACACCCAGGATTACCATCCTACCCCCGACCCGCAGTAGGTCCGGAATTTAAGAGGGGGGCAAAGTTTGTACTTTCCCCAAATTTAAAACAAGAGCGTCCCATCTTCTGTTCAAAAAAGCCAAAAACAAGCGCGTCCCAGACCGAAACATGGTTCCCCCCACCCGTCTGATCCCTATTTGTAATCCGTGGGCGCCAAAACTACCTCTCCACCAGCCGCGAAACCCCGACATCCTCCGTCTGCCACCCCATCCAACCCATCAACCGCCGCCCTCCTCCATCACGCCAGAGCCGATACCCCGACGCCGTCGTCCACCACAACCTCGTCCACAACGCCCTCCACGGCTAGTAGTTGAAGCCGAGGCCGAGCCGTCCGTACCCGAGCCAGTTCAACCACGCCGTCCTGCGCCTCACCGCTGCCGCTCCAACTTCGCCACCCTCCACCGCACCAGAGTTGTTCCTGCTACGCCGTCCTTCGCCGCCTCGGATCTGCTTCCCCTCCGCTGACATACGGCCACGGCAACACATTCAACAATTTTGCCATGGGTTCATCCAAGCCGGCACCCTCCAGAACATTTGTTTCCCCAGTAAAAAGAAGAAGATCGGCGCGACATGTGGTGGTGACCACACCGGCAACCGAAAAAGGTACTCCTCTTCCCTTATTCGTGCAAATCTTACGTCTCTGCTTGCACGGTATTCATCCCACAGAAGACACTAGTTGACCGCTTCTTCTTGATACTAGATGTTCCTAGTAACTCACATGCACAGGGTATCTCCTCATATACTATTTCACCTTAGCTAGAGGTCCGTCGCCCCCTGAATTTCAATTTCTGGCCAGTTGATTCCCAATTAACGAAAGCGATCCACGGCGTAACAGGTGCTAGTATGCATATTATGCCGGGGAAGAAGAGCCTTGGTGTTTATCTCAGGTACGTGTGCGGCCTAGAGCTACTGGCGCCCGATCTGGAGGTCGGCCAAGATTAAAGGGATGGCCTGGGGGTGCTGCCAAGCACGGCGGTGGTGTGAGGTCGAGGGGAGGGTGGGGCGGCGGAGGCAGGGGTCTGGGCCGGTGGTCGCTGGCGGTTCGAGAAAGATCGTCAACAGTGACTGGCGGGAGGTAGACGAAGGACATCTGCCCGTTCCTTATAGATTGTACGGTTCATTAAAAAATCGACTAACCTATTTATTTTCAGTCGACTGTTATCATAGATATGACCAGATGTGGTGGTGTGCTGGAGGAGTACCTGCATTTCCTGTGCTCATATATTACAAAATCATACGGAGTAGAATCTAATTTTGTTTGCCATGCAATGTTGTAGAGCTATCATATGTCTCCTGTCATTTATTTTTCAGCCACCTGCTATCTGCTACTTTTAAAGTGCACTAGTTCTGCACACACTTCACCCATACTCTCACTATTGTGTTTTTATGCAAGGGTATTTCAGAGTCTGCCGAAAGAGAAGCAACAAAGAAAAGAGAGAAGTCGTGCCAGCTGTCTTCGCGGGTATGCACAACATGTTACGGCGCTATAAAGGGTGCACTGTCAGCAAATGGAGACGGTAAACATAGCTCTGGAGTTGATGACCTCGCTCGCAATGAACCACCATCCCAGGTGCTTGCTTTAACTTTGCGGTGTCATATGTGGTTGCATGTTTCATATGGTGTCTAGCTTGTATTCGAAAGGCCGAAGTTGGTCTGATAAGGAAAGATATTTTTTTACATGAACCACCATCCCGTGAGCACCAGAAGACAAATAGCTAGTCAGGGCACTGGCCGAGCCAGTGACAAGCCCAGCAAAGATAGGCATCACCTGGTAGCCAACTAAAAAGTTGCGATGGTGGCGAAGCAACCCGCTTCCCACCAGGCTCTCAGGTCCTAGATGATCATGCTCACCACTCCAGCCGGATGTCTAGCTTGTATTGCTTCCAATTTGGTTAAATTGCAACTGCTTAGCTTACACAGTATACCTTTGAATATGACATGCGTTTCTGTTTATGGTACATACTAGTACATCTGTGTATTAACCATGTTCTTACATTAAACTAATGTTCTTGTGTATCCCTCATCAATCACTTATGACGAGGTAGGCAAGCAAGGGGACTACTCCTCATTTAAAGAATGCAGCGTCAGCCTCCCGACATGATTCTCAAGAAACAGAAATGCTAGATGAAGATAGTGAACGTAGCTCTGTAGTTGATTACAGCATTTCCCCTACACTAGCATCGCAGGTGCTTGCTCTAACTTGGCAGCTTGATATGTGGTTGCATGTTGCATATGGTGTCTAGATTGTAATTCTTCCAATCTGGTTAAACTGCATGTGCTAGTCTGCTTAGCTTATACATTATACCTGTTAATGTTACATGTCTTCATGTATTTAGTACATAGTACATCTGTCTATTAAGCATGTCCTTACATAAAACTATTGTTTTTTTGTATCCTGCATCAATCAATATGACGATACACCTTTAGTATATGTAGTGCAATATTAGTTGCATCTTTCATATGATTTATAGCATGCACTACTTCTAATTTGTTGAAATTCCATATATGATGGGACGCTTTTAACTTGGCAGAGTCATATTGGTTGCATCTTTCATGTGGTGTCTAGCTTGCGTTGCTTCTTATTTGCTGGAATGGTTTCTGCTTAGTTTACACAAACAGTTGTGAACATGCCATGCCGTCCTATTTTTCGTACATATTCCATCCTGGTATCATGTGTTTGCCTTACATCAAAGTAGTGATTGTCAGTATCATGCATGACTGAGTTCTGAAGAGAGAATTTTATTGCTTTTTCTTGTCGGTTTTACTTTACAATTCAAAATCAATAAAGCGGAAGGAAGTTAGCAAGGCAGCGGATAAAGGTGCTCCTTCCGAACGGAGGGCCTCTACAGTTTCTACTCCTCCACACCCCCAAATTGATTTCCAAGACAACACATGCATAGACACTCAACAAAGTTGTGTTTATGATGAGCACGTCTCCCCTAGTGCAGCATCACCGGTGCTCCCTCTAACTTGGCACCGTTATATGTGGTTGCATGTTATGTGTGATGTCTAGCTTGTATTGCTTCTAATTTTGTTGAATTCCATCTGCTTACTTTACACATTATACTTGAATAAGACACGTGGTCCTATTTCTAGAACATACAATATCTGTCTATCACAACATGTTCTTACATCAAATTACTATTGTTGTGTAACCTGCAACAATCACTTATCATAAGACACGTTTAACTTCGGAGTGTGATATAGGTTACATCTCACATTCTTTTCTAGCTTGTACTACTAATTTGTTGAAATGGCACTTATGACGAGACAATTTTAACTTGGTAGAGTGATATTCGTTGCATCTTTCATATGGTGTCTAGCTTTCATTGCTTCTAATTTGTTGAAATGCCTTCTCCTTAGTTTACACATCATAAACTCTGAATATGCAATGTTGTGAATATGCAATGGCACTAATGACGAGAGACCTCTAACATGGTAGTGTGATGTTGTTTGCATTTTGCATATGATTTATTTCTTGTACTCTTCACATTTGTTTAAACGCCATTTATGATGAGACACGGTTAACTTGGCAGAGCGATATTTGTAGCATCTTTCATATGGTGTCTACCTTCCATTGCATTGCTTCAAATTTGGTGAAATGTCTCCTTCTTAGTTTACACATCATAGTTCTGGTTATCTTTTCCGTCCTGTTTTTCATACATATTACATCCTCCTATCATGTGGTTGTCTAACATCAAAGTTCAGTTCGTCTGCATCACGCATCAATTTGTTCTGAAGAGCTAAATTGTTATTCATTTTTCTTGTCGGCTTGACTTAACATGGCACAGAGAAAGAGGAAGAAACACAGAATGGCAGGGAATGAGAAGCGGATGAATCCTGTAGATTCTGCTGGTACTGATGGTGCAATAGAAGGTCAAAGTCTAGCGGAAAATTCTACAAACACGCCATCCCATGCTACACGAGCTGCAGAAAAAGCCAAACAGAAACAAATAGCTGCCACCAAACAAGCAGAGACAGCCCTAGTTCTTGCAACACCTACCACAGTACTACCAGCTGTACGACTTACTAGTGCGTCAACTGAGCTAGCAGCATGTTCCCAAGCTCCCTTGCCACCTGACACTACTTCCCAAGCACTCTTGACACAAGACGAGTTGGCAATATCAAATGAACCTTGTGAGCATCAACAGCAAGAAGGTAGTTGCTGGAGTCAAGTTACAGTTGCATGCTTCTTTATATGTAGTCTCACAGTTTGATGTACACTAACACTTCCTATGTTCGTTGTTGGACTAGTACCTAGGCACAAGAGGAAACAAACATCAAGGATATTGCTCGATAGGTTAACTAAATCTAGAGGAGGAAGAATGGAGATCTGTTTTGAGGTAGGTTTAAAAAGGCCACGTGATGCTACAGAGTCAACCAAGTTAGTACCAGAGGCAGCGGTTGCCGTTAGGTGTCATGTACGTATCCTCCCAACATGGATTCAATACATGAATGACAAAGACGAAAGCCAGTTCAACACCTTCCTCGACCATTTATCTGTAAGTATGGTTATGTATGGAAACTAGTAATATCATCTTGCTCTGTCCCATACTTTCTAGGTTGCTGATAATGAGACTCCCATAATTTTCAACATATGAGGTTCAAGTTGGATAGCCAAGATGATGCAACCATACAAGCTTGCACCCATGTTTTCAAGTCTGCTCTGCGACAGTATCGGTATAACTTGAGGAAAACTCACTTTGAAGGCAAGGCTAACAGTGAACTTTCCCAAACATCTCCAATGGAAAATATATCAGATGAAGACTGGAGGGGCCTTGTTAAACACTGGTCTGATCCAAAGTATCAGGTACATTATATATATATGTGATTAGATCACATGTTGAAGTCCTATTTACGCATGTGCCACCCAAATCTATCTTCTTGTAGGTGAAATGTTCAAAGAACAAGGCCAACCGTACGAAAGTGAAATTCCAACAAACGACAGGATCTCGTAGCTATATTGCACACTGCGAGGCTCTTGTAATTAGCTGTTGTTTCACTCTTTTCGTTGTACCATATTATCAGATCTATATTGACTTATTCAAAATGCAGAGGAAAGCCCGCAAGGACCAAAAAGTACCTGAACCAAATGTTGTGGAGATCTTCAAGGACTGTCATACCAGCAAGAAGAAGGGCATGACTACACCATTCAAAGTCGCTCTTGTAAGTCCTTAATCCTCATGCCTTTTAACTACTACTTACTCTGACTTGTACCTTGAACTGCATGGTTTGCAGCCAATGTCTATTACTCTTTTCAATTTTATACTCAATTGTCTTAGTGTATCATAGCACCTTACAAGGTTTAAAAGATAGGAGTGATGTTCCTTTGATCTTGACCCATAATCTAGTTCCGTGCTGGACTTGCCAACACAATGTTACAATTGCCTGTTTGTCTGTTCTCAGTTGTTTTGTGATATGAATGATGTCATACTATGCTTACCGTATTATAAACTTCGTCTCTTTATCCTTAGCCCTCAATACAATGTGAAGAAATAGACAATACATTAGCGATGGTACATGGTCATATGTTTGGAACCTGGTTTTACTATGTACTTTGCAATAAAATATAACTAATATTTTACATGGGTTCACCAGAATAAGTCCTGTATATAGACCAAAGCTATTTTGTTTGGTTTTGTTGCCTCCTTAATATCTTCTGTTCTGGTACTACTAATGTAAAACCTCAACTTTTGAGCGATCTATGGAAAAAATGGTGGAACCGCCACCTTCTGAAGGTGGCGAGGCAACTATAACCGCAATGTCAGCTCTTCCTGCAGTGGGTCAGTATCTGTCCACTAAAAGTGCCAAAAGCACGTTCCTGCGTAATACCGGGTTGGTTGTTAAGGCAATATTGTCCAAACTGCCTCATGATCAAGATATGCAAGCTCAAAGCAATGTTGTATCTGCGCTCCAGACACAAGTCCATTCCCTAACAGAGACCCTCTACGAAACAAGGAGAGACATTGTTCGATGTCTTCAAGATATGCATTGTTTTGAAACCAGACTATCAGACATTTGCTATGTTGTTCAGGAACCTAGGGGAAATGAAGGCGAGGGTTATGGTGCTCCATCGGACAATACAACATGAAAACATAACAGTCAGGTCAAATGAACTGAGCTTCTGAACTTCTGGTGGTGCATTTATCTGCTAGACTGTTAAGTTTTATACCAACCTTCCTTTTGTTATATAGTTGTAATTTGTTTTGGTGCGATACAAAATTTATTCTTAACGTGCAGCCACCGGCTGATGAAAACAACAAGCCATTTTTGAATAGTGTAGGGCGTTCCCTATATTTGCACTGGTGGCGATCTTTCATGCCGAGTGGATGTAATCTGTGCAATCTCCTTAATAGCCTAGCGTTAGTTTCTGCCTTATTTATTTCCTAGTCTTCTTTTTCCCTGGTTTACTAGTGGCCTCAACTACCATGGGCCATATAAGGGCCGTAGGATCCATGGGTCTCCTACGGGCCATAGGATCCATGGGTCTCCTACGGGCCGTCGATAAATGGGCCTCCAACAGGGCCGTAGAATCGGTCAGCCTCGGGCCATCGGATAAATGGGTCTACATGGGTCGTAAACGGGCATAACTGGTATTGACCCAGCACGGTAACGGGCCGTTAACAGGCCATAGGACAACAAAGGCTTAATTCTGTCACAGGCATAACAGGTCGTTAATGGGCCAGAATATAGGACAGGCTGGAAACGGCGCAATGAATTAACAGGACAGAAACGGGCTGACTCTTGCCATGGGCCGTATTTCGCCCATTAGGGTAACAGGCCAGTTACGGGCCGACTCTTGCCATGGGCCGAATTTGGCCCATTAGGGGAACAGGCCAGAAATGGGCCGACTCTTGCCATGGGCCGAATTCGGCCCATTAGGGTAACAGGCCAGTAACGGGCCGACTCTTGCCATGGTCCGAATTTGGCCCGTCAGGGGAACAGGCCAGTAACGAGCCGGAAGTAATCGAGGGCCGAAAAGGAGCCCAAGAACGTACGGGCCGTTAATAGGCCGAAAGCTAACACGGGCTGGAAACGGCCCTTGTAAATCACGGGCCGTTAACGGGTACATACAAAATTACTGTTCATTATGGGCTAGAGTCACCGTGGGCCTGTAAAGGGCCGAAAGATACGAAGGCCTCATATGGGCGAAAGACGTCGGGGGCCATACATGGGCCGAAAGTGAAATGGGCAGTTGTTATATTCGACGGCCCACGTGACGTTGTTGGGCCGATTTCCTTCCGAGCCTAACGGGTCGTCAGTTAACGGGCCGTAAAATGGGCTATTTGTGAAAGAGACCGTTAACAGGCATTTCATGGGCCAGCCCATTAACTTTTGACCAAGTCAAACGGGTCGGCTTTATAAGCTAAATGGGCCAGTGGTGGGCCGTGGCACGTGTCGACATATCATAGGCGCCTATCTGACCCACTGATGAGCTGACACGTGTTTTGTCCGACCAATAAGAATTTTACACGTGGAAATTTCCCATTGGTCAGGGCTGTTAACGGGTTATCGGATCCAAAACTCGACCCGATAGCTTAACGGAGTTTTGTTACGGTGGAAGCCATGTGTCGGTCACCCTTGACGAAAGCACTCCTGTGTCGCGCTATTTATCGTCATGGAAATGGACACTTCTGTGATGATAATTTTGATACTGTCATGGAACACTTCTACGACAGCACAGGTATGACTATCTTGATTCTGTCATAAAATCGTCATGGATGTACATGCATGACAAAAAATGCGACCTACTGTGACAAACACGTATCATCACGGAAGTGTATTTTTTTGTAGTGCGTGGCGGCACATATCAGTGTATGATGCATGCAGAGACGCATGGTATGCTATGTACACACAGTTTTCCCTGATGAACAAAACCGCGCTACCATCATGATCCTTGTCATCGGTTATCTCCTAGTTAATCGTATAATTCAGTCCAACAAACAGAGAGCGTGTACCAAGGATACTTACCAGCCTCCAGTCAAAAATTCCTGAAGCCCAGAGAAGTTGGGATCCTGCTCAAAGACCTTGCAGTGACTATGATTGTATTCCGCGAAACAACACGTCTGGTACGTGCGAACGATCATCAATCGTTCGCCATCGTATGATCGAGCTAGGAACCACCTGCAACTGCCATGCCGCGTTTCTCTGAAAGGTTATGGGATTAGGAATGGTAGGGACACCAGGTGGCCTACAACATCATATCTAGTTGGAGTCAAGTAAAAAATGGCTCTTGATGTAGTCAATCTTAAGAACATGTTATGAGCATGAATATTTTTTCAGTAAATATTGACAGTAATATAAGCAAGCCATCATGATATCATAGTAAAGTAACATACTTGTGTAACAGCCGTTTGTAGCGATGACTGGAGTAGGCCAGCAATACGTCCAGCCATAGAAGGAGTTGGTAGCGTAAATGAAGCCCTTGTGTTCAATGGCATAAGAGAACCATGGAGGATGTATGATCCTGCGATGGACGTGCAGATTTATCCACTTGCCGCAGTGACCTGTCAGATAGGCGAGACTGTGGTTGAAGAACACAATTAGCCTGAAGTCTTTATAATTTACAAATCTTGTGGCCACTTGGCGGATTACAACCTTCAGCAAATCAAACTTGGTATCATGTTGGCTACTGTAAGATTCCGAGTATTCTGGGTCGTGGTGCCAAAGAAGTTCAGTGTTAATTGAAGGAAGGGGGATCAATCGCCGGGTGTAGACCTCCACGAGCATCCAGCTGCCACGACCGTTGACGAGCACCATCCAAGATGTGTTCATGCCGACCCAGTACATACTGTTAATGTAGTTGAGGGTGACGGGGATCGGATCGCAGTCAAGGGGGTTGATGCTCGCCACCCTATGATCGTTATGCTACGTGAAACGTTGTTTCTGAATATCAGGCGGCATCAGCAAGCAAGGAGCTGGCTTAAAAAGCTCCGGCCTGAGGGCTTTGAGTAAAGGGTACAGCCCCGACGAGCACGCGGCGAGCGGCATGGTACTGAGATTGTCCACACGCAAAACAATGAGCTTGATTACCTCTTTGGGGAGAAAATTCCAGCCACTCTTTCGGCGGACGCTGCTTGGTTCCGCCGTTGTTAGTGCTTGGGTTTCAGACGAGGGGGGAGGCGCCTTAGCGGGGATGGAAGAGCGGACAAAGATGGAGAAGTGAATATGCGCAGCGGGAAGTGGACAGGTGATGATGAGTACAGCATGGCCCTTGACTTATGAGACACATACCAGCAACATAGGGTCATATCGAAGTCAGACAACTTGCTTGACTGATCACAGTACTGGTACTCCCTATAGTACCTACTACTATGCCCTAACTTGCTTGAGTAGAGTAGTAGTGGAGTAAGACTCCGCTGTACTACTAGCATCAGAGGAGTAGTATTCTAATCTAAAATAGTTACAAACTTCAATGCCCGAGTGTGGAATGACTACGAACCGCCATCGGTGCTAACTCCAATCCCCAGCAAATGTTCGATGGGAGACATGGCAGTTGCAAACGCCCGCGTCGCAGTTACAGTAAGTGTGTAAGGGTGGCGGTTTTGTCAAATACAATGGCTTAAAAACAGGCCACCGTCGGATGGAAATCTGACGGTTACGTGGGATTCTTCAGGATTGAGCTCGTGCCGAACAATCGCCAGAGATCATTACTAAAAAAAGGTTAAAACACCTGAGGCTATAACTTGCACTGGCTGACCACTAACAATGATACTAACATAGTTGTAAAATGGTCAAAGACCGTTCTACGTGGTGTTTGGAATTATATGCAAAAAAATTAGCAAGATGCCCATGCATTGCATGACACTCCATCTTCACCAACTCGGTTTTTTCTCTACTCCTACTCCTATAAAAGACTCAGTTGGTGATGATGGAGGCGAGGAGGCGTGTTCAGCCGGGCGTGCAGCAGACGGAGCAGTACTATTCGATTTGTTATAAATAAACAAAGAAGAGTAGTAGAGATAGAGATAAGAGTAGAGATAGAGACTTAGGGAGGAGCACCATCTACTACTTGTGCTACTCTCGCACTCCATTCGGCGGCCGCAACATCCCCTACAGCCACTCCCTCCTGCGCTCCATTCGGCGGGCGCTGTTTAAATTTGGGGAGCGCACTCTCGCGACTACTGGCAGCCACGACTTCACCGACGACGACTTCTTCCCCAACCTCGGCAACCTCCTCCTCAATGACATGGGCGACAACCTCAATGCCAACGGTGCTGCTCCCGTTGCACCGTATGTGTTTCTCTCCTTCCTGTTCGAAATCGTGGTAGAATTCATGTTTCTACTCTGTATCCTACTAGATTCTATCTCTTCATCTACTATGCTAGTCCACATGATTAGTTTAATCTCTGTTATAGCCGTCATGATTTATTTTGTTCTTATTCAGATTAAATCTCGCAATAACTTGCTCATATATTCAAATAGCGCAACATCCCCTACAACCACTCCCGTTTCATGGACGGCCTGGTCGATGCCTCCAAGGAGCCCTTCGTCTACTGCTATGAGTGCCCGATGCCGTTTTCGGGCTCGCCGACGGACATCGTGCATCACCTCACGGATGCATGCAGCGGTCACTACTGGCCCTTGGTGGAGAACATCAAGTACGAGACGTGCTACCCGTTCACCATGTCGGAGTCGCTAGAGGATCACCGCCGCCTGCTAGTCTCGGAGGAGGACGGCAGCGTCTTCCTCTTGATTGTGGGCACCGGCGAGGCCCATGTAGGCCGCCGCCCCATCTCTGTAGTGTACGTCAGGGGCGACACCGCTGACGCTGACACTAACACGAGGCCGATGTACGGGTGTGTGGTCACTGTTACTACGCCTCCGAGGTACGTGGGCGACGAAACCGGCTCCATCATGCTGACTAGGACTATGCAGAGCTGGGACCTTCCCGCTGATGTGGACATGGAAGACGCATAGTATGATTTACCCCCCAATGCGGTGCACCGGGACTCCAAGGAGGTTCACCTGGACATACACATTATCAAGTTAAATGTTGATCATTAGTCTTCGCTCAATGTAATCCGCTGTCTAAGCATGTGGAGACTTCCATGCATGATCTTGGTCTATTGGAGTATCGCACATGAATAAAAGTGTATCCATTTACAGTTTAGTCTAGAATCTTCCTTGTATGAATTTTTACTACAGTACTGGTGAAAGACTTACTATGAACCATTTCTTACATCACCTCTGCCCCTTCCAAGTCATCCTGATTTAATCCCTCCATCTAGGTGTATATGGGCATGGTTAATACTTAATAGTATAGCCAACTGTTGACTATAAGAAAGTGCCATGTCATCTGTAGCCAACATTTATAACAATTCATACTCAAAAACTAATTCTTAAAGATCATTTCTTGCAAAGCACAATAAGTGTTATTTCTTTACAAGTTTTGGATGCTGGTTGAATAGTTGAACGCTTTTGTTTGCAAAAGATACCTTTTTATCTATTTCACCCGGATGTTTGTGAGCTCTAGAGATGAAATAATATCCGAAGAAACCTATCATACCCGTTACACATGAGATGACCCCCACATCCTTTGTCAAAATAAACAATTTCCCCGATCAATGCATTTCACTCTTCCGTGCAACGCGCGGGCACCTTACTACTATAGATTAGTATGACCAAAAATTGAACTAACATTATATATAGTACGATAAATGCTGATGCATGTCACCTAAAATTATATCATTGAAAACTATGTTCGAATACGAATCCAATGATATAGTTTTTGTTGACATGCACTAACATTTTTTCAGTTAAATCTTCAGTCAAATTCAATGGGGGACTAATAAACAACGACCAATGTAGTACAAGTGTAGAGGGCGGAGCTGCATGGGAGTCTCACCTCTCACCCCGCTCGTGGCGCGGCAGTAAAGCCGTCATATCACAAAACCCAACCACTACCAGTAATAAGTGGCCTGGTAAAATAAACGGACAAGCAACCATCACATCCCTCCGTCTTTTTAGCATTTCATCTCCCTGCATTTACTTTCTCCGGTTCATCTCGCACACTCGACCCCTAGCTACTACTCCTAGTATCCCTAGCTACTACTCCTAGGGCCAGTTCTTTTGGCGGCTTAAAAAATAAGCCGTCTCTTCCCCAGCTTTTCCCATAAGACTAGTCACAGTGGAGAGTAACATTAAGGCGCCTCACTCATTTATTTGGGCTTCTAAACTACTACTAGTACCTCCGTCCTGGTTTATTTGTCACCATTGTAATTTCTGGTAAATTTTGACCAAAGATTTAACTGATAAAATATTAGTGCATGTGACATGCACAAACATTTCATTAGTTAAATTTATGATCAAAATTTGACACAGATTATAATGGGGACCCATAAACCAGGACGGACCTAGTAGTAATGGGATTACTCTAATCTAGAAGCCTAAACGAACTGGCCCCTTGTACTCCTACTAGTAGTACTAGTACTCAAGTTGGAATTCCAATTGCACGGCACAGCTTGTTAGGCAAAAAATTCAATACAGGGTGTAGGAAGTGGTTTGGGAATTTGCATGCCTTTCCGACCAGTGAGATACTCCGTACAAAGTACGACGGAGAAATAACCACAGAGAAGGAAGCTAAAAGTAAACAATCAAACGAGCAGTTTTGCATTTGTTTTGCATTGAATCGTTTCACAAGCTTGACTAGTGATGTTTTTCTACTTTTATAAAAACCACATTGTAATGTTAAAACATGCATTTCCACGTACATAAGTAATAGTAGTACTCCCTCCGTCTAGGTATATAAAGTATTCACTCCTTCTTGGTCACGGTGCATAACCAAAGATGACTTATTCACCTGGACGGAGGGAGTAGCACAGTCTGCAAGCATATATAGAGAGAGATGTGTGGTGCGATAGTATATAGTAAAGTTTGTGGTATATGCACCTACTTACAAAATGCATACGGATACACAAGGTTTCCAAACTTTCCCTCTTACATACTTAATTAAGGACGCTAATAATTCCTGAACGATCAGGATTTATCATTTGCATCCCAAAACTAATGAGATCACCTTACGAAACTAAATTATACTCCTACTAAAAGCCACGACGCTCGCAGGAGCGCTTGCGCTGCGCCACGAGTGCCTTGGTGCGCGACCGTTTCCCAGCGCGCCGACACAACGCCTCTTCCTCAGCCTCGCAACTCGCGAGGTGCTGATTGGCGGCTTGCCGGTGGGCGAGTGTGATCTCACAGGTGCGGTGATCCGGCGCCAACAGGTACTCCTCCTTGCTGGAAGCGTGCACCCGGTCCACATACCGCCAAGCGTAGATGAGGCACTTGGGCCCGACTGCACTCAGGGCTTTGGCACGGGCGTCCTCTGCCACCCTCACGGCCCTTGCATGAGCCTTCTGCCAAAGAGCCAATTGCCTGACTCTCTCAAACGCGACATGGACCTGCCAGGCAGCTTGCCCCGCAGCGCGCTTCTCTTCCTCGGCCTTCTTCTCCGCCTCTATTTTGGCATGCTATGCCGGTGGCAAAGCCTCCCACATGGCGACATCCATTTCTTTCCAAAGCTCCTCAAGGCTGGGGGGCTCGGCGGGCGGCACGATGTTCTCCTTGTAGCGGGGAGCCGACGCGTCCTCCGACGTGCGTGCTGGCGAGATTGGGAACACTGACGCGTCCACCTCGACGTGTCGCAGCGAGGAGTGGAACACCGACGCGTCCTCCTCGACTAGTGGCAGTGAGGAATGGAACATCGACGCATGGATGTTCGGGCGGTGCAGCGAGGGGTGCCTAGGGCTTGGGAGGGGCGATGCCATGGTGGTCGACGTAAGAGTGAGGGGGAGGAGATGGCGATGAACGTGATTGTTCTTCCGAATGCCATGGGAGGCACAGTATTTATAGCAAGCAATGGCACACCTACATAAGATATGGTCTGAGCTGCACTGACTTAACTGCATGTCCAGTTGCATCACTGACATGTGGGCCAGACCCCTGTTGGGCCCATATGTCAGCGACCCAATGCACCTGCAGCTAAGTAACTGAAGCAGCGTCCCGGAAGATATGTTGCGTGATTAACGTAACGGCTACGTGGGCATATTTGTTGGAGTAAATTACAGGGGAGGGAAGGGGTGGAAATATTGCTGGTCACATTGGATTGGACGAGCACGGGGGGGAGGAGAGTCATGCATGTAGATTTTTTTCCACACGGGTGGAGTGGTGGGACCGTCGGAGGGAGAAGGAGAGTCTGGTAGGCATATTTTTTCCACACATGGAGAGGAAAAGATTTGGAGACAAACGGGCTTCCTGTAGGTATGGGGAACGGTGCATAATAAGTCATCTTGCATGCCGGGCTAGGTATAGTCTCAAGTCATTAAAAACATACACGCCCCACACATGTTCATATTTCAAGGTGCACTAAATTATTGCATGCGATGATTAAGGCTGGCCATAATGGTGGTATCTTAGCTGGTATCATGCACATGACAATAGCAAAATTGCTGATGTGGCAAAGAATTAAAGAAGAGAGGGGGGGTTAGAGTAACTAGTGTTCATGCATGCATTGGTAAACTCATTTTTTTGTGAAGAACGACAACATTAGTTGAGTACTTTTGCAGACTACAAAAACTATTCCACCGCCTCTATCTTGCTAAGATTTGAATCGAGCCCTTTAAACTAGAAGGGGGGTAGTAGTACTCTAATAGCAAACCTTGTTGTGATGACAAGATAGGACATGGCACACACCTGGACGGAGGAACTAGTCTGCATTGTGCATTTAAGTTTTGTGTGAAGTCAATGTACCTCTACTTTGACCAAACTTATAGAAAAATGTATCAACATTCACAATGTCAAATCAATATTTTTATACTCATTATAAAACGTAGTTCTTATACTCATTATAATCAATATTGTAGATATTGATATTTTTAGTATAAATTTGGTCAAACACTTTACAAACGGTTGATGAAAGTAAAAAGGACCAGAGGGAGTATCATGCATGCGGAGTAGGAAAAAAATTGCTCATTCATAGCCGGTTGAAGTCTCAAAGGGCGCGACCGCGAGGGAGGCGAAGGTCGTTGGAGGCGTGACGGTTGATGGAATTAAGCAAAGTTACATCCACGCGCCGGCATGGCATGCGAACAGGCAGAAGCTATACTGTCAGGCCTATGATATGGGTCTAGTAGAACTGACTTCTAGTGGGTCCCACATAGTTCTCGAGAACTCTTTGGGGGCTTGCAGCCATTTATCCACCGGGCAAGCCAGCAACCCCACGCCGTTCGCACGCCCTACTCGTCCCCATCTTCTACTAGTACAGTACCTTACAACAGTTTGGTCCCAGTCGTCCCATCCTTTCACATTACACCAGTTCAACTTCTCCTAACCCTCCTACAAAATCCATGGCCTCCCAAATCTCCATGGTCGCCTCTGAATACCAGGTTAGACCCATCACCGGCGATGAGTTCATCGTCATCTACACATATGGATCCGCGATGGTGAAAGCATGCCTTGCTCGCTTCCTACGAATGTTCAACAGTTCAACAGATGAGTGGGTCGCTGGGCTAGATGTTGAGTACACCACAGTCCTGGAAAGAGAGAAGATTCTAAAGGAGGCAGAGAGGAAGAAGCCTGCCGTGATCCAAGTTTGCGTACATAACGTGTGCTTGGTCTACCACATATGCCATGCTGACGTTGAGTGCTAGGATTTTAAGAACTTCCTCAAGGACGAAAGAGTGAAATTTGTTACTGTAGACTTTAGGAACGACAGGGATGTCCTGGGTCGGATAGGCCTCGTTGTAGGCCAGCCTTTTAATCTCCAGAAGGCAAGCCTGGTGTCCTCCTCTCAGCCTTCAATGCTGACCCTGGCAGCAGCCATGATTGATCCTTCGTACGCTAAACTGAAGAAACCTCACCACGAGTTTCATCATGCATGGGAGTCGAAGACATTAGATGAAGATCACATCCTGTACGCAGCAATGGATGCCTACCTTTGTTTAAATATATACAAGGGTTGGACGAAGAAGCAGAGCCCAGTGTCCAGTTCAAGAAAAGAAGTGTCGGCAAAGAGGAAGAGGAAGAGGGACGAGGACGAAGTCGAGGACGTGGACTCAGACTCCGAGTAGGTGGCAGTGCCGTCGCTCATGCTGGTTCTACTGCAGTGTCAAGCGGACTAGTTGCTTAGTTTATTTTCAAGGGTGTGTTGTGCTGAGGCCCAAGCAGAACTATGTTTATGTTCTTTCTCGTTATTTGAACTCTTTAGTACGTACAGTAGTACTAGTACTATATCTTATTATTGTTCTTCTTCCAGTTGGTACTATTGCTCGTATCTTCGTATTCCTACTGTACTTAATACGTTTGTAGTAGTAGTATAATTTGGGTCAGTCGATTTGTGAAAGAAGTTCGATGGAGCGAAGGAAGAAGACGGCAGAGAGGCTACCCCAGTATCTATATTAGGGTGGCAGGGTGCCCATGATCTATGTTATGAGTGTTGGGTGTGGAATGCATTTCGCCGGAAAAAAATAGATCATGCCCGAGGTTAAACGGATGGCAGGGGTGGGGGAGCATGGCGGTGGCAGGCGGTTCAGGGGAGGGCGGGGTGGCGGCGGCAAGCGGTTCAGGGGAGGGCAGGCCGGGCGGTTAGGCATGTGGCGGGCTGAGAAGATGAACCGTGCATCAATTTTGAAGGTTGAAGAAGCCCTTCTAGCCATCCATGTTGCATCAAACGGCTCACAAGAGTCGACTAACCCAAATTGCTCCTTCAGATTGCAGGATCCACATGGCATTCAAGGTCGCGAAGGTAGATTCCGCGTCCGCACCCGGTTTGCGGGCTCGACGCGCGCTCGACTAGCTTCTTCCGCGACAGCCACCATGCGCGCCTCCTCCGCGCGTGCAGAGACGACAATGACACGCTAGTTCCTCCTCATCGGCGTGCTGGAGCACGTGCTTGTCCTCCTCTTTGTATGCTGCGTGCATAGACGCGGCTCCACTAGCAGCTCACGTGCTTGGCAGTGTGTTGGCATCGTGAGGGGGGACTGCACACGACGCGAGCGAGCGAGCCTTTTATAGGAACAGAAGGGATGGTGGCGACACGGTGGTGATGGGTGAGAAATGGTTGGCCGGAGCAGAAGGGCGCCGGCATGCGCAACGGCGGCGGACGCATATTGATGAGTGCGCGTATGGGAGCTTAGTTTAGTTTTATATATAGGGTTGGTCAAACTTAAAAGAAAACCGTACTAGTACACGTAAACATTAGACTTAGGCAGCGCTTTTATTAGTTACCACAAAGACAATACGGAATCCTATGCAAGCGTGTGATCCGCGGCCGCGCGGTCGATCGAATGGTGCGTCACCGTGTCGCGCTCGAAGGACATCCACCGAACCTTTTTGTGTGTGTAAAACAATCCCCGAATATTACTCAACTTTTTTTTCCTGGAAAAGTTCTTGACGCTACAATATTTCCATATACTTGAATTTAGCTCCAGTTCGTGTTTATTTGGATTTGGACGTTTTAGGTGCGCCCTGGTTTTTTTTTAATACTAATTTTGTGTGTATGACTGAGAGAGAATGTGTGTATGTGTCCATATGTGTTCTGTGGCGGAAGGGCAATGTGGAGACGGCGTGCGTGTGATAGAGACATAGAGAGGTGCGAATGTGCAAATGATCATGCATGAGTGAGACATAGACAGATGCTGATACGTTGTGTATACATGAGAGAACGGTCTTGTATTTTACTTGTGTGTGTGTGTGTGTGTGTGTGTGTGTGTGAGAGAGAGAGAGGAGCATCCGTAACACAACAACCATCTCTCTCAATTCGTCCGTCCCTCGCACGATCGCATGTAACACATGCATCAACACGCACATTTTGACACCCTCACCCGGCACCTGCCCACCTCAAGGCCCGCATATCTCTCTCTATCTCGCACGCACAATATCTTCGTGAATACCCTGTTTTGCATGTAGCTTTCCGTCACATACACACACATTTCTCTCATTAGGTTTGTTTTCTCTCAATATCTGACACACACACACACACACACACACACACACACACACAACACACACACACCCCCTCCCCCGAGCACACAATTCATCCCCATCCAAGGTTATATGGCGACCACTCTTGCTTGTGTTTCTCTGCACCCCAGCATGCACAACACCTCAATATTCAAAGAGGGCATTGAGGAGATCGAAGACGGTGACCACACTGTGCTAGAGAATGCAGGGCCAGTTGGAAGTAGGATGATGTGACGACGACTGACTGACTCCTCCCCCCACCCTCTCTATCTCGCACAAAATTACTAATCCCTCTCTCACCTGCACAAAATTATCAATCCATCAACCCATGAGATCATTCCCCTATCGTCCATGTTTTTCCAGCTCTCTCATCAATCCTGTTGTCTCTTCTCCTTCCACGTGTACAGAATCCGGATGCACACGCATCTCACGTATATTACATGTCTCCATCTTTCTCACAGACCTAACTTCTTCATCTCTCTTTCTCTCTCTATCTCTCTCTCTGTCTCGTTAGGTTTGTCTCCTACTCTCTCATCCACATACATACAATCTTTCCTGCCATATCTGCTCCATCTTAGCAAGCTCTTTCTACACGTTTCATTCACACATTGGGATATGTTCAAAATGTTGCTTTTATAATGGCCGATGTAGAGTTATGGTTGGTTTTGTTGCATCCTACAAAGTAATAACTATGAAATGCATTTAGATTCTCATTTGAGTGGGATTATGTGAGTTTGAGCATGTTGTGAAGTCCTATAGACCTCGTATACATCTTGGAATTTGATAATGATTGTAACTATTGAATTGTATAGACCATTACATTCGAAGTCAGTAGCCTAATATATTTATTTCACAATTTCAACAAATGATTAATTCACACCAAACTAAGAAAAAAATGTGTACTCCCTCCGTTTTTATTGAAGTCCGCGTATTAGCATTGGTCAAAGTCAAGTTTTGTAAACTCTCAGAAAGTTTATAACAAAAAATATTAACATATACAATAACAAATAAATACCAATAGATTCATTATTGAATGTACTTTCACATCATACATATTTGTTATGGTAAATGTTTATATTTTTCTATAAACTTGGTCAAACTTTAGGAAGTTTGACTTTGATCAAACCAAATATGCAGAGTTTACTAGTACTACTCGCTAGTTGCTTAGCCGAATCACCCAACACGCCACACGGGGAGTTCAATGTCACAAAATTTTGAGGTCGGCGGGAAAATCTCCCGCGACCCTGATTCGAGCAGTGGGAAGTTACCATCATAGCCTTCGGAACAAGCCTACGGATGACGCTTGGTAGGGGGCTGTTTTCGTAACTTGAGGTTCACCCTACCCAGCCAACCCCACCCTGGCACCCATAGTAGTACACCTGAATACTCCCAATTTCTATGCCCACCACAAAATAGACTTCTCCACGGCACCACAGCCTTCGTGCTCCTCCCCTTCTACATCGGCACACTCGTCCATCGTAGCGCATCTGCCTCATCGATGACCTCATACACTGCACTGGAGCCGGTCCACCATCGTCGTCGTACACGGAGCCTCTTCCCCGGCACCGTCTTCCACGGTCTCGGCTCTGCTTCCCGGAAGCCGACGCCGAGCGCAGAAGCACCACCATCGTGGACAATGAACTGACTCCCATTGCCAACCATGACTCACAGAGGCTGCCGCGACCATCGTTCTCCTCCTCGATTGGTAATGTGTGTATTGAATCACTTAGCAGTACATGTGCAGTTCCAATTTTGTTCATTCCTACCCTTCAAATTTCCTGGGTGCTATTGTTCCTATAAAAGTAATTGGTTATAGCCTCCATTGTCCAATAGAATATCAGCTTGTAATTGTGTGTCGCTCCTGTATCGCATTGTGCTTGGCTAGGTTTTTCATCGGCAACCAGTAGTGTGGCAAATGATGGAAAGTTTTTTATAACTAGCAAGATGCCCATGCTTTACACGCATCAAGATGCATGTGTATGAGTAGTTTATCTTGTGGGAGAAAATGATGAACGAGGGAAGGCCTTATTTGCAAATCTGGAAAGGGGTGTGGGTATCTTTTTGCAAAATTGCCATTGTTTCCTTCCTATCTGTCAGATATAAATTGGACGGCCTATATTGCAGGATGGCAGGCACACCATCATCACCAACTCTGTTTTTTTATAAGAGTAGAGAAAAAAAGTAAAGAGTAGAGAAGTAGAGATAAATATTAAATATAAAATAAATGTAATAGTAGAGAAGAGAGTAGAGATAGCACATGTGTCGAGAAAGGATCGCGCATGCGGGGGGGAAAGTGGCCGGACGTGCGCTAGTTTTGGCGCGTGGCGTCAAGCACGCTTTATAAAATCCAATGCCCTCCCACCGCTCTGTGCCTTGCCATCGCTCTCTCCCCGCTCTGTGCCTCGCCACCGCTCTCTTCCTGCTCTTTCTCGCCTCGCCTCCGCCGTGCCACCATGCCGCCACGTCATCGGGAAACTTGGGGATACCGCGGCGTCCGCGCGCGCCCCTTCGGCAGCTTCTCCACCGAGATCCGGTTCCGGGGGATGCGCCTCGGCCTTGGCAATTTCAACACCTCCAACAAGGCCGCCCGCGCGTACAACACGGCGGGTGGCGCCTTCAGTGGCCTCATAGAACATTGAACTTCCCCAACGTCCCGACGCGGCAGCAGGCGCAGGAGCTCATGCCTTTGCCGTGGCTTATCACCGACGAGGATTGTCGCGACAATCGGAGGATGGAGCACCGTCTCGGCATCACTGAGATGGACAAGGAAGCCATGGCGCTATGGCGCGAACGCTTCTCGCAGGACATCATCAACGAGCGCGAGTTCTACACTCAAAGGAGGGCGGAGAGGGATAAGAGGATGGCGGAGCGAGCCGCCTATCGCGAGGACAAGCGTAGGCAAAAAGCGGACGCTCAATTCAACATGAGGCTAGGAGCAGCGTCGTCCTGGGAATCTGACGACAATCGGTATCTTCACACCTACAGTCAGACGTTGGAGGAGGACATCACCGAGGAGGAGTTGGACGACGAGGAGTAGTTGACTTATCTATTTTTTTATCTATCTATGCTGAGAACTATCCTCTACTCTCTAGTCTCTACTCTCTATCTCTACTTCTCGATCTCAGCCCTGTAAACGCTTTTTTAAAGTGCCATGCATTGCGATTCTGTTGGAGATGCGCTAACATGGCAGACGAGTGCTTCAATGTTTCCCACAAGATGCGCGAGTATTACTAGTAGTATATTTTTCCTACCATGGTGAGATTTTAAAACCACGAGTGCGAACATGCAGAGGAGCAATGAAGACCAAAGTTGGGATATTGGGGAGATCTTCAAGGAGCATGGCAAGTTAAAGAGGAGCTCAACCGAACCTGTAAAACGAGCTTTGGTAACTAACACCCTTTCAATTACTTTCGTTTAGCCTCGTGTTCTTCGATGTGTATATGTTGTAGTTTCTGTTTCTCTTAAGCCTTGTGTTCTTCGATGTGTAATAAGAAGAGTCTTAATCATTCTAATGCTTTCGTTTTTAGCTTGATGTAGGAAATGGGTGTTCTCATCTTGTAGTCTGTTTTTATTATTTTTTTTCCTTTTGAATTCACTTCTCCGAGTTCTGTTTATCTGGCTGCTACTAAATGGATCTGGGTTGCTCTGAGTATTGATCTAAAAAAGAAGTAACTTCATGTCAGGATGCAGTTCCTGCGAGGAGGAAAGTATGGTCAACCTCGAGATCATGTTTCCAAAATGAGGCTGATTACACACAAGGTGCTAGTTCCCTAATGATGCTGGATTAGACACAAGGTGCAAATTCCCAGATGATGCTGGATTACACACAAGCCAGGTAGAGTCTTCAATTGTTCGTGTCCTCATGGCTCTAGTAAAGGCTGAAAGAAAGTGTGCAACATCCCTTGAGAATGTAGCTGAGTTCCTGAAGAAGCGAAAAGAGCAATCCGATGCTCTCTTCACCCAAGCCAAAGAAGAGATGAAACAAGCCAGAAATAAGCTAGCAGAGGCAGAGCAGGCTAGGCATCTCCTGCTATCTAAAACTGTTGTCAATACAAAATTTCCTTCATAATAGCGAGGTTCAAATGTTTATCTAGTTAGCATGCCTATTGTGATGTCCGTGCATCTACTGATGTGGCACAAAATATATTTTTTCGGGTCATGTAGTAACAGCAATTACTTTCCAAACAATAACAGACGAACCATTGGACATGGTATAGTTCATGCGCAAGCCCGACATTCCAAGTTCAAATTCCACATCAAACTCATGTTCCCAGATATCTGCACATTCATGCATAATATCCACAACCATGATTCACTTCAAAGCCAAAAAAATGTGAGGAGAGTTATAAATAAAGAAAAACCTCTAGTTCCAGCTACCAGTGCGAGCACAACAAGTCAAGACCATGCGTAATTAATTATATTTTGGTCATTTTTGTGTTCTAAAATGCCGGCCAGCTCGCAGAAGGACGTGTTGCCGGCACACGCACGGATTCAATGAAGGTAGGTGGGGCAGTCTGAAGCCGGTTGCATGCGGCGAGGAGGCGTGTTCAACCGGCCCTGCAGCGAGTGGGGCCCTCTTGGCCGGTGCGCCGGTTCTATGCCTACGCTATGAGAGGTCGCGTCCATGTCAGAGCAATCACTCCCTCTAGTCCTTTCTTGTTTGGGTATCAGAAAATCTCGTTTTCCATTCACATTTTACAAGTAAAATCCGTGGACAAACTTCGACCCAAAATACAATGGGGAGTAGTAAACCAGAACGGAGGTAGTAGTTTTTTTAATCAAAGAAGGGTTTCCCCTTTCGATTTTCATTAGTGAAAACCAACATCTAAATCTAAACCATAGTATTTGCCCTAGAACTACCAGGTTCAACATCTCGCAACATAAACCCATACAACCATACACCAAGGAGGTACGTAGTACTATGAATTCCATTTTCGCTCCATACCAATCGTTCTAAAAACTACTTAGTACTTATAAGGCGCCATTGAAAGTCAGACCTCTTAACCGCACTAAAAAATTATATTTTAAACATGGCTACTCGATCTGTGGCAACTGGCGAGCCACCGCCTCCAAGTCGTTCACATGTGGTCCTGACCATCAACTCCTATAGATCAAATTATCATGCAAGCTAACTATTCCTACAATGGTGCGCTCCACCACGTACCCGGTACCCGCGAATGCAGCAATCATGCACCTAGGGTTTTAGGGTTTATTTGTTAACGTTGCCTTTACATAACACTCATGTGTGCGAGACAGCGAGAGACCGACTGCGTGCGTGCGCCTCTTCTCTTTGTATATGTACTCCACCATTTGTTTGGTGTCCAAAAAATTATAATAACTACTAGCAATGTGCCAATGAGTTGCCACACGATCAAAGTAGATTAATACATATTCACCAATTTGATGGAAAAAAAGTCTAGTTTTGAAATACATATATCACTAAAAATATGTTATGTTTCACTCAAAATATATTCCTTTGGCGGTTTTGATGAGATAAGGGAGGAATGTTGTTGGTTTCAAGATTCGAGAAGTGGTATATGTCTAATTTCTACTCTTACTAGCAAGATGCCCGTGCGTTGCACGGAACATCAAGATCTTGTGGGAGAAAAGGATGAACAAGGGAAGGCCTTATCTGCAAATGTGGAGAGGAGTGCTGGTAAATTGCCATAGTTACCTTCCTATCCGTCAGATATAAATCGGATGGCCTATATTGCAGGATGGCAGGCCCACCATCATCACCAACTCTGTTTTTTATCCCTACTCTTATAAAAAGCATAGTCGCTGATGATCGTGTGCCTGCCATCCTGCAATATAGGTCGTCCGATCTATATCTTATGGATAGGAAGGAAACTATGGCAATTATGCAAAAAGGTACCCACACCCCTCTCCACATTTGCAAATAAGGCCTTCCCTCGTTCATCCTTTTCTCCCACAAGATAAACTACTCATACAAATGCATCTTGATGTTCCATGCAACGCATGGGCATCTTGCTAGTTGTTGCAAAAAGCCCATGTGTGTGCGAGAGAGAGGGAGAGAGGAGGAGGACGGAGTGCATGTGTGACAAAGACACAAAGAGTGTGTGTGCGAGAGGTATCAGCTTAAAATGAGGCGATAGTGTGTGTGTGTGAACGATCGAGAGGGCGTGTCTCAAGAAGGGAAGAAAAATCTACATAGATACAAGGAGCGGGAGAGAGAGATGTATGCGATAGTGGAAGCATGAGTGGGCGGGTGTATAAACCTATCTAGAGGCTAGTCGATAAATGTTTGTGAGAGAAATATGAGTTGGGGGTGCGAAAGTGAGAGTTTTGTGAGAGAGAGAGACGGTAGTCGGGAAGGGGAGTGGAAGTAGGAGTTGTGTGTGTGAGAGAGAGAGAGGGGGGGAGTTTGTCTGATCGGTAAACAAATGAATAATGTTAGCCTGGGATGGAGACGAAAAGGAGACCACAATAAATGTTGTGTCTACAGGAGAGAGAGAGAGACTAATTTTAGTGGTATGAGTCATATCTAGAGACATATAGGGTGTGTGAGAGAATCCCATAGAGAGAAAGACAAAGTGAAAGACGAGTGGAGACTGTGTGTGTGGCGGTGAAAAAGAAAGCTTAGGTACCTAGTGATACAAGAGAACGGTAGAGACGTGAGAGATAATGAAAACCGTCTAATGTATAATGATGGGGAGAGTGTGACACTTGTCAAGGGAGACATCGAGAGACCATGTTTGCGAGGATAGGAGAAACATGAAGTGAGCGTGCGGGTGAGCTGGAAAGAGAGTGATAGCTACATGAAGGAGCATGCATGCGAGAGAGATGGGCGTGAAAGGAGCGAACATAAAAGGGATTCAAATATTTGAATTCGAGATGATGATACATGTAATCCATACTCGAACCAAAATTGATCTATCAAACATGCATACTCATATGAATTCACGCGCATCTATGTTATTTAATATGTAGATATTACTGATCTATACATTTTAGTAGAACATAATTTGGTTTAAATTTTTTGAATTCAACCTTATGATTTTGAGATCATTGTATTTGTAAATAATATTATACATATAAAGGAGCAAAATTCTTTGTTGTGCTTTTCTAAGTATATATAAAAAATGATGTATATAGAATTTTATTCCAATCGAAAATGGATCCTGCCCGAAAAAAATAGAATACAAACGGGATTCGAATTGAGTTGGCACGGTAAACGTGCACTGTACAAAATTTGAACGAAGCGGGAAAAATTGCAGTAACCGCCCGAAACCAAAATGTGCGAGATGGAAATTACTACTGCCCCTGCCATGCAAAGCCTATTTGCTCAATTTCTATAGGTTTTGATAGGGGTAAGTTTGTAACTTCACTCAAACATGACATAACCGCCTCTCACCTGGATTCATACACGATGGGCGCCAAAACACAGTGTGTCCTCGGACGAAATCGATTCCCTCCCCGATTCATACACGGTGGGCACCAAAAACAAACTCTCATTGGCAAATATTCGGTGTATGCAAAATTACCGTCCTATCCCCAACCTGAAGGAGCACCAGCAAAGTCGTTGAAAAACATGGTGGTGCCGGAGAAATCAGACAGCACCCCACTTATATTGGTTGTACAACCAGTGACACAAAACATAGGACTGACTCCAGCAAGCTGTACCATACTTCACTGGTGAAAGATCGTGGATGTCGCCTAGAGGGGGGGTGAATAGGCGCTTTAAGATAATCAGGGGTTTAGGCTTGAACAAATGCGGAATAAACCTAACGGTTAATTTGTCAAGCATAAAACCTAAAATAACTAGGCTCACCTATGTGCACCAACAAGTTATGCTAAGCAAGATAAACAACTATGTGATAGCAAGATATATGACAAGGAACACTACGGCTATCACAAAGTAAAGTGCATAAGTAAAGGGGCTCGGGTAAGAGATAACCGAGGCACGCGGAGACGACGATGTATCTTGAAGTTCACACTCTTGTAGATGCTAATCTTTGTTTGGAGCGGTGTGGAGACACAATGCTCCCCAAGAAGCCACTAGGGCCACCGTAATCTCCTCACGCCCTCGCACAATGCAAGATGCCGTGATTCCACTAAGGGACCCTTGAGGGCGGTCACTGAACCCGTACAAATGGCAACCCTTGGGGGCGGTCACCGAACCCGTACACTTTGGTAACCCTTGGAGGCGGTCACCGGTACCCGTCAAATTGCTCGGGGTGATCTCCACAACCTAATTGGAGACCCCGACACTTGCCCGGAGCTTTACACCACAATGATTGAGCTCCGAACACCACCAACCGTCTAGGGCACCCAAGCACCCAAGAGGAACAAGCTCAAGGGCACCAAGGACCCAAGATTAATAGGCTTCTCAACTTGTAACTTCCACGTATCACCATGGAGAACTCAAACCGATGCACCCAATGCAATGGCAAGGGCACACGGAGTGCCCAAGTCCTTCTCTCCCAAATCCCACCGAAGCAACTAATGCTAGGAAAGAAAAGGAGAGGAAGAACAAGAAGGAGAACACCAAGAACACCAAGATCTAGATCCAAGGAGTTCCCCTCACATAGAGGATAAAGTGATTGGTGGAAATGTGGATCTAGATCTCCTCTCTCTTTTCCCTCAAAAACTAGCAAGAACCCATGGAGGGATTGAGAGTTCGCAAGCTCGAAGAAGGTCAACAATGGGGGAAGAACACGAGCTCAAAGGATAAGACTCAATGGGGAAGAAGACCCCCTTTTATAGGTGGGGAAGAATCCAACCTTTATGCTTATAGCCCGCACAGAGCGGTACTACCTCTTCAAGGAGCGATACTACCGCTAGGGCGGTAGTACCCCTCCGAAACAAAACAGCGAGGAGGCAAAAAGGCCAGAAGAACCATCGGAGCGGTAGTACCGCTTGACCTCACGGTACTACCGCTAGGGGTAGCGGTACTACTGCTAAGGGTAGCGGTACTACTGCTTGCGAGCGGTACTAAAAAATTACATCCGTGCCTACCACCGCTGGACTTGTGACGAGTTTTTGGTCCCGAGCGGAAGTAGCCGCGGTAGTACTGCTCCAAGCGGTAGTACCGCTCCCAAGAGCGGTAGTAAAAAATTACTTCCGCTCCTACCCGCGATAGTACCGCTGCAGCCTTTTCAGAACTCCAAAACTACCACAACTTCTGCAAACGGTCTCTGAATTCGACGAAACCAAGTTTGTTGGAAAGCTCGAGACAAGGGCTAACACAATCTTGATAGAAATACCAATAATAACAAATGATAAAAGTCCCAAAAGAAAATTGTGAGAACCCTTCCTCGGATAAGACCGGTAAAACCTCCAACACCGAAAACATCATAGAAGACGCATGCAAACTCCGTTTTCGATGAACTCAAGCTTGTCATCAAGATGACCATAAGCTCTAAGACTCATAAAGAGAATCAAACAAGAACCAAGAAACATTATGCAAGGATGCAATGGTTTGAGCTCTCTACGAATGATACGATCAAGCAACTCATCGAGAGCCCCCCTTGATAGTATGGCAATCGATCCTATAACCCGGTCTCCCACAACTACCATGAGACCGGTAAAATAGAAAACCTATCAAGGGAAAACCTTTGCCTTGCACATGGTCCACTTGAGCTAGATGATGACGATCTTCACTCCCTCAAGTTGGACCACCTTTCTTGATTGCGTTGGCTCGATGAAGACTAGTTGATTGCTTCCCCATACTCCACTATGGGTGAGCCTCTCTTCCGCACATCTTCACAAGTCCATTGTCACCACAATGGACGGCAAGCTTCAAGCATTTGATCTCTTCGTGATGCTTCACTTGAACTTGCACACCACAACCTAACCCCACAAAGAACTCTCACGAAGATCATGGGTTAGTACACAAAGCGTAATTGACAATGCTTACCATACCATGGGATCGCTTGATCCCTCTCGGTACATCTTCTATGCTTTGTGTGTTGATCAACTTGATTCACTCTTTGACTTAGTCTTGATCAACCTTGAATCTTTCCAACTCTCTTCATTTGGATGATGTCTTGAAGGTAAACATGAATGATCACACACTCTTCTTCTTCAAGACATGCTCGCTATAAGCACAACACTCATATGACCAATCTTTGGATAATTCCTTAATAGCACCTTGGTCATCACAAACTCTCCTTGAAACCAACAAATGGACTCCAAGAAAAGCCTATGGACAAACCCTTCAAATATAACTCAAGGCAACGATTAGTCCATAGAGATTGTCATCAATTACCAAAACCAAACATGGGGGCACCACATGTTCTTTCAATCTCCCCCATTTTGGTAATTGATGACAATCACTTTCAAGAGAGTTTATACAAGGAATTATGCATCACTATGTAATGCGCCAACCAATAATGCATGTGAATGAGATGCAAATGCTAAGGAACAAAACCAAAGCAAGAGGAGAAAACTCTCTAAACTTCTCCACAAAACTCTCTGAAACTTCTCCCCCATTGGCATCAATTGCCAAAATGGGCGAAAAGCTTAGAAGGCCAATATAAATTGTGGTCCTCCATAAATTGTGTATTTCTCAACAAGAGAGTGGAATGCAATACACATATCCAACTGTCAATACTTGGAGGAAGACAAACTATATTGAGGCCCAAAGATTGCAGCAGAAAGATATGCCACAAAGACATGACAAAGAGAGACACAAGCAATCAGAAGATACCAATTGAAGCAAGCAATCAACGGATATCAATTGAGCCAACTAGACCAATGATCCTATGAGCCACATGAATGAAGGATATTATGATATGAGCAAAAGAGTGTTCTAAATAAGCTGGAGAAGCTCCCCATGATTTGTGCACACATCATAATTTTTGTATTTGGATACAAAGTGCACAAAATAGGATCATAGCTCCCCCAAAATCAATAGAAACTCACATCCAGTGCAAGTGAGCATATAGGAAACAAAGCCTAGCGCTTGCAACAAGCACATGGTTGAGCAACAAGTAAAAGAGGAAACTTAAGAATAGGCTCAACCAAAATAATGTGTGTGAGTCATGGCGAAACACTTGAGAAGACTAAAATTAGGATGAGCATTAAGCATCAACATAGTCTTGAAAGAATGAGGCACACGGTGCAAGGCCTATCATTCCCACACACAACTGGCAAATGGGTTCACAAGCTTACTAATAAGCAGAATAACCTATGCTTGTGACAACCCGTGGTGAAGATAGACGAAGAGAGGCTCATCAAGACAAGGGATACCAATTAAGATGGCAAAAGCCTCATAAAGATAAGCAAGAGGGAAATAATCGTCACCACACAAGAGTGCAACAAGATGCAATGATGGAGGACACGCACTCAAGGCAAAAGCTTTCACAGAGCCACCAAAGAAATAACATAAGAAAGACAAGGTGGACGTGAAAGAAAGGATATCAACTAGAGATGTAATTTCTCTCAAGTGTATAAGGTTCTATGTAGACGAAATCATGACGATATATATCTACAAAGAAGGATGTACACCTGAAATAGTTACAACACGAAGGAACAAGATATCCACAATGAAGTCATAAATATACCAATAAGATATTTGCTTGAAAGCATAGCACTTGGCTAGATATGGTCTTATTGTATATAAACGAATTCCTACCACACAACCATCAAAGACACCACAACTAGCAACATGAGATCATTGTTGGGATGCTTTGAGAAAGGAAACAAGTATCACAAGATATGAAATGAATATCATGCCAAGATACAACCTACACAAGGTTGAATGCAAGAAGGGAAAGCATGAATAGATATTTGTTACCGAGATATCATTGGAAGGATGTAGTAGATACCAATTGAAGGTAGACAGTAGTTCATTGATCATCCTAGCTTGACTCCAATATGCACGTGGTGACAACACCTTCCTTGTGAGTCAGCCGAGCATCCAATGCATCTCCAAATGTTCCTAGAAGAACACACAAACTAAATGGTACCCAAACTCATCGGGACCAAATAGTTAGAAACACCAATACATAGGACAAACTCCACATAAATATGTGCATATAGATATGAAAATGAATTTCATGCACATCTCATCCAAATTGAGACTAGGTGGAGTTTCCCCTGTATATTGAGTTAAAGAAAGAAAGCATGCCAAATGAAATACATGAAGTAAACATGCATGCTCAAGACTTTCAAAAACCCGAAACCAAAAGACAAAGAAATGCCAAGTGAAAAGGATACTAAATGGAGAAATCATCACTTGGAAGATATCATTAAAGATACATCAAGGAATGAGATACCATTGATACACACTAAACTAAAGATGTCAAACTCCCAAAGAGAGGATGGTTCCAAACAAACCAAGCTCTCAACAAAGTTTCATGATGGCACAAAGTACCAAAAATAAATGGCTTGCCTTCCACCAAAATACACTTGATAAGGATCACAAGAACAGTGTTCTAGTGAAAATAGGATAGCTCCCCCACGAGTTGTGCATTATATAGGGGATTTGTATTTGAATACAAAATGTACAAGGTGGGATCACCACTTTCACTATATCTAGAAAACCCTAGACAAGAACAAGAAATAAACAGGATCCACAAGTGGTATGGAAGACAAGGGAGTTGACACAAACCTTGGCAAGAGAAAAGGCAAAAAAAGCAAAAGCCAATGTAAAGATGATCAATAAATTCTACCACACATAAGTGAGTACCAATTGTCAAAAGACAAGAAGTATTTGGAAATAATTCCCGTTGGTAGATAGCAATGATATCCAACATCATCTTCACACCAAACACACACAAATTGCAACTTATAGAGCTAACATGCCACCTAGGAACAATATAATCTACAATATCAATTCTAGGTGACAATATCTCAAATGTACACATTTTCTAGGCTTGTAATATGCACTTAGCATATTACTCCCCCATAATGTGATACCAATAAGAACTTAACAAGAGGCAATAAGAGGAACAAACAAGAGATAATTAATGGACTATTTAGAATTTGAATTTCTCATGAGAGATATACCACCTAGGGACTAGATAATCTTGTATTATCAATACTAGATGGTATTCCTCATGTACACAAATTTATAGGATTGTGAGGTGCACAAAGCACATCACTCCCCCAAAATGGGATGTTCCATTAATCTCTCACACGAGCCAACTAGGATACAAACAAGAAGCATAAAGACTCAACGCACGACACACACGTACATGATGTGCAAACCAACACACACATACTTGATTGCTCAAGATAAGCAAGTTGGAATCACAACATATACAAACACATGCAAGGAACAAAACCAAAACATGCAAAGGGGCAAGTAACTTTCAATGTTAACAATTTAAGTACAAGTTACCGCAAGGAGGCACATTGGATATAAGATAGAAACTTGACAACCCAATTGACTTCGCTTGAGACAACAAGAAAGATGAAGTCCCCTTAATTCTTCATAATGTAGCCAAGTCTCCAATGACCTCCAACAACACCCATTGATCAAGTTTGAGCTAGTTAGTCCCCAACCAAGTTGGGTCCTAAGAGATTAGTCACAATAGGCTTGGCTACCCAAATGGTCGTTTGCTTCAAACCATTTTGAGTACCAACAAACTTGGCAACCACATTGCGAACCTTATGCTTCCCAAGAGAATAGACATCATAATAATTGGGTTGGATAAGTTACCACTAGTGCATGAAGAAGCAAGGTGACCTTTCTCACGGCATAGGTAGCAACGTCTACTCTTCACTTTCTTCTCACTTGATTTCTCAACTTGAGAAGCATTAACTTGAGTCTTCTTGGGAAGAGGCCTTTATTCAACTTGGGGTTGAGCATGTGATTGAACTTTTGCCCTCTTCCCTTGTTGCTTGACACTAATGGCCTTCTTCTTCAATGGGCAAGATATAACATGATGCCCTTCTACTTTGCACTTGAAGCAAACAATCTTGGTCGAATTCTTGACTTGTTCTTGGCCCTTCTTTTTGTTCATCTTGGACTTCTTCTTCTTATTGGAGTTGAATCCAAGTCCACCTTTGTCATTGGGGTATTTTTGCACACTCAAGATATTGTTGAGTGTGGATTTCCCTTGATGACTCTATTCCAAGTCTTTCTTCAAAGAAGTGACTTGGGCCTTGAGCTCTTTGATTTCCTCCACATGGTTAGTCTCAACACAAGTACTAGAGGAAGTATAAGCTTCATCGTTAGAGCAACAAGGCAAGGAAAGCAATTCATCACAAGATGTAGCAACATTATGAGTAGATGAATTACAAGGACTAGCACACGGCAATATACTATTTTGACTAGAAGTAGTGCTAGTATCCACATGAGGCTCACTAGATGTTACCTTGGCAATCATGGCCTCATGATCTATCTTTAGCACACTATGGGATACTAGAAGATCATCATGAGAGCTTGAGAGCTTTTCATGACTTTCTTCCAATTTCCTATAATTGCTAGATAGCACCTCAAGTTGAGCCTGTAGCTCAACATTCTCCTTCAAAATGGATGCTTCACAAGTAATAGAGTTAGTAGCACAAGCATCATCATTTACAACAATAGGAGAGGACAACTTGGCAAGATCTTTTAAATAAGAAGCTTCAAGTTGGGCATGAGACTCGGTGAGTTTGATGAGCTCACCCTTGATGACCCTTGAGCCATTTTCGAGGTGCTCAAAATCCTCAAGGAGTCTAGCATGAGAAACTTCAAGCTTAGCATTTTTAGTTTTGAAATCATTGGCCACCTCAAGAGCTCTATAAGGAGATTACCTCACTCTAGATAATTCTAGAGCAAAAGTCTCCTCAAGAGATTCAGAGGTGGTTTGTTCATGTTCAAGAGCTTGAGATAGCTCCGCGATCTCATTTGCGTAATCACGCCCATGAGCTTCCATTTTCTCAATGGTGGCCTCATGCTCCTCTAGATGAGATTCCAACTCCTCAATGTATTTCTTGCCATCAATGGCAATGGACATTATTTCCATGAAGTTGGAACAAGCAATTTTATTTTTATGAAGACCTTTAAAAATCATTTCCCCCTTAGTTTTTAAGGAGGCAACATTATCATTCTCTTCATCATTATCCTCATCATCATTAGCATCAACATCATCATCAAGAGACATATTGGGGTACAAAGTAGGAGATACCTTTGACGCCTTAGCCATAAGGCAAAAAGCAATAGATGATGATGTAGGATCCCTTGAGGCATCATTAAACACCACATCTTGTTCCATGAAGTGTTCGGTTTCCTCTACATTGTTAGCACAATAATTCGAGGAAATAGATGCATTTTTATCATGGCAACAAGACATAGCAAGCATATTATCATGAGATCTAGCCAAGCAATTTCTACATGATATGCAAGGACTATCAACACAAGAATGTGAAACATTTGGAGTGCTCGAAGTGTTAAAGCCCAAAGAGGGAGCATTACAATAAGATAATGATGAAGGATCATCCATAATAAGCATACTACCATCATTGCAATGACCAACACTACTCACCATAACATTACCTTGTGGCAATCCACATGTAGGTGAAGTAGAAGAAGTTGAGAAGGCAACACGACCGGAGGTGGAGGGAGAATGATCATCCTTACAAAACTTGGACATGCCATATCTATCTTGAAGCTTTGTCCACAACTCATGAGCATCCCGGAACGGCATGAGTTGAAATATAACTACATTGCTCAAAGCATCGAAAAGCACATTAGAAGCTTGAGCATTGAGATGAGAGTTTTTCTCATCCTCTAAAGATAATCTTTGGGGATCCTTTAGAGGAGAAAAACCCATATCTACAATTCGCTCTAAATTTGGGTCCATGACCCTAAAGAGATTAAGCATGCGAATTACCCAAAAATCAAAATTTGTGCCATCGAAACTAAGAGTGTCAGAGAATCCTAATTCCCTAGTCGACATCTTTACTCTCTAGGCGGTTAAGCCCAACAAAGAGAGACGAGGCTCTGATACCAATTGAAAGATCGTGGATGTCGCCTAGGGGCGGGGGTGAATAGGCGCTTTAAAATAATCACGGTTTAGGCTTGAACAAATGCGGAATAAACCTAACGGTTAATTTGTCAAGCACAAAACCTAAAACAACTAGGCTCACCTATGTGTACCAACAAGTTATGCTAAGCAAGATAAACAACTATGTGATAGCAAGATATATAACAAGGAACACTACGGCTATCACAAAGTAAAGTGCATAAGTAAAGGGGCTCGGGTAAGAGATAATTGAGGCACGCGGAGATGACGATGTATCCCGAAGTTCACACCCTTGCGGATGCTAATCTCCGTTTGGAGCGCTGTGAAGACACAATGCTCCCCAAGAAGCCACTAGGGCCACCGTAATCTCCTCACGCCCTCGCACAATGCAAGATGTCGTGATTACACTAAGGGACCCTTGAGAGCGGTCACTGAACCCGTACAAATGGCAACCCTTGGGGGCGGTCACCGAACCCGTACACTTTGGCAACCCTTGGGGGCGGTCACCGGTACCCGTCAAATTGCTCGGGGCGATCTCCACAATCTAGTAGGAGACCCCGACGCTTGCCCGGAGCATTACACCATAATGATTGAGCTCCGAACACCACCAACCGTCTAGGGCGCCCAAGCACCCAAGAGGAACAAGCTCAAGGGCACCAAGCACCCAAGAGTAATAGGCTTCTGAACTTGTAACTTCCATGTATCACCATGGAGAACTCAAACCGATGCACGAAATGCAATGGCAAGGGCACACGGAGTGCCCAAGTCCTTCTCTCTCAAATCCCACCGAAGCAACTAATGCTAGGAAGAAAAGGAGAGGAAGAACAAGAAGGAGAACACCAAGAACTCCAAGATCTAGATCCAAGGAGTTCCCCTCACATAGAGGAGAAAGTGATTGGTGGAAATGTGGATCTAGATCTCCTCTCTCTTTTCCCTCAAAAACTAGCAAGAATCCATGGAGGGATTGAGAGTTCGCAAGCTCGAAGAAGGTCAACAATGGGGGAAGAACACGAGCTCAAAGGATAAGACTCAATGGGGAAGAAGACCCCCTTTTATAGGTGGGGAAGAATCCAACCGTTATGCTTACAGCCTGCACAGAGCGGTACTACCGCTCCAAGGAGAGGTACTACCGCTAGGGCGGTAGTACCCCTTCGAAACACAACAGCAAGGAGGCAAAAAGGCCAGAAGAACCATCAGAGCAGTAGTACCGCTTGACCTCACGGTACTACCGCTAGGGGTAGCGGTACTACTGCTTAGGGTAGCGGTACTACTCCTTGCGAGCGGTACTAAAAAATTACATCCGTGCCTACCACCGCTGGACTTGTGACGAGTTTTTGGTCCTGAGCGGAAGTAGCCACAGAAATAGCCGCAGTAGTACTGCTCCAAGCGGTAGTACCGCTCCCAAGAGCGGTAGTAAAAAAATTACTTCCGCTCCTACCCGCGGTAGTACCGATGCAGCCTTTTCAAAACACCAAAACTACCACAACTTTTGCAAACGGACTCCGAATTCGACGAAACCAAGTTTGTTGGAAAGCTAGCGACAAGGGCTAACACAATCTTGATATAAATACCAATAATAAGCAAATGAGAAAAGTCCCAAAATAAAATGGTGAGAACCCTTCCTCGGATAAGACCGGTAAAACCTCCAACACCGAAAACATCATAGAAGACGCATGCAAACTCCGTTTTCGATGAACTCAAGCTTGTCATCAAGATGACCATAAGCTCTAAGACTCACAAAGAGAATCAAACAAGAACCAAGAAACATGATGCAAGGATGCAATGGTTTGAGATCTCTACGAACGATACGATCAAGCAACTCATCGAGAGCCCCCCTTGATCGTACGGCAATCGATCCTATAACCCGGTCTCCCACAACTACCATGAGACCGGTAAAATAGAAAACCTAACAAGGGAAAACCTTTGCCTTGCACATGGTCCACTTGAGCTAGATGATGACGATCTTCACTCCCTCAAGTTGGACCACCTTTCTTGAATGCGTTGGCTCGATGAAGACTAGTTGATTGCTCCCCCATACTCCACTATGGGTGAGCCTCTCTTCCGCACATCTTCACAAGTCCATTGTCACCACAATGGACGGCAAACTTCAAGCATTTGATCTCTTCGTGATGCTTCACTTGAACTTGCACACCACAACCTAACCCCACAAAGAACTCTCACGAAGATCATGGTTTAGTACACAAAGCGTAATTGACAATGCTTACCATACCATGGGATCGCTTGATCCCTCTCGGTACATCTTCTATGCTTTGTGTGTTGATCAACTTGATTCACTCTTTGACTTAGTCTTGATCAACCTTGAATCTTTCCAACTCTCTTCATTTGGATGATGTCTTGAAGGTAAACATGAATGATCACACACTCTTCTTCTTCAAGACATGCTTACTATAAGCACAACACTCATATGACCAATCTTTGGATAATTCCTTAATAGCACCTTGGTCATCACAAACTCTCCTTAAAACCAACAAATGGACTCCAAGAAAAGCCTATGGACAAACCCTTCAAATATAGCTCAAGGCAACCATTAGTCCATAGAGATTGTCATCAATTACCAAAACCAAACATGGGGGCACCGCATTGTTCTTTCAACTGGCCACACCACTAGCCCCACCATACAGGACCTGCACTCCAGCAAAAGGTATACCGGTTTCAGTTGCCATAGCACCAGCCGTACCACAGAAAAAAGCCCACTCCAGCAAAAAGTACGGCAAGTCCACCGGCCGAAGACCTATCCCAACTGCAGAGACGGCCAATTCCTGCAGATTGGAACCCCATTCCAGTTATTCCCAGTTTAAAAGACAATGCTTTCAATGTTGTTAGGGACTACATGCATATATTCTCATCATGGGAAGATTATAGTGATGACAAACACCATTTTCACATCTTCCTGTCCAACTTACGTGTAAGTGCTATTATTCATGGTTATTATTTTCCTGTTTTCTGCTGATTGAACACATCAATGATTTAAATTACATTGTTGTAAGTAGGCGAGGGTCAATCTGGATAGTCATGATGAGCAAAGCTTGCTTGTGCTTTTCAAGGAAGCATTGCAGCAGTATCGGTGTTACCTGAGGAAATCACACTTCGATGGCAAGTCTATAAACGAATTTCCGGTGAAGTCTCATGTGCTAAATTTAGAAGACATTGAATGGAAAAACCTTGTTATGCACTGGTCTCGTCCCCAGGATGAGGTACTGTCTATGAAATCACATGACAATTTGAACTTCTACTTTTCTGCACGTGCCTTACAGATCTTTTTTGCTGGAAATCTGCTCGAAGAAGAATTCTGATTTGAAAAGAAAAACAAGATATCGCAAATATGTTGCTGCTGCTTTGCTCTCGTTAGTACCCGTTGTCCTATATCACTGTACTTGCATATATACATGGTTCATTATGTGATAGCAGTATGCATGATAGCTTGCTTATCAATTGTTCGCTCCAAATTATCTGATTTGTATGAATGGTTACATTAGTGTAGAATTTATCCAATGCCAATGAATTTTTTTAGCTCTGCATTGTTCTTGTAAGTACTTGTTGTCCTTTATCAGTGTACTTATATTGTCAGGTAGTTATTCATGTACCATCACTCTGCAGCTTATTTTCCTTTGCCCTCCATTTTCTACACATCAAATATATATTTACTCTTACCATAAGGTTAGATAACACCAATGGTACTGAAGAAGTTTAGTTGTGCATTGCTCTTGGCTATACCTTTTGCCTGTATCGTTGTACTTAGATTTATAGCTACTTGGTTATGTAGCATCACTCTTCATCTTATCTTAAATATTATCCATTTTTTCTTATATTATCACATCTATATTTACTCTTACCAAAATGTAGAATAAAGGCAATGCTTATGAAGAAGATTCTGTGGTAAACTTCTTGAATTCCCCCACCCCCCTCCCCCCCCCATCAGCATGGACAAGGCCTTTATAGAGCCTGTCTTCACCAATAATGTAAGTTTGTCCTTCTCAAGCCTTCAAACTTTGTTATGTATATTTGGTTAGGCATGACTGCAGCAGTTGTTTATTTTTGGTGTTTGCATCAAATTGCATGTTTAAAGTTTATTATGTAGTTCATAAACAAAAGTTTGTACTTCTCAATTTAAGTTTTCAGTTGTACAACCAAGTTCCTTCTTCATACCATGTAAATTAAACTATACAAAGCAGGTGATCTTCTTTTGCACTGCATGTATGCTTCTGTTCTTGATCCATAATCCAGTGGTGTGGTGAACCTACCCACTACAACACAATGTCATATTCTGCAATGTCTTAACTATGAACAATGTCATATCATTCTACTATTATTTAAACCGTCTCTTTATTTGCCAATCTGAAATGGGATAAATTGACAGCACACTAACCATTGATACTTATGAGTTCTTGATCTGTAATCCAGTGGTGTCGTGAAGCTGCCAACTCCTTCACAATGTCATTTCCTGCCATGTCTTGACCTGAACAATACCATATTGTGTCAATGCAATTTTAAATTGTGTCACTTTATTCATCAGTAAGAAATGTGATGAATTGTCAGCACTGATACTTTTATGTGCAAAACATGTCATCTGTCTGCTTGTTTATCTTTTAGAGTGAGGAGGATATAAGTGTTAAACAAGCGCAGTCTCATCAGCTTGCTCAGCTGCTTGTGCTGCAGCTCCCCAACAGGGCTAACCTTTCTTGAACTCTATTGAACTGCTGTCGGTTTTGTATATTATTTTGTCGGCGTGTTTATTTGCACAGGTGGCTATCTTTGATGCCCAGTGTATGTAATCTGTTGTCTGCTTGTCCTTTATTATCATAGTGGCGAACTTTGATGCCCAGTGGATGTAATATGCCGTAATTTCTTTATTGTATAGTCTAGGTTTTTTCTTATTCACGATGTTGCAGTTATTTTACTGTATATATATCATGTCTTCGTAGTAAACCGGCCAAACCATAAAATTATGGTACATAATCGGGACGTCATGCAATCACGATGTATGAACCGCATCATGGGCCCCGTCATCTTGGTCCATTAAAAGGCCTAAATGTAAACTGGCCCACTAGTAGATTCGGGCCTTTAATATGCCGAGTAAACCGCCGGCCCTCTTTTCGCAAGAAAACTCAATGGGCTTTTAGGAGGCTGAGAAGTAGGTTGGGCCTGAAACGTGCCGAACAGCTCATGGGCCGGTAGCAGCCCGAAATGGACCCCGGCCCATGATTGTGCTAATCAAATCACGGGCTTTTAACAGGCCAAAATTGTCTCGGTCCTTGTTTGGCCCAATCAGATTATTGGCTGTGAGCAGGATGGATGCAAACCAGGTCGTAGTTAGGCCCAACTATATGACGGGCTTTTAACAGGCCGAAATTAATATAAGGCTGAAATGTCAAACGGGCCCTTAACATGCCGAAACTAATATCAGGTCGAATTACTAAATGGGCCTTTAGCAAGTCGGCCCAAAAGCATAGCGTCCAGTTGACGGCCGAATCCGATATGGGCTATAATTTAGCCCAAAGCCTCTTAAAGGGTCGGACCTGATCTGGGCCATAATTTGGCCCAGAACATGGTAGGCTTTTAACGGACCGGATCTCATATGGGCCATTATTAGGCCCGGCACGTGGCAGGCCATTAATGGACTGGATCAAATATGGGCCAACATTCGGCCCAAAACATGGCAGCCAGTAATGGCCCGGCCCATTATGCTCCGCGAAAATCTTGTGGGACTTTACCTGGCCAGCCCATTATGGCCCGCAAAAATCTTGTGGGCCTTTACCTGGGCCGGCCGATTTTGGCCCGCAAAATCTTGTGGGCCTTTAGCTGGGTTAGCCCATTATGGTCCGCAAAATCTCGTGGGCCTTTAGCTGGGCCAGCCCATTATGGTCCGCAAAATCTTGCGGGCCTTTAGTTGGGCCGGCCCATTTAAACTTTATGGGCCACTTTTGGGTCGGTCCACGTGTCAACATATCATAGGCGCATCTCGCCCATTGGATGAGTGACACCTGTGCCAACGCGGAGCTGACACGTGTTTCCACCAGCCAATGATGATTTTACACGTGGAAATCCCCATTGGTCCAGGCTGTTAACGGGTTATCGGATCCAAAACCGGACCTGATAGCTTAACGACGTTCCGTTACGGTGGATGCCACGTGTCGGTCACCCTTGACGAAAGCACTTCTGTGACGCGCGATTTGTCGTCATGGAAGTGGACACTTCGGTGATGATAATTTTGGTAATGTCATGGAACACTTCTACGACAGCACAGGTATGAGTATCTTGATTCTGTCATAAAATCGTCATGGATGTACATGCATGAAAGAAAATGCGACCTACTGTGACAAACACGTATCATCACGGAAGTGTATTTTTTTATAGTGAGGAAGGGTAACAAATTCTGCAAGAGATTCACTCAGGAACCTGTGGTCACCATGCATCCTCTCGGACCCTAGTCACCAAAGCATTCAGGGTCGGGTTCTATTGGCCCCAGGCAATGAGTCTGCTCGGGATATAGTGGATCAATTCATTGGATGCCAGTTTTACGTGAAACAGTCGCACAAGCCAACGTTCGCTCTAAAGACTATTCCCCTCACTTGGCCATTCGCCTTCTGGGGACTCGACATGATCGACCCTCTTCGGGCCGGGGCGAGCGGCTTCACACACTTGTTTATGCCAGTGGACAAGTTCACCAAGTGGACCGAGGCCAAGCCAATAAACAAGTTGGACTCAGCCACTGCCATTCAAATCATCGAGGAGATAATCTTCTGATTCAGAGTCCCGCATAACATCATCACCGACAACGGGTCTAACTTCGACTCAGAAGACTTCCGTGAGTTGTGCTACACCCAAGGCACTCGGGTCGATTATGCCTTTATGGTGCACCCGCGGTCAAATGGGCAAGCCGAGCAAGCGAATGGGCTCATACTCCAAGGGTTGAAACCTCACCTCATGCGCGACCTAACTCACGCAGCAGGGGCTTGGGTGACCAAATTACCTTCAGTCCTTTGGGGATTGCGGACGACCCTGAATCGATCCACCGACCTCACCCCATTCTTTATGGTGTACAGGTCAGAAGTAGTCTTGCCGAGTGATCTGCTCCACAACTCTCCCCGGGTGGATATTTACTCAGAGGCTGAGGCCGAGGAGGCAAGGTAGGATGGCCTAGACCTTTTGGAGGAGGAACGTGAGCTGGCGCTTTTAAGGTCAATGTTGTACCAACAAGACATGCGTCCCTACCACGACAGACACGTCAGAGGACGTGCCTTCCAGGAAGGAGACATGGTCATCCGAGTCGATCAACAGAAATCTCACAAGCTGGCGCCCCCTGCGAGGGGCCATTCGCCATATCAAAGGTCTTACACAATGGAGCATATAGACTATACAACTTCATCAAAGGAATAGAAGAGCCCAGATCTTGCAACGCAGATTTGCTCGGCATTGTAATAGTTAGTCCGATGAACTTAGATGAATAAAAGTCTCATTTTTTCCCAAATATCATCTAGTTCGGCCTACAGTCCGTTTCACTCACGTGACTAATCGCATTCAGAAACTAACACACCTCCAATAGGTGAAGAGAGGAGAAAGCTTAGCTGCGAACCAGCTTTCGCCTAAGTTAGATAACAATTCGAGTGAGGATCTGCTCCGCACTCGGGGGCTTAGCTACGAACCAGTTTTCTCCTAAGTTAAAATAATCAGAGTGAGGATCTGCTCCACACTCAGGGGCTTAGCTGCGAACCAGTTTTCGCCTAAGTTAAAAAAATAATCCGAGTGAGGATCTGCTCCACACTCGAGGGCTTAGTTGCGAACCAGTTTTCGCCTAAGTTAAAAAATAATCTGAGTGAGGATCTTCCCCATACTCGGGGGCTTAGTTGCATATCAACTTTTGCCTAAGTTAAAAAAACAACCCGAGTGAGGACCTGCTCCACACTCGAGGGCATAGCCGCGAACAAGCTTTCGGCTAAGTCAAACAAAAGCATGGAAAACAAGTAAACTCTCAAAAGAGCACAAATCAACTATTCAATCCGGTTGAATGTTTCAAGCAAAGGTTAAACGAGCCCCATGCTCAGCGAAGTATCTAAGTACATCAATCCACCGGCACTCTGGAGCAAATTCAATCAAGTATTTTAGGCCTCAGGCGGAGGGCTAGCTGGGTCGACAAAGGTTTCCACGTCGATTCCGTTGGCGATGCGAGTGGCGGCTTTGGCAAAGGTCTCCATGAAGTCCTCAAACTTGAGGTTCTTCTTGTTCATCACTCAGATCCCCTTCATCTTCTCCTCGTCAACATTCTTGCAATGAACACGGACAAGTGACAGCGCCATGCTAGCACCACTCTCAGTGGCAGACTTCTTCCAAGCCTTCACCCGAGCAGGGACTTCATTCAGCCTTGTCATAACAGACTCTAGGTCCATCTGGGCCTCCTCAGCTGGCTGTAATTCCTTGTTGATCTGACCCATAGCACCTAGGGTCCGAGTGATATAGCCCAACGCGTTCTCAAAATGATCTTCCAACCGAAGGATGTCAAGAGCCGCTTTGTAGAAGATAAGTGACCTGGAAGGGTTCAGATTCCTCTCTATTCTCTCCTGTTCTAGTTCGAACCGAAAGATGAAAATAGATTACAATTACCAACTGAAGGAAATAACTCACCTCCCAGAGCGGTTTTCTCCTTTTCCAGTCAGGCACTCTTGAGCTTCTCAGCATCCAGATCCAATCAGACAGATATCACCTCCTTCTCCAGCGCAGCGTAATGGGATTCCAACTCACTGGTTCTCTGCAGCATACAAGAAGTAATCGGTTGCCACCCCGAAGGAAAGATCAAAGCACTAACACACAGACACCCTGTGGTTCACAGCCGAGTGGAACAAGCTGGATCAGTACTAGATCCTAAAGTACCCTTGGTACCGAGTGAAACAAGCTTGAATAGTACCAAATCCTCAATTACCTACTGACTACCGAGTCGATTGTGCACTACCGAGTCGATTGTGCACTACCGAGTGGAACAAGCTCGATCAATACCAGATCTTGAAGTACCCTCTGATCTATCCTCACTCGGTTAGCCATTGAGTCGTCAATGAAGAAGATTGATGACAACAACAAAAGATCAACTACTTCATTCGACTAACTTTCGAGTCAGTAGTGAAGTCGATCTTGCCTATCGTCTCACCAATAAACTAGTGTTGACGAGTGTCCTGAATGCCTAAGCGACAATTCTAAAGACTACCACTGATTGCCTGCAAACGATGATAGTCTCGGCGACTACACCCAATGGGCACACTCAGCATTCCCCACTGGAAAGTGGCTCGTTGATGAGCTAAAAAACCACAAATAGCCTCAGGGCGAAACAACCATAAGTTCTAAGACTACCGCTGACTGTCCCAGTCAACGGTAGCCTCGGGGACTACACCCAGTGGGTGCACTCAGTGTGCCCCCACTGGATCATGTCCACTCGACTACACTCTGGCTGGACAATGAATGACACAAAAAAGTAGTACACAAGAAAGTTCTAAGACTACCACCGACTGTTCTAGTCAACGGTAGCCTCGGGGACTACACCCAGTGAGTGCACTCAGCGTGCCCCCACTGGATCATGAACACCCAGTGGGTGTGCCCTTCACAAACCCACTGACAGGAATCCTACCAAGAGAGAAGAAAAAAGAAAAACTTCGACTGGAAATTGTACTCACAATGGTACTTACTCGAACATTGGTCTGTAGCGCTGCACCGGCGTTGTATGCCTCCTTCAGCCGGTCGCACACCAACCCCACCTGGACCAGAGCCTCCTTGCTCGCGCCCACCTGATCCTCAGGAACATGGTATAGGGGGGAGGAGGTAGCTGGGGCCGACGGAGTCGCGGACACTAGCCTTTGGGTTGGAACCACCGCCGCTCCACCCGGAGGAGCCTGAGTGGACCTTGCGGGCAGCATCACCGCTGACGAAGACACCGAGTGATTGCGGCTTGAACTACGTTGGTATTTCCCCAAATAGGAAGGGATGATGTAGCACAACTACGGTAGATATTTCCCTCAGTAATGAGAACAAGATTATCGAACCAGTAGGAGAACCAAGCAACACTACGTAAACAGTACCTGCACACAAAGAACAAACACTTGCAACCCAACGTGTTAAAAGGGTTGTCAATCCCTTTCGGGTAACGGTGCCAGAAATTGGCGAGTTGACGGGAGATTAATTGTAGTAGATTGATAGACGCAAATAAAATCAAATAAAATTCAGCGAGTTCTTTTTGGGTTTTTGATAATATAGATATGAAAATAAAAGTTGCAAATAAATGAAAAGGCAAATAGCAACATAGATCTGAAAGTATATGATGAGAAAATAGACCTCGGGGGCGTAGATTTCACTAGTGGCTTCTCTCGAGAAAAATAGCATACTGTGGGTAAACAAATTACTGTTGGGCAATTGATAGAACTTCAAATAATTATGACGATATCCAGGCAATGATCGTTATATAGGCATCATGTCCAAGATTAGTAGACCGACTGCTGCCTCCATCTAATACTATTACTCCACACATCAACCACTATCCAACGTGCATCTAGTGCATTAAGTTCATGGAAAATTTGAGTAATGCAATAAGAATGGTGACATGATGTAGACAAGATCTATTCATGTAGGAATAGACCCCATCTTGTTATCCTTAATAGCAATGATACATATGTGTCATTTCCCCTTCTGTCATTGGGATTGAGCACCGTAAGATCGAACCCATCACAAAGCACCTCTTCCCATGGCAAGAAAAATTGATCTAGTCGGCCTAACTAAACTAAAGATTCAAAGGAGAAATACGAGGCTATAAGTAATCATGCATATAAGAGATCAAAAGACTCAAATAACTTTCATGGATAAAAACATAGATCTGATCGTGAACTCAAAGTTCATCGGATCCCAATAAACACACTGCAAAAAGAGTTACATCAAATAGATCTCCAAGAGACCATTGTATTGTGAATCAAAAGAGTGAGAGGAAGCCATCTAGATACTAACTACGGACCCGTAGGTCTACAATGAACTACTCACGCATCATCGGAGAGACACCAATGAGGATGATGAACCCCTCCGTGACGGTGTCTAGATTGGATCTGTGGTTTCTGGAACTTGCGGCAGCTGGAATTGTTTTTCGTCGACTCCCCTAGGGTTTCTAGAATATTGGGGTATTTATAGAGAAAAGAGGCAGTGTGGGAGGCGGCCGAGGTGGGCTCAACCCACTAGGGTGCGGTTGGGCCCCCAGGCGGGCCTAAGTGGGTAGTGCTCCCCTCAGATCCCTCTGGTACTTCTTTGGCCCAACAGGTGTCTTCTGGTCTAGAAAAAAAAACACCAAAACGTTTCTCTACTGTTGTACTCCGTTTGGTATTGATTTTCTGCGATGTAAAAAACAAGCAAAAAACAGCAACCGCCACTAGGCAGTATGTCAATACGTTAGTCCCAAAAATGATATAAAGTTGCTATAAGATATTGTAAAACATCCAAGAATGATAATATAATAGCATGGAACAATAAAAAGTTATAGATACGTTGGAGATGTATCAACATCCCCAAGCGTAATTCCTGCTCGCCCTCGAGTAGGTAAATGATAAAAACAGAACTTTTGATGTGGAATGATGCCTAACATGTTCATCAAATATTTTTTTCTTTGTAGCATGGACATTTGGACTTTTATGTGATTCAAAGCAATAGTCTAGTTTTGACATGAAGATTTAAATACTCAACACTGGTACGCGTCGGTGCTATACAAAAGGCTTTTAACCCCTTCTTGCGACGGTGTTCGGAACTATCGCCAGGTGAGTGACTGCGATAGGGGGGTCCTTCCCACATGACCCAGAAACCGTCGGGGATATGCCTTCCTGGCACATACGCTCGGCAAAAGGCGGTCGTGTGCGAATGGCGAGCGCTCAAATATGGTTATACGTATAGTAGTGATAAAACAATACAATTATATAGGCAAAATCATTTCTGGTCGTAAGTACATCCCACATAGTCAGTCCTCGCTAAACGTTTCCATTCATATGTACATTCCACATAGTCCACCCAAGGAATACGTTTCCGTTACTATGTACATCCCACACAGTTAATCCAAGAAGTACCTATCGCACGCGTTCATCTATGACCAAACATTTGTGATGCACACAACATCACAAACAGTCCATAATTTTGAAGCGTGTGTGATAAGGTGACTATCACAAACATTTAATAAGAAAGAACTCTATGCGATGTTGTTGTTAATCACACACGTTTTTTCTTGGCTGATCATGTGTGTGCAGTGGAGATTGATCGCACACATTTTTTCTTGGCTGGTCGTGTGTGCAGTGGAGATTGATCGCACACGTAGCGGATCCTAGAAACGTGTCTGATCTCCATGTCTATCACAGACATTTCACTTTCGCCAACCGTGTTCAGTGTAATCCCTTATGAATCCCTAATTTAAAAATCATATGTTTTGAATTTGATAGTAAGCAATCACTTATTTCATATCCAACCATGTTTATTACAAATATAGGTTCAACCATGAATGCATAATTCGATGCACAGGTACATATAAACACCAAGTAAAGAATGATGAACCACAGTTGTACTAAAGACTGTGAAGAGAGAGGCGAAAGACATTCTGGTTGCTGGAGAAGGTGAAGTGGAATGTCCATATTGTGCCCTCATCCATGTGTAATGCGCGCACGACTCTAGGCCAACTCCTTGTGATTGTTGCTCGTCCATCCTTCACTGTCTTCATTACGACTTCTCGATGCTCATTGTAGTATGGATGAAATACTTTAACCTTCATTGCATGTACACCAATCATGTAGTTTGTGAGGTAATCTTGAGTGAACTTCTTCGGGAACCATTGTGAACAAAAAGATCCAGACATTGTTGTCTAACAACTCATTATGGGTAGTAAAAAGAGAAAGGTGTAGAGTTTGTAGTTACCATCCTATAGCTCATTGTTGTGTTGGATAGACCATAAACAAATAATTTGCTTTCCACCATTCGTATCTTTTTGCTAATAATCCTTATCAGTTTCCTCACTTTATGCTTGTTCATGAATATCTCATTGCCCCATACACAAAAAGGGTCGATACGTGGATCCTTGCCAAGGGCATATGTACCTATAAGCAACAAGTCAACATTAGAAGCTAACAAGTGTTCAGGCCTAGATTTATATGCACTACATTATGGAACAACGGGGGGAGTACAAGCTGAGGGATGAAGCTAACATCGGCGGAAAATGGTGGTCACTCCCATTGTTGTCCTGCATAAGTAGTGGAAAGACATGATAAGTACAACAACGTTAACATCAAACAAATATAGCAAAGGTAAACAAGGCATCTGCTTGATAACTGGACAAATGCTCACTGGAACCAAACTATGAACCAAATACATATAAACAAGCCATGGGCTCGATAACTGGAAAAATGCTCACTGCAACCAACCTGACAACCAAACACAAATAAACAAGGCATCTACTCTTTATAAACAACCAAATATAGCCATTCGTGAAACCGAAGTGGACAATTCATACTTAAACATCACATAGCCCTATTGAACAATACATTTTTGCATAACTGAAATAATTAAACATGACACAGTTATCGCACCGCACGACAAATGCTACTACAACAAAGGGTACGGGTTGGCAAGCTAGAAAAGGTAATATTTGCTGATAGGAGGTTGCCTTACATTTCATGGAGGTGATCCTTCCAGTTGGAAGAGCATAGACCCATGGTGCGCTCTCTGATTTCATAGATGGGTTGTTTCACCTTGGAAGAACCTTTGTGGATGCCCTCCTCGTGGTCGTGGTCGTGGTCGATGAGATCTGACTTGCCAATTGAGGATCCCAAGCCACCGTCGTAGAACGTGTCCTTTAGAAATGGCAAAATGATCTCGATGGCATATAAGGATCACAAATCCTTGACCGATTGGCGCACGAGATCAGCAGGAGGGCCGTCAAAAAGATTGACGGCGGTTGAACCATAGGGGTTGGGGATGGACCACGTAACCTGTGACATGGCCCGCGTGAAGCCGTCGCTGTTGACGAGCTTGATGTCGTAGCCAGCTTTCTCGAGATACAATAATACGCAAGCCCGCTGACATGAAGCCTTCTATATGGCAACGTAGTCAATGTCTTCGCCGGTTTTCATGGTGACGTGTTGCTTCGGGATCGATAGGTCGGGGCGAACGGCGGCCACCTTGCCAATGTCCGCTGGAGAGGCCATGATAAACCTATTCTTGGCCGAACGCTCTTTGGGCTCCCCGGGATATGTGGTCGAGCTTAGGCTGCAACATTCTGTAGCAGGGGATGTAGATCTGGCAGGGAGGGACACCGTTGGCCTCATCTAAAAACTCAGGGGAGTGGGGCGGCGGTATGGGAATCGCTGGGTAACCTGAACTTTATTATCTAAGCTAGGAGGAACAGGCAGACCGGTATGGGTTGGCGGCGGCGCCGGCGCCGGCCGTGAGCTAGGGTTCAAGGGGGGAGGGGAGGGTGGGGGGACTATGGAGGGGGGGATGGTGGTGTTTGAGGATACGCCACGGCTACTAAAAATTTTAGTAATGGTGGATGGAGATGGTGGGGGATGAGAGAGTGCGACGGTTCAAATGCCTCGGCTACTGCAATTTTACTATAAGGTCGGTGCTGGAGGAGTGTGGGCGACGGTTGAAGTACGATGGCTACTAAAATTTTGGGTAAAGGAATTGATGCGGGGAGGGAGTGCCCAAGATCATGCACGGTCCAATAAGAATATGTGTGTATGATAATAAGGAGAAATGCGGAACCGCCGATTTTTGCAACGCTCAAGTCGGGTAGTTTGTTTTTATATTTCTAGCTAGCTGGTCTATCACACACGGTTCGTCCTAATTTCCAAATAAACTTACCCGCCTTTAGCTTGCAGTCGTGGTGATTTTACATCGCACTTGCATCGCAGACGGTTAAGCCAGTACCTCCACCATTTTCTCGCGCTTGCGCAGTCGTGGTGATCTCACAACAAAAAGTAACCTATAAAAACATAGTCTACAAATTAGCAAAACAAGGATCCCAAGGTTTATATAATCATCATGTCAGGTCACTATAGTGATATTTATCTCTTTATCTCTATAATGACCGTGTCATGGCGATTAAATGAATCTTGAGATATGCAACTTCCCACCGGGTCACCCATCCTTGGACTACTCAAGCCCAAGCACACTTAACTTATGTGTTCTATTTGACTAGGCTAGCGGATGGGAAGCGGCACCTTGCTGATAGGAATTGCCTCCTTGCCTTTAAGGCGTTTCATGCTGGTCACCATATGGGACCTACTCCCTCCTATCACGCACATTTGTGCTTTTAGAAACTGTGTGTGATATTTACATGGCTGGTGTGTCGCCGCCTAGCCTTCAATGAGCACTGACACTAGTAGCGGGAAACCGATGGGAGAAGAGCCGAGAAACCAATTTGAGGAGTGGCGAGAAATGGTAGCCTGTTTAGAAAACATAGTAGAGAAGGAAGCATGAGCTAGCACTACGCATGCGCACAGTGCTTACCCATGTACTGCATGTGCTGTAGAAAGGGCTAAGGGTTGTCATTCGATCTAGGAGCATCCAACGGTGCAGAAGTACGATCCGTGGGGTTTGGATTCCGGCCAATTAGAATGCATGACTTAGATCACACACGCAGCAGGGGGAGGGGCATCGGCCATGGTTTGGTAGGCACGCGGCTTTCGTGAGTGAACCGTGTGCTATTAGAAAACATTTTGTGAGAAGAATCTCGCTTTTTAAATCCCAGTAAATCCAAAACTCACCCTAAAATCATGAAACTTGGCATGGTGTCACGACATGGCACATATATGTCGAGGAATTTTTTCGTCCATTTTGGCGCAAGTTTTATTACAAGCCTCTTACAAAACGGAGCTTCTGTCAAAGAAGCCTCGTGGTTCCGATAGAGAAACGTGTTCCCCTTGTGGGGGAAACGATAATCACTGCGTCTTTTTGCCTTGTATTTTCTTCTACCGGCAACATGGAACGAGAAGATATCCGTGCTAAAATTTAAACTTATTCGGGGTTCGTTTTGGCCTTTTTATGCACTAATTGAGTTTCCTAGGCATTTAATGTCCATAATTCAAATGTGAACCTCAAATACATGATCCAGTTCACCAAAATGGCTAGAAAAATTATACATCCATGTGTCCTTGGGTGCATGTTTAGGTCCCATGCCAGGAATGGGAATGAACTACATCCGTACCGGCGTCCTGGCTCGTCCTCAAACATTTGGAATCTTGGTTCTTAAATCCCCGTAAATCCTAAACTCACAAGAAATTCATGAAAGTAGGCATGGTGTCACGTCATGGCACATATATGTCGTGGTAAAAACATTGTCCAATTTGGGCCAAGATTTATTACAAACCTCTTACAAACCAGAGCTTCTTTCAAAGAAGCCTCGTGGTTCTGATAGGGAAACGTGTTCCCCTTGTTGTCGAAACATAATCATTGCCTCTTTTCGCCTTGGATTTTCTTCTAGGGGCAACATTGAACGACAGGATATCCGTGCTGAAATTTAAACTTATTCAGGGTTCGTTTGGCCTTTTTATACACTAATTGAGTTTCCTAGGCATTTAATGTCCATAATTCAAATCTGAACTTCAAATACATGCTCCAGTTCACCAAAATGGCTAGAAAAATTATACTTATGTCCTTGGGTGCATGTTAGGTCCCATGCCAGGAATGGGAATGAATTACTACCGTACCTGCGTCCTGGCTCGTCTTCAAAAATTTAGAATCTCGGTTTTAAATCCCCGTAAATTCTAAACTCACCAGAAAGTCATGAAAGTTGGCATGGTGTCACGTCATGGCACATATATATCATGGTAAAACAATTGTCCAATTTGGGCCAAGATTTATTACAAACCTCTTACAAACCTTCTCTCAAAGATGCCTTGTGGTTCTGATAGGGAAACATGTTCCCCTTGTGGCAAAACGTAATCACTTCCTCTTTTTGCCTTGTATTTTCTTCTACGGGCAACATGGAACTATAGGATATCCATGCTGAAATTTAAACTTATTGAGGGTTTGTTTGGCCTTTTTATACACTAATTGAGTTTCCTAGGCATTTAATGTCCATAATTCAAATCTGAACTACAAATACATGCTCCAGTTCACCAAAATGGCTAGAAAAATTATACATGTGTCCATGGGTGCATGTTTAGGTCCCATTCCAGGAATGGGAATGAATTACAACTGTACCGACATCCTGGCTCGTCCTCAAACATTTGGAATCTTTGTTTTTAAATCTCCATAAATCCAAAACTCACTAGAAAGTCATCAAAGGTAGCACGGTGTCACATCATGGCACATATATGTCATGGTAAAAACAATTCCAATTTGGGCCAAGCTTTATTACAAACCTCTTACAAACTGGAGCTTCTCTCAAAGAAGCCTCGTGATTCCGATAGGGAAACATGTTCCCGTTGTGGCGAAACATAATCACTGCCTCTTTTCGCCTTGTATTTTCTTCTACGGGCAACATGGAACGATAGGATATCCATGCTGAAATTAAGCTTATTCAGGGTTTGTTTGGCCTTTTTATACACTAATTGAGTTTCATAGGCATTTAAATGTCCATAATGCAAATCTGAACTACAAATACATGCTCAAGTTCACCAAAAATGGCAAAAAAAAGTACATGTGTCCTTGGGTGCATGTTTAGGTCCCATGCCAGGAATGGGAACGAATTAGAACTGTATCGACGTCCTGGCTCGTCCTCAAACATTTGAATCTCGGTTTTGAAATCCCCGTAAATCCAAAACTCACCAGAAAGTCATCAAAGGTGGCATGGTGTCACGTCAAGGCACATATATGTCGTGGTAAAAACATTGCCAATTTGTGCCAAGCTTTATTACAAATCTCTTACAAACCAGAGCTTCTCTCAAAGAAGCCTCGTGGCTCCGATAGGGAAACGTGTTCCCCTTGTGGCGAAACGTAATCACTCCCTCTTTTCGCTTTGTATTTTCTTCTACGGGCAACATGGAATGACATGATATCCATGCTAAAATTTAAACTTATTCAGGGTTCCTTTGGCCTTTTTATACACTAATTAAGTTTCCTAGCTAGGCATTTAATGTCCATAATTCAAATGTAGAACTGCAAATACATGCTCCAGTTCACCAAAATGGCTAGAAAAATTATACATGTGTCCTTGGGTGCATGTTTAGGTCCCATGCCAATAATGGGAACAAATTACATCCTTATCGCCATCCTGGCTCGTCCTCAAACATTTGGAATCTCGGTTTTTAAATCTCCATAAATCCAAACCTCACCAGAAAGTCATCAAAGGTGGCATGGTGTCACGTCATCGCACATATATGTCGTGGTAAAAACATTGCCAATTTGGGCCAAGCTTTATTACAAACTTCGTACAAACCGAAGTCTGTTGCAAGAACCCTCGTGGGCCAAATGATAATCGCTCCCTCTTCTAGCCTTGTATTTTCTTCTACACGCAACACGTGACAACAGGAGATTCGCGCTGAACTTCGAAATTATTCAGGGTTCGTTTGACCATTTTTATTCATTAATTGAGTTTTGTAGGCATTTAATGTCCATAATTCAAATCCGAACTACAAATCATGCCCAGTGCATGAAAATGGCTATAAAAACATACATGTGTCCTTGGGGGTGTTTGTTTAGGTCCCATGGAACGAATGGGAATGAATTCAACCATCTCGTCGTCCTGCCTTGGCCACAAACATTGTGAATCTCGGTTTTTAAATCTCTGTAAATCCAAAACTCACCAGGAAATCATGAAACTTTTAAGGGTGTCACTACATGGTACATATAATTGTCAATTTGCATGAAGCTATATTACAAGCCTCTTACAAACCAAAGCTTCTCGCAACCCTCATGGTTTTGGTGGGCAAAACGATAATCGCTACCTCTTCTCGCCTTGAACTTTGTTTTCTACAGGCAACATAGAATGACAGCAGTGTCATGCTGAAATTTGAAACTATTCAGGGTTCATGTGAACAGACTTGTAATTATTTATTCCATTGTAATCTGCAATGTGACGAGAAACAAAGTCAAAATTTATTGATGGTTCTGGGCCTACGAAGCCCCATTTCTGTTGTTCTGCCTCATCACAAACAGTTCTTTTGGATCAACTGTATGCCACGCATCGGAAGCCTGAAATGTGGGCCCTTGTTATCGGATGTACTTGTACCTGTCTACCCACTATCACACACGGTCATGATATCACCATCGTGTCCTATGGATGCGTCGTTGCATCTCCCATGGGGTGCAAGAAGGTTGACCACGTGGATGCTTGCCGTGGCGTCCCTGCACGTGCTCTGCTCGCCGTTGAGGCAAATTTAAATGGCAACAGTTAATAATTGTCTTACATATTCAGGATAATTTAAAATTCCACATGCGGCAAGGCACAAAAAACTCACGACCTACTTATGCATACAATTTTAATAAAGTATAGGCTAAAAGGCTGAGCCAGCGGCCTTTCGACGACAGTCTTCTCGGACTCCATGATCAGCATATCACCCTTGTGGCCGTTCATTATGTGTAACTTACTAATCATCGCACACGGGTACTGGCAGACGCATCGTGTGCAATACTCCTACCCACCACAAGCAACTGGTTTGTATTTTTCAAAGTTTTTTGTACAAACGGAGTCGCACAAAAACTTACTATAGTAATCGTCTGTGTTATAATTTCTCATCCAAACAGTTCATCCGAGTGGGTTGTTTGCTACATATCACACACATCTGGTTTACACGAATCGTTTGTGTTCTTTTGGTTCATCACAAATGCCGCATATCACGCACATCTTGTTAAGATGAACCGTTTCCGTTTTCTTGCCTAATCGAAAATAGTTTGTGCGAGTGAACCGTATGCCGTATATCACACACACCTTGATTTAGCTGACCATCTCTGTTGCATTCCCTAATAGCACACAGTTCATCGGAGCGAACTATATGCCGTATATCGCACACACATTGATATGGCTGCCCGTTTCTGTTGTTTTGCCTCATCGCAAACAATTCGAATGGATTAACCATGTGCCCTGCATTGCACATGTAACTAAAATATGAACCGTGTTTGATGGCTCCACCACCACAAACGTTTTGCACCTTTTTTGACATTTTTTTACACAACCGTCTGTGATTAATCCATCGCACACAGTTTCGTCAAAGGGTCTCTGATCGAAGTGTCGCATTAGCAGCATCCTACAGTAGTGCAAGCATATCAACAAGCAACCTTGTCTTTCAAAATATCAATACTAAATCAATTTAACCCTAGCCCATTATGCTCAATCATTGATCCATTCATGAAACACACTCGCATATTAGCTACACCCAATGCTCAAGTACGATCATAGTGCCCCTTAGTTGGTGCTTTATAAGAGAAGATGGAGACTCAAATAAAAATAAAAATTGCATAAAGTAAATAGAAAGGCCCTTCGCAGAGGGAAGTAAGGATTTGTAGAGGTGCCAGAGCTCAAACCAAAAAAGATAGAGATAAAACATTTTGGGTGGCACGCTTTTCCTGTCAACAAAAACGATTGAGTAGTTTCCAATACTTTCTATTCTAGATATTCATAGGCAGTTCCCAAACAAAAAAATAAAGTTTATTCCTTTTTCCACCATACTTTCGCATTCCATGGCTAACCGAATCCACGGGTGCCGTCCATACCAATACTTTCCAAGGAACTTATTATTTGACAACATAAAGTAAATTCATTTTTTCATTTCGGGACCGGGCATCCTTGTCGGATTTCGGAATCCAGCAACCTGTGAGAGGTTTGAACTCTGGGGTGCGTGCGGAGGACTCAACCTGCCAAGCCTACCTACTCGCGATCTCCCTAGGCCTAGTGCGTCGATCTCAAAGAGACACAAAGACATAGAGATTTATACTGGTTCAGGCCACCATTGTGGTGTAATACCCTACTCCAGTGTGTGTGGTGGATTGCCTCGTGGGGCTATGGATGAACAAGTACAGAGGATGAACAAGCCTCCGGAGGAGAGGTGTTCTTGAGCCGGTGTGCTGTTCTACTTGTGCTGGGTTCGGTCTGGATCCGTCTGTCCCAGATTTCGGTCCCCTTCCTATGATGCTGGCTAGTCCTATTTATAGTGGCCTTGGTCCTCTTCCCAAATATGAGCGGGAAGGAATTCCACAACGACGGGATTTGACAGGGGACAAGCAGTACAGTCTATCCTGACAAAAGTAGTTTTCGCCTGCGAAAAGCCTCTAGTCGTGACGCTGCGGTGGGCTCGTTGATGACCCCCGTCCTAGCGGTCCTGGTCTCGTTGCACCAAAATGGCAACCTTTGGCTGATTCCTCGGGACTCCGCGGCTGTGGATTGCCTCCCTTGCTCTGAAGAGGAAACCTGTGCTCTGCACCCACCTAGCGCCCGTCTGGCCTTGGTCCTCATGTCTCACATCAGCTGAGCCTCGTGAGTTATCTTGCATGGAACTCTCCGCCCCTCAGGAGCCCTCCTGAGGAGGCTGCTTCCTTCGGGGGTCTTGGTGTCGTCCGCCTCGCGAGGCTTGGCCCCTCACGAGGGTCTTGTGATGTTGGTGTTGAAGCTGGGCCATACCAGTTCGTGGTTGGATCCACGTGGTGGGTCATAGGTAGACAGGGCTGGATACCCCCATATCCAAGACGCCGACAGTAGCCGCCGGGACCAAGGCGCGCTCGGACTTGGCTTCCAGGCGAAGCCAAAGGGCAAGTGCGGAGGCACCGCGGGCCCTAACCACCTGTGGCCTTGATGACACATGGCGACTGATTGGACGTGGGCGACTCCGCTTCCCCATGCTGCCTCGGCAACTGCTCCACTTGACAACTGCATGCTACATGCAGAGAAGATCATCATTACTAGAAATCATGGGAGGCCGACGATTTACCTTCTCCTAGCTATAAATATGTGAGCGGGTGGAACCCCTGCCCATCTTTCCTTCATCTTGCTTCCGTCTGCTTTTCTTCTTCTCCATCTTGCCTGCATGGCGTCGATCAGAAGGCATTCCGCGACCGAGAAGGGGAAGGCCCCTAGGGAAGGGCCTGATCCTCTTCCACCGAAGAGATGGCTCCGCCTCCCCTACGTTGCTAGCGTTAGGCGAGAGGTGACCAGGCCTTGGTAGTCGAGGCCTCCGCCTGGCTTCCCCCTTCCGGTATATGCTCGGGCTCAGGATGGAGGAGTGCGCCGTCGGGCGCCGCCTAACGACGGTGGCAGGGCCGCCATTGCCCTGCCGCCTGCACCACAGACCCATGCCGAGGATAGCTCGCGTGAGTTCGTGGTGTGGGCGGTAATGCCCCCCAACACCTGGATCCGACTCCCCTGGTTCTTTGCCGGCGAGCTACCTTCAAGAGGGCTAGCCGAGCTGTGGCTGCAGCACGCTGGATGCCGCAGCTCAACGACTGGAGCTGAAGTAGAGGTGGTGCCGCTTGGAGATGTCTTCATGACGCGAGGATGGGGCGATGTCGCCCGAGCTTGCTGCGCAGAGGGAGCTCTGGCGATCCACTTCGAGTACGATGGTGCGTCCACCTTATTCTTCAAGGTCTTCAACGAGGAGGGCGAGCGGCTGGAGTGTTGCCTCGAAGGAGGCGGCTCAGGGGATGCTGCAGCGGGAGCTAGACCTGCTGCCATCCCCTCCAGTGCCTCGTATAGTAGCAGCGATGACTCCTGGGAATCCAGCGACTCTCCTGAGCCCAGTGATTCTCCGGAGTCGAGCGACGACAGCTACGTGCCGCCAAGCTCCCGCCGGGGCCGCAGCGCAGCTGTGGCTGCCGCCAAGCATCGTCGGCGACGCCGTAGGGCCTTGTAGTTACTTCTCCTATGCGAGATGAAGACCAGCCCCTGTGGGGTTTGTAAGGATTGGAATGCACTTATTATTTACGTTGTTTCTTTTGGTTTCGTGATGAATACGCGTATTCCAGTTCGGCTAGGTTCCTCCCTTTTCTTTTCCCTAGGCAGCATTGTGCTCTACGCCGACAGGACCCAGTCCCCAGGCAGGCTTCAGTCGTTGCTAGTATGCCAGGTCACGATGCCACGGTCAAGGCTAGGAGGTGAGTGGCCCAAGGTCCGGTAAGAGCTCATGAGACGCGATGCTCACGAGGTCCCCTTTGGCGTGCAAGGAGCTGCGCAGAAAATCGAAAAGGGGAGCTGAACCGCCCAAGTGGAACTACGAAGCGAGGCATGTGAGGAGAGAAACTAGTGCTATAGTGTGCCAAGGCTTATCTTTTGGGATGCCCGAATCCATTAGGGAGACGATGCTTGCTTCTGTGCCTGTAGTGCCGTTGGCTGCGACCTGCGGGTGCCACCTTCCTGTCTTGCTTGCCATGGTGCTCTACATCCTCGGGACCCAGCCCTCGAGCGAGCTCAGCCGCCGCTGGTATGCTAGGTCACGATGCCATGGTCAAGGCCAGGGGGTGAGGGCTGGAGAGCCAATAGGAGATCCCGAGGCGCAATGCTCGGGAGGCCCACGTGCAAGCGACTCGCAAGGCCAGATGGTGGTTGTTCAGGTCGAACCATGGCCCATCGCCAGGCGAACCTACAGATTGGATGATCGAGAAAGCCGAGAGCCCTTAGGGCGTGAGACAGAGGCACCGAGGACCCTACGAGGTGGTGTATGCGATGCAGGTCGTGAACGAGAGCTCGATCCCCGGGTTTTTCAGCGTTGCAGGGACGGACCCGAGCACAAGCGCCGTGCCGTTGTGAGTGTCGTGAGGCGATGCGAAAATGGTGTTAGTCAGCACACATGCAATTATGGAGTGACAACCATAGACAAGCTCACAGAAACGATTAGATAATCCTGATGAATGCAAAGTAATACATGCCGTAGGGCTAGGACCCATACAGCATGGGGATGATGCAGCCCGAGGGGCGCCCCCAAACTGAACGAACTAGAGAGATGTCACCTGGTACCATCACTGAAGAATTGTTGAAGTAGCCAAAAAATGCGTGTCGTTGAAGCTATTCCTCAGGAGCCGCTCCGGCACCGAGCCTCAGGAGGCTCGGAGGGGACGGAAGGCTCCTGAAGGTGCTCCTCCATCTCCGCTAGGAGCGCCTGGTGCCTGGCCTTGCAGGCTGTCTGGGCGTCCCTCATGCAGCACTGGAACACCTCAGCCGCGCCTACCAGGCCAAAAGGCATGCTGACATAGTTGTGAGGCGGTCCCTCGCATCTGCCGACGCGAGATGGCCACATGAGCTGTCGAGATACGGCCCTGCTGAGCCGGGGGATGTCGACGCAGACGCGGAACTCCTTGCCCTCGCCAGGGCAGTGAGCTATGCCTCGCGGCAAGAGGCGATCACCTTGCAGAACCCTTCCTTCCTGAATCTCCTCGATTTCCTTGCTGATGAACTCCTGAACGCTTGGTGCCTCACGCCTGCTGCCTTCTCCTGGGAAGCGCGCCCCGAAGAGCGCCTCCACATGGTGCCCGAGCACCTCTCTCCCGGCATTGGCTAGATCTGAGGCCCTCCAAAGGAGAGCCCTCGAGCCCAGCCTGAGAGGAGTGTCGAGCATGCCTTCCTATGCGATGGGTGAAGGTGTCGCATCCGGAGACGCGAGGCTCAATGCTGCGTCCTTGAGTGATGCTCCCTCACGAGGCCCATATCCAAATTGTAGCTTCTTTGTCTTGGGGGCGACCTCAGGAGTTAGGGCGCCATCTCTGTCTTCGGGGTTCTCAACTGCTGCAGCTTGGAAGGCGTGCTCGAGAGAGCACACTGCATCCTTCTCCTGACAGGCGACCATGATGACGCCGTTGCTTCCTGGCATCTTGAGGACGTTGTAGCCATGGTGCGTGGCCGCCATGAACTTGGCTACTGCTGGGTACCCTAGGATGGCGTTGTAGGGCAGGCGGATGTTGGCGACATCAAAGTCGATGAGCTCAGTGTGGTAGTTGTTGCGCTCGCCAAAGGTGACAAGGAGGCGAACCTGCCTGATCGGGTGTGTTGATCCGTTGGTCACTCCTGAGAATGGCTTGGTGGGGTGAAGCTGGTAGTATGGCACCTGGAGCTTGTCGAACGTCTGAATAGAGAGAACATTGAGTCCCGCTCCCCCATCGATGAGGGTCTTGGTGACGGTCACATTGTTGATGACTGGGGAGCAGAGCATGGGGAGTGCGCATGCGGTGGCCGCGCACTTGAGCCGGTATGAGGAGTCGAAGGTGATGGCACACTTGGACCACTTGAGAGGGTGAATCGCTTCAGGCTTGGGGAGCGCTGCATTCACCTCGCGCACAAACTTCTTGAAGATGCGGTGGGAAGCTAGGGCCTGTGAGCCGCCCAAGATGCAGGCGATGGCCCGAGGCTCCTGGAAGCCCCCATCCCCCTCGTCCTGGTGGTGATCTTCATTCCTTATTGGCGGTGGAGGCAGAGGAGGCAAGGTTGTGTTGCCCTAAGGTCGATCCTCACGAGGCTGCTCCCTCCAGTAGCCCTCACGAGGCTGGTTGTGCCACTCCTGGCGACGGTCGCGTTCGTCCCAGTGTCCTCCTCCTCGGCCACCTCCGCGACCGTAGCCTCGATCGTTGCGCTCGGGGCATCGACCCAGGCACCCGTCACGAAGAGCCCTGAGCTCCTAGCAGTCGCTTGTGTTGTGGTTGTAGACGTTGTGGAAGGCGTAGAACGGCCGCTTGCCCTTGGATGATTTGGGGTGGTCGCAGCCGAGCTTGGTCTGTGGCTCGGCCGCGAGCACGGTTGGCCCCTTCCGCTTCGTGTCCTTGGCCTTGGCCTTCTTGTCTTCTGGATCAGCATCAGGGAACTCGAGGAGGGAGAGGCGTCCCTGCTCAGCCCTTGCGCACCTATTCGCGATGTTGAACATCTCCTGAGCAGTGCAGAGATCCTATTGGATGGCGAGCTCCTCCTTCATCTTGACATCATGAACGCCATCGGTGAATGTGGAGATGATGGCCTCATCCGACACCTTGGGGATCTTGAGGCGAACGTTGTTGAAGCGCTGGATATACTTCTGGAGGGTCTCTCCAGGTTGTTGCTTGATGCGGCGCAGGTCACCCACGGCAGGTGGGCGATCACGAGTGCCCTGGAAGTTGGCGATGAAGCGGCTGCGCACCTCCTCCCAGGAAGAGACCAACCCCTCGGTCAGGTTCAGGAGCCAAGAATGCATACCATCCTTGAGGGCCATCAGGAACCAGTTTGCCATGATCTTCTCGCCACCGTTGGCCGCCTCAATGCTCAGCTCGTAGAGCTACAAGAACTCGGCGGGGCCTGCGGTGCCGTCGTAGCACGGAGGCAGGTCGGGCTTGAACTTGCTTGGCCAGACGACGTTGCGGAGCTCCGGAGTGAACGCGCGACATCCTGCCATGGCCATCAGAGGTCGTCGAGGGGGAGGAACGTGATCTTGGTGCATGTGCACCGCCACCTCCTGTGGCGGCACGCGGGCCTGGTGCTGGGGCACTGGAAGCACGTGCGCTTCCTCCTGGGGGCGCTGCACCACCTGGCAGCTCACGTCATCCCGAGCTGGCATCGGGTGTTGTGGGTCGCGTTGTGGTGCCATGCGCCTTGGCTCGACGATGGCGCCCCAGGCCGGAGGTGGAGGAGGAGCCGCACGCACGATGTCGCCCGCTGCAGGTGGTTGCTGAGACATCGAGCGTCGTCCCATCGGAGCCCCCGTGTGCGACGCTGATGAGCTCGGCGATGCACGTGAGCCACTCCTCATAGAGATATCCCACCGGGCGGTAGCGAAGAAGCTCCCGCGCCATGAGTAGAGTGGCATGCGCGTCCACCTGGCCGCGACACGCGTGAGATGACGAGGCTGCTGGGGTCAGCGATGGAGTAGCGGTGCGACCATCACGGTGCACCGACGGGTGCAGCGATGAAGCCTGTTGCTCGTGGCCGGCCGGGCCCGTGGCGGCGTTACCCACCTGAGAAGGAGCGCGGCGGGCGCAGCCGTCCCTCGCCGGAGCTGTCTGAGCGGCGCAGGCGGCGACAGCAGACCGACGCTCGGCGCGACCCTTGTGCGCGTTGGCCATGGAGATGTCGGAGCGGAGGCGGATCGAACGACGGAAGAGAGGATCCGACGCACCCCTACCTAGCGGGCCAAATGTCGGATTTCGGGATCCGACAACCCGTGAGAGGTTCGAACTCTGGGGTGCGTGCGGAGGTCTCAACCTGCCTAGCCTGCCTACTCGCGATCTCCCTAGGCCTAGCGCGTCGAGCTCAAAAAGACACAAAGACACAGAGATTTATACTGGTTCAGGCCACCATTATGGTGTGATACCCTACTCCAGTGTTTGTGGTGGATTGCTTCGAGAGGCTATGGATGAACAAGTACAGAGGATGAACAAGCCTCCGGAGGAGAGGTGTTCTTGACCTGGTGTGGTGTTCTACTTGTGCTGGGTTCGGTCTGGATCCGTCCGTCCCAGATTTTGGTCCCCTTCCTATGATGGTGGGTAGTCCTATTTATAGTGGCCTTGGTTCTCTTCCCAAATATGAGTGGGAAGGGATTCCACAATGGCGGGATTTGAAAGGGGACAAGCAGTACAGTCTATCCTGACAAAAGTAGTCTTTGGCTGCGAAAAGCCTCTGGTCGTGACGTTGCGGTGGGCTCGTTAATGACCCCCGTCCTGGCGGTCCTGGTCTCGCTGCACCGAAATGGCAACCTTTGGCTGATTCCTTGGGACTCCACGCCTGTGGCTTGCCTCCCTTGCACCAAAGAGGAAACCTGTGCTCTGCGCCCGCCTGGCACCCATCTGGCCTTGGTCATCATGGCTCACGGTAGCTGAGCCTTGTGAGGTATCTTGCATGGCCCTCTCCGCCGCTCAGAAGCCCTCCTAAGGAGGCTTCTTCCTTCGAGGGTCTTGGTGCCGTCCGCCTCGCGAGGCTTGGCCCCTCGCGAGGGTCTTGTGATGTTGGTGTTGAAGCTGGGTCGTACCAGGCCGTCGATGGAGCCACGTGGTGGGCCACAGGCAGGCAGAGCTGGATACCCCCATATCCAGGACGCCGACAATCCCTAATACCTTTGTTGTACTCTCATGCAATGACAAGTTAATAAATACTCATCTTGAGAATAACACATTTAGCATGGAAAAATATCGGCCACCCCCTACCGTTTCATGAGTGGTACGAGCACACAAAAAGGAAATTTATTTTGATATTAAAGATGGCACATAAAAATTTGCTTAGAACGGCACGGAAATACCGCATATAGGTAGGTCTAGTGGACTCATGTGGCAAAACTGGGTTTAAGGATTTGGATGCACAAGTAGTTGTCATACTTGGTGCAAGTGAAGGCTAGCAAAAAGATTGAGAAGCATCCAACTAAGAAACAAGAAATCTCACAAGCGAGCATTAAGCATAACTAACACCAAATAATGCACCACAAGTAGGATGTAATTTCATTGCATAACTATTGACTTTTGTGAATGCATAGGGAATCACAAACCTTAACACCAATATTCTTACCAAAACATAATTGCTCATTAACATGACTCACATATCATATCATCATATCACAAAACTATTACAAAGAATCAAGTTTATTTTGTCCAATGATCTTCCTGAAACTTTTTATTATATCCCCCTTGGATATCTATCACTTTGGAACTAATTTAATATGTTGCTTTTCATAGCTCAAACAAATCTAAATTGAAGAACATGAGCATAAAAAATTTCTTCTCTCAAAATAATTGAAGTGAAGCAAGAGAGATTTTCTTTCAAATTTACTAACTCTCAAATAAATCTAAGTGAAGCATGAGAGGATTTCTTCAAAAATAATAAATCACACCATGCTCAAAAAGATATAAGTGAAGCACTAGAGCAATTCCATAGCTCAAAAAGATTTAACTGAAGCATAGAGAGCAATTCTAACATGTCATAGCAAAATTTTGGATACCTCAAATAGGTGTGTCTATCAAGGGTAGATGACACAAAATAAATAGCAAGACAAGCAAAGACTCATATAATACAAGATGCTCCAAGCAAAACTCATGATATGTGACGAATAAAAATATAGCTCTAAGTAAAATACCGATGGTCGTTAGAAGAAAGAGGGGATGCCACTCGGGCATCCCAAAGCTTAGTTGCTTGCTTCTCTTTTAGATAATAGCTTGGGAAGCCATGGGCATCCCCAAGCTTAGGCTCTTCTTACTCCTTATTCCTTCATCCATCATGATCTCACCCAAAACTTGAAAACTTCAATCATAGAAAACTCAACAAAACCTTTGTGAGATCCGTTAGTGAAACAAAGCAAATCACTACTCTAAGTATTGTTGCAAACCCATTCATATTTTATTTTTGCATTATATCTATTGTATTCCAACTTTACTATAGCTTATACCCTCCAATACAAACCATAGATTCATCGAAATAAGCACACAACGCAAAGAAAACAGAATCTGTAAAAAATAGAACAGTCTCTAGCAATCAGGGAACTTCATATACTTCTGCAACTCTAGAAATTCTGAAAAATTAGGACAAAGTGGGCAATTTGTATATCAATCTTGTGTAAAAAAGAGAGCAAAAGCACATATCTGTGATTTATGAAAATTATTTTACTGTGTGCAAAAGTTTCCGTTTTCTAACAAGATCAAATCAACTATCACCCGAGATGACCCCAAAGGCTTTGCTTGGCACAAACACTAACTAAAACATAAAAATACAATCATAACAGAGGCATAATTGTGCAAACACTTGAGAATAGAAAGAAAAATAGAAAAACAAATTTTATTCATTGGGTTTCCTCCCAACAAGCGCTATCGTTCTATGCCCCTAGCTAGGCATAATGCAAAGTGTTGTCATGTTTATTTCTAGATCTATACGATGCCCTCATCATTGATTCATATGGTGGCTAAATTCTTGTTCTAGGTATGTGTTCCATACCCTTCCTTAGTGGAAGTTGAAATTTAATATTGCCTTCTATCATATCAATCACGACACCGATAGTATGTAGAAACGGTCTACCAAGAATAATTGGACAAGACGGATTGCAATCAATATCAAGAACAATAAAATCTATGGGCACATAATTCCTATTTTCAAGAATAAGAACATCATTAATTCTTCCCATAGGCTTTTTAATAGTAGAATCCGCTAAGTGCAAATTTAGAGAACATTCCTCAATATCGGTAAGACCAAGCACATCACATAAAGATTTCGGAATTGTAGAAACACTAGAACCCAAGTCACATAAAGCAAAACGCTCATAATTTTTAATCTTGACTTTGATAGTAGGTTCCCATTCATCATGTAATTTTCTAGGGATTTAAATCTCTAATTCCAACTTTTCTTCCAAAGCTGTCATCATAGCATCAACAATATGTTTAGTAAAAGCTTTATTTTGTTCATAAGCATGGCGTGAATTAATCATGGATTGCAACAAAGAAATACAATCAATCAAAGAGCAATTACCATAATTAAAGTTCTTGTAATCCAAAAGAGTGGGCACATCACTAGTTAAAGTTTTAACCTCTCCAAATCCACTTTTATCAATTTTCTCAACAAGATTTTCACCCTCCAAATTATCGGGACGCCTTCTAGCTAAACTTGACTCTTCGCCAGTCCCTTTATCATCAATTTTAGTTTTACTAAACAAGGAATCAATTGGGGAAACAACAATCATTTTAAGATCTTCATCACATTTATCTCCTAACGAGATTGGTTTAGCAGCCATTTGATTTACTAGGGTAGCTTGTGCATCTGATATTTTGCCTAGCAAACTTTCAACAAAAGCATACTTAGATAGGAGATTACAAACTTCTCTACTAATATCATCGAGTTGTTTTGTTATAGCATCCAGCACCACATAGTGTTCCTTAAGTTCTTTGATAAAAGATTTATTGTGCTCAAATTGTGTAGTCATATATTCTTTAGTGCTTTGCTCAATTTCAAGCAGAATATTGGGGTAAGGAACATCATAATATTTTCTTTGAGACATCATGACTACGCAAACAAAGATGACAACATATTACAAATACCGACTGAAGGAAATAACTCACCTCCCAGAGTGGTTTTCTCCTTCTCCAGTCAGGCACTCTTGAGCTTCTCAGCATCCAGATCTAGTCAGAGAGATATGACCTCCTTCTCCAGCGCATCGTAATGGGATCCCAACTCATAGGTTTTCTGCAGCATACAAGAAGGAATCAGTCGCCACCCCGAAGGAAAGATTAAAGCACTAAGACAAAGACACCCTCTGGATCACAACCGAGTGGAACAAGTTGGATCGGTACCACATCCTGAAGTACCCTTGGTACCGAGTGAAACAAGCTTGACCATTACCAAATCCTCAAGTACCTACTGACTACCAAGTCGACCGTGCACTATAGAGTGGGACAAGCTCGATTACTACCAGATCTGGAAGTACCATTTGATCTATCCTCACTCCATTAGCCATTCAGTCAGCAATGAAGAAGATTGAGGACAACAACACAAGATGATCTACTTCATTTGGATAACTTTCAAGTCAGCAATGAAGATGATCTTGCCTATCGTCTCACCAGTAAACTGGTGTCATCGAGCGTCCTGAATGCCTAAGCGATAGTTCTAAAGACTACCACCCATTGCCCGCAATCGACGGTAGTCTCGGGGACTACACCCAATGGGCGCACTCAGCATGCCCCCACTGGAAAGTGACTCGTTGATGAGCTAAAAAAACACAAACAGCCTCAGGGCAAAACAACCATAAGTTCTAAGACTACCTTCGACTGTCTCAGACAACTCAATGTTCCCCCACTAGATCATGTCCACTTGGCTACACTCTGGCTAGACTCCGAGTGAACACAAAAAAAGTAGTGTCGTGGAATTGTCATGTCAGATGTCCTAGTGTAAGGACTTAGTCGTGGAGCCATCGCAACTAGGAAGCTTAAAGGGGTTAAATGGGACAAAGGACACGAGGTTTATACTGGCTCGGCCCCTTGCGGTGAAGGTAAAATCCTACGATCCAGTTGTGGGTGGGATTGCTTATGAACCGATAACCAGGGAGCGAATCCTCTTGACCTAGTTCTTGATCTGATGTTACTTGCCCTGAACTGCCGCCGGGTCGTCCCTTTATATATAGAGGTCGACGCCCAGCGGCTCACAGAGTCCCGGCCAGTTCATAAATAGTGTTTGTCTCGGTCTCTCTCTATTCCTTTCTTACAATACAAGTCATGCATACATGGTGCTTTATCTCTACAGGCCTTAAATCGCCTCTAGGCCTTGGGCCTTTAAGAAAGCCGTGTTCTTCAAGTGTCTTCGTGGGCTTCATCGTAGGTGTGACCCGGCCCCTCCTAGGCGAGTCATGCCTAATACTTATATTCCCAACATTAGGCCCCAGATTGATTTGAACCAGTTCATGTCAATCTTCAACACTTAAGAAAAATCTTGTGCTCCCTGCTTGTGTGATAACTTTAACCCGCCGTGACGTCATCCTCCGGATTTGGGATAACCCGTTGTGACATCATCTGTCATCAATTTATGCTTTATCCAATATATCTCAACGGATCCTTATCTTAAAGACCATCCCGAAAATCGAGGCGTCCTTGTAGTTGGATAACGTATGTCTTTGGCCTCCTCGTTTTTTGCGCCCAGTCATCGGTTTTCCCTTATAAATAGACCCGACCGGGTCCTTTCTCATTCTTCTTCTTTCCGCATCTTCTTCCTTGTGCACCCTTCTGCTGCTCGAGCTCCACCTCCGCCGCCGCGCCCCTTGTCTTTGTCGACTTTGGCTGCTGCATCGACCCGAGCATGTCCAGAAAACGGCGGCGAACCTCCGCAAGACCCCTGCAGTCGTAAGCTTTTCTTCTTCCCCTGCTCCAGATCTTCATTAGGGTTCGTAGGTTTTTCTTGTGTTCTTTTCTATTCATCTTGGTTCTTCATAACTCTATACTGCAGCCTCCTCTGATCCAAGAATAGTGTAAAACTTATGCGATAACTGTTTCACACGCATTTTTGATATCAGCAGATCCCTTTATACTGCAAAGAGGCCTTCTAGAACTGATGAACTCATCTATACTCTACTTTTAGGTCTAGAATATTTTCTTTTCTGAATAGCTATTTGATCCAAAATAGCAACTGTACTTTGTGAAACTTGTTTGTGCTACACTTAGGCAAAAAATCTGTATCTGTTAGATTCCCCTAGCCATGGAGACTCTTACCACCGGCTTAAAGATAATGCTTTAGTTGATAATCTTGACCACCCATGGCGGCTTATATAATTGAACTGTCAATGATGCTTGTGGTGACTTAAAGAATCTGCCATAATTATCCTCATACCATTAGGCCCCTAGATAAGCTGCCATCTTGAATATTGACATTTCCTCCGGCTTAAATTTGAACCAGAAATTTTATCTTTTCTTAGGCTTCCATCGCCATGGCACCTAATACAAGCACCTCATGCAACTGGGTTCCATCCATCGTTACCGAGCAGACTCTCCAAGACTTTGTGAAAGTTGGTTACCGAACAGGGATGTCATGTCTTATCGTGCTCCTGATCCGACAAAAGAGAGACCTCAACCCAAAGAAGGGGAAGTGATTGTTTTCTCAGATCATATGAACCAGGGTTTCTCACCACCCGGCTCAAAATTCTTTAGAGACGTCCTTCATTTCTTCGAACTCCACCCTCAAGACATCAGACCTAATTCTGTGTCTAACATCTGCAATTTTCAAGTGTTCAGCAAGGTGTATCTCGGATAAGAACCCAACCTGTTACTCTTTAGAGAGTTACTTTACTTAAACCGCCAAAATGAATGTGCCAGCGGACAGAGCTTGGAACTCGGCGGTGTCTCAATCCAACGTCAGAGAGATGTCATTTTTCCTTATGCCAATCCACCAAGCCATCCAAAGGACTGGAATCAAACGTGGTTTTATTGCCAAGACACCTCCCCGGCTGATGAGAATCCTCTGCCTGGTTTTCGCGCCCTGCGTCTGGACTCCAATCATCCACTTCCTAACAAGATAACACCCGCCGAATGCAAAACACTCACCCCCACCTTGGCCAAAATCAAGGATCTTCTGGGGAACGGACTGAATGGTATTGACTTGGTCCGGGTCTGGCACGCCTGGCGGATCATTCCATTAAGCCGCCACCCCGGTCTAATGTGCAATTACTGAGGCAAGAAAGATGACCCTTAGCGACACAGCCCTAACGATCTGCCTGATCATGTCATCAATGATATGACCAAGTGTCTTCTTAATGAAAGCTTAATAGACTGCGGCAAGGTGGGCTTACGCCCTTTCTGCAAAACCAATCCGGCTCCAGCAGTAAGTCGCCAAGCCGAACAAATCATCTCCAATATTGATGCTTTTATCTATACTCAAACTTTTGCTGATTTTCACAGGCTGATGACAAGTTTTGGAAAGTTAAATATGACCATGAAGCCGCAAAAAGGGACAGGAAGGCCAAGAGAGCCGCCAGGAGAGCCGCCGCAAAGAAACGCGGAAAGAAACCTAGTGCTTCTGAGCAGCTTCAGCTAGATGATTCTTCTGAGTCGGAGGTAGCCCTTGACTACCTTGGCTCATTTTTTAATTACCTTATTGATACTGATTATGATCAGGATGACACGGGCACGAGCCACGGGATGGAAGAAGAGGTAACTATTATTTCCTCCGACTCAAAGCCTTTGCCGCGTCAAAAACTCCGCCAAGTAACCCAGAAAGTAAGATTTTCACATCCCTTAGCTTATCAAGATCCTCAATTTCTTTTCAAGCGACAGATCCATGAGAACTGGAAGCAGACCCGGACCAAAAAAGACGCGGAACTTTCCACCGGTCTACCCAATACACCACGGAAACATCGGAATGAGGTCATCTCCGTCTTAGATTCCTCTTATCCTTTGGCGGGTCTCACTCGTCAGCCACTAAATCCTTTTGACTTGAATTACCAGGAAACCTCTCCTTCGTCCGGCGACTCTATTCAATCGAATCTGCCGGCTTTCAAGACCGCTCCAGGGTAATGATGATTTTAATTATCTTGTACTTTGAATTTTATGCTTATACTGACCTTTTGATCTCATGTAGCGGCAAAGCAAAGGTTAGCAATAAGGCCAAGAAGGACAAGCCGATTGATGAGCCAACTCTCAATGAACCGGCACATCAGACGTCCATACTGGAAACTTCTGCTACTGAGCCGCCACCTGAACCAGCATTCGGACCGCCAACCTTAACAGCTGACCCGCCTGCCGAGCGGACTCTTGATGGCTCCGAAAATCCTCAAGTCTCAAGCCCCGCCAAGACAAATGACCCTCAAGAAGCTGACGTTGAGATTACCAAGACCAGTTACACTGAGTCGAGAAGGCCTACTGTTCTTGCGAAATGCACTGCCAAAGAAGAACTCCTGGAACACCGTAAGGTCAGATTTGACCTTACGGATTACTCTCACATGAGTGTCGAAGACGTTTTATCCGGCTATCTCAGCCAAGTTCATAGTAGTCGCGATGTTGAAATCGATATGGTGAAGCAGATGCACCATAAGTTTGAGGTATGATCTCCTCTTTCCTCTGAATGATTCTCATTATGCCATCCCCCAAGTCTACTGCTTATATGATGAATATGCTGTACAGAATACGGTTTAACCCGTAGCCCCCAAGGGCCGGTTTAATCAAATTGAATGAGCCGGTCCTTCACATGCTTGTGTAGAATATATCAACTGCGTAATTTGAACTACAATATGCATTAGCCCCCAAGTGCCAAGTAGTCTTTGCTTGCAAAGTGCTTGGGACTTTAATTTTGTGAATCGCCAATCTTATGAACCGCCATTGTAAATAGACTTCCGCGGTAGACATTAGCCCCCAAGTGCCAAGTAGTCTTGCTTGCAAGGTGCTTGGGACTTGAATATAATATGCTAATGATCATGATTTTGATCCGGTATTTGTGCAGGTTACCACCAGTCAATTGCAAACAAAAATTGTTGATTTAAAGAACTGCATGTAAGCACAAGAAACTTTAACCCAAAGGGCCGACTCCAAGTTTGAATTCAGTGTATCTGAACAAGAGAAGCCGAAGGCCGACTTTGAGGTGGAGAGAAAAACTTGGGCTGATGAAAAGAATGCTTTAACCCAACGAGCTGTTAATTCAAAGGCGGCTCTTGAAAAGGCAACTAATGAATTGTCTGGCTTGAAACGCCATGTCTCCGAGATGGTTACCACAATCTTTGGTAAGTCGCCCTGCAAGTTATAAAGACTATACTTTTCAATGATCATATAAATTTGTTTCTTAACGCACCTGACATTGCTATGCAGGCCCCAGGAGCTCAAATCTGAACCAGGACTTCTTGGTAAAACTGAAGGCGGTTTATACACTGGTGGAGCAAACTCTACACCGGGTCTCAACGCACCTTAGCCACCGTGGCGCTGTCCAATGAAGTGCCCACACTCTTGGCGGATGTGCCAAGGAAACTTTCTGTGCTGCCTCAACGGATTACTGAACCGAAGTGATCGTTTGCGAGAGCCGGTGCTGTAGCCTCGTTGAGCCGGACCAAAGCTTGGCTTCCGGAACTAGACCCGGCTGACATTGCTATTGGGTATCCGAGCCTCAAAGAAGACGGTGCGCCCTTTGAACAGGAAGATTTCGCTGCTTGTGTGAAGGCAACACATCCTGTGGCCACTTTAATTGCCGAAGAAGCGGATCTCTCCAAGTACCAGGCGGGTTATGATGCAGAGAATCAGAGAATCCCAACACCACAATATACCCTTACAAGCCTGATTCCACCAACTCGTAAGCATACCTTTGCTCGTGAGATTGACCCGGCTGGGCTAGTTGATGACTGTCGGTGTCAAAACCGGCGGATCTCGGGTAGGGGGTCCGATCTGTGCGTCTTAGGCTGATGGTAACAGGAAGCAAGGGAATGTTTACCCAGGTTCGGGCCCTCTCGATGGAGGTAAAACCCTACTTCCTGCTTGATTGATATTGAAGATATGTGGAATACAAGAGTAGATCTACCACGAGATCGTAGAGGCTAAACCCTAAGAGCTAGCCTATGATGGTATGATTGTAATTGTGATCGGCTTCTAAGGACCATCCTCTCCGGTTTATATAGACACCGGAGAGCTAGGGTTTACATGGAGTCAGTTACAAGGAAGGAAACATAATATCCGGATCGCCAAGCTTGTCTTCCATGCAAAGGAGAGTCCCATCCGGACACGAGCCGAAGTCTTGAGTCTTGTATCTTGACACTTCTATAGTCCGAACGATGAATATAGTCCGGCTGTCCGGATACCCCCTTATCCAGGACTCCCTCAGTAGCCCCTGAACCAGGCTTCAATGACGATGAGTCCAACACGCAGTCTTGTCTTCGGCATTGCAAGGCGGGTTCCTCCTCTGAATACTCCAAGGTTCCCATCACGACAAATAGTGTCCGGCATGTTCATCAATGTTGTACTCCTCGACTTCTGTGTATCAATAATGACCATTTCCACGTGTCAAGCGAATGTGAGGAGTCGAGGCATTTTTGCATTTGCCACCCTCGGTCCTTCGGGCTAGCCGTCTATTTGAAGAGACGGGGATTCCCAAATCCAAACCTCACTCTTCCTCCTCGAGCAAGCATCCAACAGAGCGCCTAGAAAAAACCATTCCAGCCTGGCCGGTCGTCTAAGCTCTTCTGCTCGCTCCCCTTGCCCCAAGCCGGGAGACTGGGGAGAGTGTTCAGTTTCTCATAGCCGTTTGATAAAGTTACAAACCCAAGGGCTCCTCCCGCCGGCATTCATGGTCCCTGTTCGAGCCGGAGTGGCCACCTATAACGGCGGAGAACAAGCGGAGAGATCCCCCAATCCGTCTCCAGAGGAGCGAATATGCTTAATTCCGCATCTGTTAAGGGGCGTTGGGTTTCCTATTCATCCATTCCTTCGTGGGCTTCTGGAGTTCTATGGCCTCCAGCTACACAATTTTACCCCCGCCTCCATGCTGCATATAGCAGGGTACGTTGCCCTTTGTGAGCTATTTCTAGCTGTGAGGCTCATTTCAGATTGTGGAAGAAGTTGTTCTGCCTTGTCCCCCGCAACCATGGAGAATCCCTCTGTCAAGTGGGCGGGGCCGAAGTATGGCGTATTGCTGAGACCGGATACCTGTCCGGTACTCCCAAGAAGGCTCCAGACAACTGGGCTTCAGAGTGGTTTTATATTGATGATGCTCCTCTTCCGAATCCAATCCGGACAGGACTCCCCAAGTTCAGTAACTACCCGCTGAGGGCACGTCTAAGCTGGCGCCCCCGAGGCCCCCAAAAAGAGGATTCCAGGGAAGTACATTTCCTGATGAACATGATAAAGTTACTGGCCAAATCCGGACTGACGATAGTCGAGGTGATGGCAATATGCATAATGCGGGGAGTGCAACCGCTTCAATATCGGAGCAATCCCATGTGGCACTACAACGGGACAGACAATGCCACCCGCTGCGGCTGTAAGGGTCCGGACTCCCCCACCGCTCTGGCAAGGATACTGTCCGACCTGTACAAAGGAGAAGAGGAAGAATTCCTCCATATCAAACCGCGGGACGGATTCTCCATGTACAATCCCCCAAACTGGGTAAGTCGTCATTTATTTTATCACTTCACTTATTGTGGCGTTCTTTGCTAAAGTTTACCTACGTCGATATTTCCAAGCAGGAACTGAGGAGGGACGTGGAAGGAATCACCAGCCCTTCTCCGCAGCCAGAGGACCCCGAAAGGGCCCTGGATCCAGGACTCGAAGAAGACCCAGATGCGGCCGTGGAGCTTGTTGACTGGATATTTTATCGGGCGAGCCATGACGGCGCCCCAGTGGCTATTACCGCCGATTATCCCGGACTGTTACCTTTGTCGCATGTAAGCCAAGCCGAAAACTCGATCCTCCGAAGAGAATTCTTTCCTGATGTCACACCTTATCCTTGATATGTCATGCTTTTGCAGAAGCGACGTTCGGAGCGCAGGGCCGAGCCCCTAGGGACCCGTCAGCCACAGCCATCCGGATTGGGTAGGCTCAAGAGGAAGGCGATTAGAACCGACACGCCTCTACAGAGGTAAGAAAACAACCTATCATGCAATTTTGTTGTTGTTTGAAGTATAACAGCGCCCTTCGTACATCTTGGCAGGAAGAAGAGTATCCGGACTATATCCGGAGATCCTGCTAACCACGCCTCCACCAGTCGGGCTCCAAGACCAACTTCGAGAGAGGAGGCGGACGTAGGGCCGACACCGCATAGTCCTCCGACAGAGGACGCAGATATGCTCTCCACCACCAATTCGGAGGTAGAGAGCGCCATGGATCATCGGCGTCGACGGGTCGTGCTTCGCAATAACATCTTTTCCGAAGAGGCGTTTAATGCCTTCAATTCGGGAGACGCATACATCCGAGCTGCTCAAAGCGGACTCGCCCGGGCGACAGTCCAGTATACCAAAGATATACAGGTAAGAAAGTTTGATAAGTATGTATAGTAGTAGCCCCTGAGACTTGAAATGGTTGAAACAATAGTTTTAAGTATCAATTTATGCGCAGGTTCTTGTAGATAAGAATGAGCAATTGTCTCGGGAGCTAGAGGAGTGCAAGACCCAACTAAGGGCCACAGTTGCCAAGCTAGAGGAATCCTAGAAGGCCCCATATGGTAACATTTATCGTAATTATATGAAAATGTACCAGTTGGCAACTGGCTGGTATGGCAATTTTAACAGAAAGTTCTGTAGGCAACCCCGGAGTGAATCCGGATGGCGTCGGGGATGACGAGTCGCATCTCCAGAGGCAACTAAAGGCCGGTGAGCACATTCTGATGCAAGTGAAGCATGATAAGAATATGCTCCAAGATGCCAATGTTCGGCTGGACATGGAATTGAAAGACGTCCGTGCACAGCTGGTGGACTCCGTGAAGGAGAACAAAAGGCTTCGCCGCGGCATTTATTGTAAGTGCCTAAACGAACTTTAGTATAGTTCGGCGAGGAAGCATATTGAAAAAGTTATGTTTGCAGGAATGCTGACGGGTCGCCCTGAGGAGGAGATGCCCGCTTCTGCAGGTGATTTACTGCAGGACCTCTCACGACTGCACGAGCGAGCTCGGCAGGTGATGCAGGGCATTGCGCGGTCTCTGTGGCCATCAAGCTCCCTGCCAAATGGCATGGGGGGCTTGTGGACATGCTTCAGGGAGCACGGTAGCGCTTCCATTTGTGGAAGATATCAGCCTGCCGGCAAGGTGCAAGAGAAGCATGGGCGATGGTGAAGATGTGCTACACCAAGCTGGATCTGAACCATATGGCCGAAGTTGGATCGGCCAGGCCAGATGGGCAAGAAATTCCCGTGAGTCTGGTATATGACCAGGTGGCGTTAGCCGCAAAGTATTCTCAATAGGATTGTAAGCTAGATAGCCTGTTGGATGGTATAGAGGATGAATATAATCAGTCCAAATGAATGTGTAATTCGATGGACATAAGTAGCCCCTAGCTGGATTAAAATCGTTTTTCTTGGCAGACCTTTTCGCTTCAGCCCCCGGATCCTAAAGTCCGGGGTGTGTTCGAATACCCACTCGGTTATACAAAACCGGAGTATGCGTGGAAACCAGGCGTCGGGGTCATAAGTGCTTGAACAGACAAGTACCCAACTAGTTATGTTATATTACATGGTTAGTAAGAAACATCTTCCAGAGAGAATAGTTCCATTAAGGGTTCCTTTCCCTGGGTAAGCATGTGTCAAGGCACATGTCCGGACTATGAACCAAAGCGCAGGACACAAAACTTCTGGGGATTAATGTTATAATAAACGAAGACATCTTTTGCTCACCGACCGAATATTCTCTTAAGGAAACTAGCTTTCGGCTTCACCCAGTCTGAGGTACACATCCGGCTCAACCGACAGTAACAACCGCAGAGGTGCTCCCCTTATGCCCTAGCCGAATTAACGGGAACGTAGGGCATAAACACAGGAGCCAAGCAACCCAGCTTGGCCACGTCTTAAGTCATATCGATGCATATAATGGTGAAGAAAAGGCACACATGGAAAAAGAAACGCATGTGCGACGGGAAAAAAGGCCCTGAAAGGAATTTATATTTAGCTTCCGTATAGGAAGCCCCGAGGTAAAGCTTACACACATAGTGCGGCCGGAGTAAGCCGGTAGTCCGTACTGTATGAAATACTTGTGTGAAAAGAAAGAGATCGAGAAAGGAAAAAGGGAGGGAGCATAATTGAAAAAGGAGGGTTAAGGAGACGAACACTGAGTTCGGCGCTAGGCGTAGAATCTCCGGAGTCTGGCCGCGTTCCATGGGTTCGGCTCGAGTCTGTTATCGGACGCATTGCGTAAGTGGTACGCTCCTCCGGTGAGAACTTTGTCGATGATGAAGGGGCCTTCCCACTTGGGTTTGAGCTTGTCCTTCTTCTTCTCCGGTAAGCGTAGAACGAGTTCGCCAATATTATAAGTTTTGGCCCGCACTTCTCTGCTTTGGTATCGTCGAGCCTGTTGCTGATAGAATGCGGAACGGGCCTTAGCGACATCGCGCTCCTCCTCTAGGGCATCCAAATTATCCTGCCGATCTAACTCGGCTTCCTTCTCTTCGTACATGCGTACGCGTGGCGAATCATGTATGATGTCGCATGGTAGTACTGCTTCCGCACCATACACCATAAAAGATGGTGTATATCCCGGTGGTGCGATTCGGCGTGGTCCGCAGCCCCCAGAGTACGGAGTCGAGCTCCTCGACCCACTGAGTATCCGACTCTGTCAAGGATCGCACTAGTCTGGGTTTGATGCCGCTCATGATAAGATCGTTTGCCCGTTCGACTTGGCCATTTGTTTGAGGATGGTAGATGGAAGCATAGTCGAGCTTAATGCCCATTTTGCCGCACCAAGATTTCACCTCATCGGCCGTGAAATTCGAGCCATTATCGGTGATGATGCTGTGGGGGACACCATATCGGTGTACGACCTCGGATATAAAGTCTATGACTGGTCCGGATTCGGCCGTTTTCACTGGTTTGGCTTCTATCCATTTGGTGAACTTGTCAACCATGACCAACAAGTAGTTTTTTCTTATGGCTTCCCCCTTTAAGGGGTCCAACCATATCCAACCCCTAGACCGCGAAGGGTCAAATTATGGGGATTGTTTGGAGAGCGGTAGGGGGCATATGACTCTGATTGGTGAAGAGCTGGCAACCGACGCAGTGTTGGAGAAGGTCCTGTGCGTCTGCTCGGGCCGTCGGCTAATAGAAACCTGTACGGAAGACCTTGCTGACTAGTGCTCGAGCCGCAGCGTGGTGCCCGCCCAGTCTGACATGGATTTCAGCCAAGAGCTGCCGCCCTTCCTCTTTGGAGATGCACCTTTGGAGCACTCCGGTAGCACTTTTCTTATAGAGTTCTCCTTCATGGACTTTGTAAGCTTTAGAACGCCGGACAATGCAGCGTGCTTCGTTTTGGTCTTGAGGGAGCTCCTGCCTATTTAGGTAGGCCAAGAAAGGCTCAGTCCATGGGGCGATGACAACCATTATTTCATGGGCTGGCGATGTTATTTCGGTGGTAGAACCTCCGACTGTGTCTGATAGTTCGGAATCTGGGGATGTGTTCGGATCCGTGCTGGTATTGCCGGAGTCCCCTTCCCATACCACGGATGGCTTGAACAGCCTTTCCAGGAATATGTTAGGTGGGACAGGGTCGCGTTTAGCGCCGATGGGTGCAAGGACATCTGCCACTTGATTGTTTTCTCGAGCCACATGGTGGAATTTGAGCCCCTCGAACCAAACTGACATTTTAAGGACGGCATTGCGATAGGCCGCCATTTTTGGATCCTTGGCATCAAAGTCTCCATTTATTTGTGATATTGCGAGGTTCGAATCCCTGCGCACTTCTAGGCGTTGAATGCCCATAGAGACTGCCATCCGGAGACCGTTCTGTCCATTCGGCGACGAAGTCGGCTAATACTTGTGACTTGATAGCCCGCCGAGGCTTGTACGTTGTGTCAAAAGGAAGGAGTTCGATGGCCCATTTAGCAATCCGGCCCGTGGCATCGCGGTTATTTATTATGTCGTTGAGCGGTACTTCAGAGGCCACCGTAATCGAACACTCTTGAAAGTAGTGTCGTAGCTTCCGGGATGACATGAAGACCGCGTATGCTATTTTTTGATAATGTGGGTATCGGGATTTGCATGGGGTGAGGACCGTGGATACGTAATAAACCGGCTTCTGTAGCGGGAATTTGTATCCGTCAACCTCTCGTTCAACGACGAGTACTGCGCTTACAACTTGATGTATTGCAGCTATGTACAGCAGCATAGGTTCGCTGATAGTTGGCGCTGTTAGGACTAGATTATTGGCCCATAAGGTATTTCGTCTAGTCCGGCCGCGGCTGCACCCGTCCACATGAAGTGTTCGGTGCGCCGAAGGAGGCGATAAAGAGGCAATTCCTTTTCTCCTAACCTGGAGATAAAGCGGCTCAAAGCAGCCACGCATCCAGCTAGTTTCTGGATGTGTTTGAGGTCTGTTGGTATAGCCAACTGTGACAAAGCTCGGATTTTTGCTGGATTAGCTTCAATTCCTCTATTGGAAACAATGAAGCCCAGCAGTTTTCCAGAGGGGACGCCGAAAACGCATTTCTCCGAATTCAGCTTGATGTCGTATGTTCGTAAGTTGTCGAACGTAAGCCTCAAGTCATCAATTAGGGTTCCGATGTGTCTTGTTTTCACGACTACGTCGTCCACGTATGCCTCCACTGTTTTGCCGATTTTCTTTTCCAGGCATGTTTGAATCATGTGTTGATAGGTTGCTCCGGCGTTCTTAAGCCCGAAAGGCATAGTGTTGAAGCGGAAAGGGCCATATGGTGTTATGAAAGCTGTTGCAGCTTGGTCGGACTCTGCCATCTTTATTTGATGGTATCCAGAGTATGCATCGAGGAAACACAGCGAGTCATGTCCGGCTGTGGCATCGATGATTTGATCGATGCAGGGGAGGGGAAAGGGATCCTTGGGGCAAGCCTTGTTAAGGTCTTTGAAGTCGACGCACAGGCGCCAGGATTTGTCCTTCTTTGGTACCATTACCAGGTTCGCCAACCAATCCAAATGTTTGATATCTCTGATGAATCCGGCCTCAAGTAGCTTGGCTAGCTCCTCCCCATGGCTTGCCGTTTGGGCTCCGAAAATCGCCTTAGGGTCTGTTTAGCCGGTTTGTATCCCTTCAGTATGTTAAGGTTGTGTTCGGCCAATCCACGTGGGATGCCCGGCATGTCCGATGGGTGCCAGGCGAAGATATCCCAATTCTCACGTAAGAAGTCGCGCAGTGCGGCGTCCATAGTGGGTTTCAACTATGTCCCGATGGAAGTTGTCTTCATGGGGTCCGTTGGGTGGACTTGGAATTTGACTATCTCATCTGCAGGTTTAAATGAGGTGGACTTGGGTTGCTTGTCGAGTATCACGTTGTCCCTGTCCATGGTGGCACATAGCATGGTTAATTCTTCTGCCGCTAGGGCTTCGGATAATGCTTCCAAGGCCAGCGTTGTGGTTTTGTTTTCGGCGCGGAGTGCGACGTCCGGATCACTAGCTAGAGTGATGATTCCTTTGGGTCCGGGCATTTTAAGCTTCATGTACCCGTAATGGGGTATGGCTTGAAAGCTCGCAAACGAGTCCCGCCCTAGAAGGGCGTGGTATCCGCTGTTGAAAGGAGCCACTTGGAAGGTGATTTCTTTGGCCCTGTAATTCTCTGGGGTACCGAATACCACATCGAGTGTGATTTTTCCCGCACACCGTGCCTCCTGACTAGGGATAATTCCCCTGAAGGTCGTGCCACTTTGTTCAATGCGGCTTTTGTCAATCTCCATCTTCTTGAGTGTTTCTTCATAGATTAGGTTTAATCCGCTTCCGCCGTCCATGAGTACTTTAGTGAGCCGAAAGCCATCCACTATTGGGCTAAGGACTAGAGCGGTCGGCGCCCGGACGGACTGGAATTGGGGTTCATCACTGGCATTGAAGATTATAGCAGTGTCATTCCACGGATTTACTTTTGCCACATGGCAAATTTCAGTGAAGCTTCGATGCGCTCGCTTGCGCCTATTGTTTGAGGCGAAGGTCTCGAAGACCGTCAGCACCGTATTGTGTTCCTTGGCGGGATGTGGTTCTGCTTTATGGCTCTCAAGGAGATCCTCGCCACTCTTAGCTACCTGCCAGAGTATCCAACATGCTCTAAGGCTATGGGTGGGCGTTGCATCCAGCATGCTGTGAAGCTTACACGGCCCGTTGAGCCATTCTTCCAATACGGTTCCACGCCCTGGGGCGGGTTTTGGTTTCTTGGGAATCGAGTTGGTCGACTTATGAGAGTTCGGACAAAGGTTCTGGTGAGGGCCATACTGTCCCAAAATTCTGTTTGGGTTTTCCAGGCACTTTCCATCGCACAGTACTTTTGTACTATGGTTTCTAAGTCTATAAAGTGCACTATGTCACGGTGACTTATAGCATTAAGGAGTCCTTTGTTCGTGCAGTTTCTGCAGAAAAGAGAGACTACGTCCTCCTTGTGGCGATCCTTGACCTTATTAAGAGCAAGGAGAAATCTGGCCCAGTAACGATGTACTGTCTCCTGGGGCTCCTGCCGTACATGGGAGAGACGGGTTAAGTCTGAGCGGGCGTCATTGGCTGAATCCGGATTTTGATCCGATCTGACGCCCGGGGGCACGGGAAGTACCAAGCCTGACAGTTCGGGATCTGGAGCATTACCTGATCCCTTTGGCCCAACGCCCGATTCTAAGTCCGGGACCTGGGTCAGGTATTCCTTTGGGTGGGTGTTCGGCTCACTGGATTCGGTGATCCGAACATAATTCGTCCTCAAAGTTGAGGGGCAACCCACGTGCGATTCCTCCACTACCGCTATCTCATGGGTGGCAGGCGGGGATCTAATGTCCCTCTGGTCGGGTTTAAGCCCAATCCGGTCGTAGTCCATTGTGACTCCCAAAGCGGCGATGCGATCCAAGAGCTCATTAAGAGAGGAGAGCTCCATCAGACCCATCTGTTCAGGAAGCTCTGAATCAATGCGAAGGTTATGTTGATGACCCGAGAGGCCATTGTCGGCGCGATAGCCGATGGGGCGGTCATAATGAAGCTGCCAAGCCGGAGAGTTTGGCCTACAGCCAGCGCTCCCCCAAAAGTGACATCGTCCTTGACAAAGAGACGAGCCATCGAGCCCTTGCGGCGGCGACACAGAAGAACTCTCAATGAAAGCACCAATGTCGGTGTCAAAACCAGCGGATCTCAGGTAGGGGGTCCCGATCTGTGCGTCTTAGGCTGATGGTAACAGGAAGCAAGGGACACAATGTTTACCCAGGTTCGGGCCCTCTTGATGGAGGTAAAACCCTACTTCCTGCTTGATTAATATTGAAGATATGTGGAATACAAGAGTAGATCTACCACGAGATGTAGAGGCTAAACCCTAAGAGCTAGCCTATGATGGTATGATTGTAATTGTGATCGGCCTTCTAAGGACCATGCTCTCCGGTTTATATAGACACCGGAGAGCTAGGGTTTACATGGAGTCGGTTACAAGGAAGGAAACATAATATCCGGATCGCCAAGCTTGTCTTCCACGCAAAGGAGAGTCCCATCCGGACACGAGCCGAAGTCTTGAGTCTTGTATCTTGACGCTTCTATAGTCCGGATGATGAATATAGTCCGGCTGTCCAGATACCCCCTTATCCAGGACTCCCTCAATGACGAAGCTGAATTTAAAGCTTTGATTGGCATTGACTGGTCGTCATCAACCTACCAGGCCCAGGAGCAGGACGAAGAAGTGGAAAGGGTTGATCCGGAAGCTTCAGGCAACCAAGAGAACTAATCCGTTGGGTGGCTCATGTTTGTAGCCTTGCTAAAAAACAATGCTTAATCATTTTGACTCGGGGGGTCATGTAATAGGAGTAGAAATGACTTTGATGTGCCGTGCCTTCGTGCATGTTTTGATGCCTTAACACTGTTTAAATCGCCATCATATATTTACTTCGTCTTTTGCTTTTCTATTTCCTTTGTGCATAAGAAATCCTGTAATCAGCCCTGCACACAGAGGTAGGTCACAAAGACCCTCGATAGCTCACCGCAGGGCGGGTCATAATTATCCCACGTATTTATAAATGTCAAATATAAGTTATAACAATTCTGATCAGAACTTGTAATATAAATGTGATAACATCGTACCTGAGATATCAAATTTTTACTGCTAGTTTAAATGACCTGGACAGTAAGGGTGATGACTCAGTTTATAAACCATGACCTTCTCTTGGAATTTGTCACACGCCAGGCAACTGATTGCTCAAAGTTAAGCTGGCTCAATCAAAAACCTTATATGTCTTAAATCATGGACACAAAAAAGGTCACAAGACAAATCCAAAGAGTTCTTTCAAAAAGACTTAAGCAAAAAGAATAGAAAGACAAACTTAAGGCTTCTGATTCGAATACGATCAGTAAACCGTCCCAAAGGGGTTAAGCTAGGGTTCGAATACGACCATGTAGCCCCTAGTGGCTTTGGCATTGCGCCGATCAAGAGGGTACCGACAGCTATGTTCTCTTTGGTTCGAATACGACCTATGTTTGAACAGGAAGCCCCCAAATGACCTTAAGAATATTTAACGACTCTGATTTGAATACGATCAGGGTCAGACCCAAGAGGGGTTAAGCTATGATTCGAATACGATCAAGAAGCCCCCAAGTGGGTTTTGGCATAACGCCGATCAAGTGGGTACCGACAGCTATGTTCTCTTTGGTTCGAATACGACCTATGTTTGAACAGGAAGCCCCCAAGTGACCTTGAGAATATTTAAAGACTCTGATTCGAATACGATATGAGTCAGATCAAAAGGAGTTAAGCTATGATTTGAATATGACCCAGCCCCCAAGTGATCAAGTTTGTTTGAACAGCTATGATTCGAATACGATCAGGAAGTTGTGCCAAAAGGGTTAAGCTAGAATCAAATACGATCAGCCCCAATGGTCTTTTTGAAATAATGACAGTGAAGACATATGATTTTTGGTGATGAAAAGGACAAAGGTCCTGCTTTATTATTTATAATATATACATCACCAAGATATGCACATCATGAGAGTCGGTGGCTCAAGTGTAGTAAGGCCGAAGATGAGCTATATTCCATGGCCGGCGGGTCTCCTCCTCCGACTTACGTGAGTCTTTGTGATCTCAAATATCGATAAGGTAGTATGACCCGTTATTTAAATTCTTGCTGACCACAAAGGGCCCTTCCCAAGGTGGGGACAACTTGTGTGCATCAGTCTGATCCTGGATGAGTCGGAACACCAAGTCGCCTTCTTCAAAGGTTCTGGACTTAACCCGATGGCTGTGATAACGCCGCAGGTCCTGTTGGTAAATCGCTGAGCGGGCTGCTACTAAGTCACGCTTTTCATCCAACAAGTCAAGTGCCTCCCGGCGTGCTTGCTCATTGTTGGCTTCCACATAAGCCGCCACTTCGGGCGAGTCATGGCGGATGTCACTAGGAAGAACCGCCTCTTCTCCATAAACCATGAAAAAAGGGGTATAACCCGTAGATCTTTTGGGGGTAGTATTGATGCTCCATAACACTGATGGTAACTCCTCCACCCAACAACCCGGTGTTCGTTGCAAGGGAACTAAAAGCCGGGGCTTGATACCTTTCAAAATCTCCTGATTGGCTCTTTCTGCTTGACCATTGGATTGGGGGTGAGCCATTGATGAGACATCAAGCCGGATATGCTCACGTTGACAGAACTCCTCCATAGCCCCCTTGGACAAGTTAGTGCCATTATCAGTTATGATGCTATGGGGGAACCAAAACGAAAAATCGCCTTTTTCATGAATTGAACCGTCGTCGCCACGTCACATTTACTGACCGGCTCTGCTTCCATCCATTTTGTGAATTTATCTACCGCCACCAAAAGGTGAGTCTTTTTGTCCTTCGACCTTTTGAAAGGACCAACCATGTCAAGCCCCCACACAGCAAACTGCGAAGTAATTGGTATCATCCTGAATTCTTGAGCTGGCACATGAGCTCGCCGTGAAAATTTCTGACACCCGTCACATTTACTGACAAGATCTTCTACATCAGCATGAGCTGTTAACCAATAAAATCTGTGATGGAAAGCTTTGGCCACAAGGGACTTTGAACCGGCGTGATGGCCGCAATCTCCTTCATGAATCTCACGAAGAATCCCTTGTCCTTCTTCAGGAGATACACATCGTTGAAATGCCCCAGTGACACTGCGATGATGTAACTCGCCATTGGTAATCGTCATTGACTTAGACCGCCGGGTTATCTATCTAGCCAAGGTTTCATCCTCAGGCAATTCTCCCCGGGTCATATAAGCCAAGTATGGCACTGTCCAATCCGGGATGACGTGAAGAGCCGCCACCAACTGTGCCTCCGGGTCAGGCACAGCCAAGTCTTCCTCTGTAGGTAACTTGACAGAAGGATTATGCAAAACATCTAAAAAGGTATTTGGGGTACCGGTTTATGCTGAGATCCAAGCCGGCTTAGAGCATCGGTCGCCTCATTCTTCCTGCGATATATGTGTTCCACTTGATAACCCTTGAAATGTCCAGCCACAACATCAACTTCACGGTGATAAGCCGCCATGAGAGGATCTTTGGAATCCCACTTACCTGAGACTTGTTGAGCTACCAAATCTGAGTCGCCAGAGCACCTTACCCGGCTTAAATTCATCTCTTTAGCCATCTGAAGACCATGGAGCAAGGCCTCATACTCTGCTCAATTGTTAGTACAGGGAAACATCAACCTTAGCACATAACAAAATTTGTCACCTCGAGGGGAAGCCAAAACAACTCCAGCCCCCGAGCCTTCCAATTGCATGGATCCATCGAAGTGAATTGTCTAGTATGTGTTATCCGGCTTCTCTTCACGCGCCTGCAACTCTGTCCAATCATTGATGAAATCCACCAGTGCTTGAGATTTGATAGCAGTACGAGGCACATATTTTAAACCGTGAGGCCCAAGCTCAATGGCCCACTTGGCGACTCGTCTTGTGGCCTCTCTGTTCTGGATGATATCCCCAAAGGAGCAGAACTGACCATAGTGATGGGATGACCTAGGAAATACTTCTTAAGCTTCCGGCTGGCCGTGAACACCCCATAAACAAGCTTCTGCCAATATGGATACCTCTGTTTGGACTCAATAAGCACCTCACTGATGTAGTAAACCGGCCGTTCAACCGGATATTCCTTACCAGACTCCTTATGCTCCACCACGATGGCCACACTGATAGCACGTGCATTAGCAGCCACATATAACAACAATGGCTCCTTATCAATGGGAGCAGCAAGGACCGGTAGCTCAGCCAATTGTCTCTTCAAATCCTCAAAGGCAATGTTAGCAGCATCACTCCACATAAAGTCATCTGTTTTCTTCAACATCTGATAGTGTGGTATGGCCTTCTCACCTAACCGGCTTATGAAACGGCTTAAAGTAGCAATACAACCTGCCAAACGCTGAACATCATTGATGCACTTGGGTTTTGCGAAAGAGGTGATAGCCTTAATCTTCTCTGGGTTAGCCTCAATGCCTCTGTTAGAAACCAGAAATCCCAAGAGTTTGCCTGTTGGCACACCAAAGACGTACTTTGCCGGGTTAAGCATCATATTGTAGACCCGGAGGTTACCAAAGGTCTCCTTGAGATCATCTATTAGTGTTTACTTTTCTCTGGACTTCACCACAATATCATCCACATAAGCGTGCACATTGTGGCCAATCTGAGTATGAAGGCAATTCTGCATGCAACGCTGATAAGTCGTCTAGGCACTCTTGAGCCCAAAAGGCATAGAAACATAGCAGAAGGCTCCAAAGGGAGTAATGAACGATGTCTTCTCCTGGTCCTTAACCGCCATCTTGATCTGATGATATCCAGAATAAGCATCCAAAAAACTCAGACGCTCACATCTCGTCGTAGCATCAATGATCTGAGCAATACGCAGGAGAGCAAAGGGATCAGTCAGACATGCCTTGTTCAAATCCGTGTAATCCACACACATACGCCAAGTGTCGTTCTTCTTGAGCACTAGCACCGGGTTAGCCAACCATTCAGGATAAAATACCTCAATGATGAACCCGGCTGCCAAGAGCCAGGCCACCTCCTCACCAATGGCCTTGTGCCTCTCCTCATTAAACCGCCGAAGAAACTGCTTGACCGGCTTATACTTAGATCAATATTGAGAGTGTGCTCAGCGAGTTCTCTCGGTACACCCGGCATGTCAGAAGGTTTCCATGCGAAGATGTCCCGGTTCTCACGGATGAACTCGATGAGCGCGCTTTCCTATTTGGGATCCAGATTGGCACTGATGTTGAACTGTTTAGATGAATCGCCAGGAACAAAATCAACCATATTGGTGTCCTCAGCTGACTTAAACTTCATCTCCTGTTCACGCTCTATGGTGGGCTTCTTCAAAGATGTCATGTCTGCCGGGTCAACATTGTCCTTATAAAACTTTAACTCTTCTACAGCACAAACTGACTCAGCATAAGCCGCGTCGCCTTCCTCGCACTCCAGAGCCACCTTTCGACTGCCATGGACCGTAGAGGTCCCTTTATGACCCGGCATCTTCAGCTGCAGATAAACATAACATGGCCGTGCCATAAACTTGGCGTAAGCCGGTCGCCCAAACAGAGCATGATACGGGCTCCTGATCTTGACCACCTCAAAAGTTAATTTCTCGGCCCTGGAATCATACTCATCTCCGAAGGCTACTTCCAGCTCGATCTTGCCCACTTGGTATGCCGACTTACTAGGAACTAAGCTATGAAAAACAGTATTGGACTGTTTAAGATTTTTATCTGTTAACCCCATATGACGGAAGGTCTCATAATAAAGGATATTGATGTTGCTGCCTCCATCCATGAGTACCTTAGTGAACTTGTACCCCCCAACTTGGGGTGCTACCACCAAAGCCAAGTGACCCGGATTGTCAACCCGGGGCGGGTGATCGTTCCGACTCCACGTAATGGCCTGCTCAGACCATCGCAAGTATCAAGGAACTGCCGGCTCAATGGCGTTCACTGCCCTCTTGTGAAGCTTCTGATCCCGCTTACATAAATTTGTGGTGAAAACATGATATTGTCCACTATTCAATTGCTTTGGATTACTCTAATAGCCAGACTGTTGTTGCTGCTGCTGACCCCCCCTAGCCAGACTGTTGATTGTAGCCGCCTTGACCACCCTGATTGAAATTGCCTTGATTGTTGTGGTGGCCCTGAAAGCCGGAACCAAAACTGCCACCTCCATTGTTCGGGCCATGAAAGCCGCCGCCTCCTGAACCGCCGCCCGACCCGTTATTACCATTGAATATGTTGGAATTTTTGAAGGCCTTCATGATAGTGCAATCCTTCCACATGTGAGTAGCCGGCTTTTCTTCAGTGTCGTGCTTCGGGCAAGGTTCATTTAACAATTGTTCAAGAGTAGGACCTGACCCGCCAGATCGAGGAGGTGGTCTCCCCTTACGCCGATGATTGTTGCCATGTGCATTGGTGTTAGCCACAAACTCCGAGCCACCATCCGCCTTACATTTATTGTTGCCGCATTGATTTGTCAGGCTAGGCTGAGGACCCTTAGCATTGATGCCCTTCTTTCCCTTCCCTGCCTTCTCGTCGTCAAACTCAGGATCCTTGGTACTATCAGAGTCAGCATATTTGATGAGAGCCGCCATCAGCTAGCCCATGTCCGAACAATCGCGCTTGAGTCGTCCCAGCTTCATCTTCAGAGGCTCAAAACGGCAATTTTGCTCTATCATCAATACTGCAGAACCGGCATCCATCTTATCGGAGGAATGTATTATCTCCTTAACCCGGTGCACCCAATGGGTCGTGGACTCGCCCTCCTGTTGTCTGCAACTAGTCAAGATCACAATCGACATGGGCTGCTTACATGTATCTTTAAAGTTTTGGATAAACTTCTCCTTTAAGTCTGCCCAGGAACTAACAGAATTAGGTGGCAATGCCTTCAACCAATTACGAGTTGTTCCATCCAGCATCATGGTGAAGTACTTGGCCATTGCAGCATCATTAACTTCCAGTAATTCCATGGCCATCTCATAACTCTCGATCCACGCCGCAGGCTGCAAATCGGTCGTGTAATTAGGTACCTTATGAGGCCCCTTAAAATCCTTGGGCAACCGCTCGTTACGTAGAGCCGGCACCAAACAAGGCACACCCCCGGTCTGGTGGCCACACCTGTCTCCATCGACGCTGTCGGGTAAACTGGTAGGGGCTGATAAGCCGCCTGCTGAGCTTCTATTTCTGCTATCTGTTGAGCCGCCAGCTGCACTACCTGCTAAGCCGCCTGCTCAATTTGCTGACACGCTATGTCTTGATTATGCACATTAGGAGCCTCACCCTGAGCCGGGTCGTACCCGCGCGGCTGATCGCGGCGTCGAGCATTGCTTGAAACGGCCAGCGGGTCCAGATGCCTGCTATAACTCTTGCTCCGGCTTGGACGTGGGGTTGAATGAATCATGTCTCTACTGTAAGAGTATGCCTCCTGTTGTGCTAAGGCTGTCTGAAGAAGATCTCTGATCCTTCGTGTCTCAATCGTTGCTGGAGAATCGCCATCAGCTGGGAGAGCCGCCAGTCACGCCGACGCCGCAATCATGTTCTCTAGCAGGTTAGAATAATGACCCGGTGGTGTCGGGACATAGGAGGCAGAGCAGTATTCATGAATACGTGGGGGTTCCATAACCTGTGGTTGGATCGGCGTGTTGGTCTTGGGCACTGTGGCCTGGTTTACTCCCGGCGGGTTACTGAGTCCCGCTCCGGGTGTTTGGAAAAGGTTCCTAGGATCATAAACCGGAGGTAGACAAGATTGAGCCTTCTGGTACCTTCTCCTCATAACCTCATTTGACGTGTTCTGCTCCATCATGAGCTGAAAAGCCTGTGACTGAATCTGCTGTGCTTGGGCATCCAGAGCCGCCCGCTCAGCGGTCATCCTGGCATCTTCTGCCGCTAGGTTTTCTTTAGCTTGTGCTATATCAAGCTTCAACTGTGCCACCTCCGCATCATGTTGAGCCTGATCCGCCGGGTTGACCATGACGGTTAATAGGGTCATCAACTTATCCATGAGATCCATCAACACCTGAGCCGGCGAGCGCACAGGGCCTCCTGCCCCGGCTGCTGCTGTCTCGGAGATCATTGCCGCCGTAGTTGATGAAGTTAACGCAGGTTGGGTACCTACCATGAAGAGTCCGACTCTGCTCGGCGGCTCAAAGGGGTCTGGAATACTGCCGCCATCGGAACAGCCCCCAAGCCCGCCGTCTTGCAGTTGATACAACGAATCCGTCTCACCTGTGGATGACTCACCATCAGAGTAGATGGCCGTCTGACCGCCAGAGACAGATCCTTCAGAAAATTCTCCTCCGTGGATGCATCCCACGAAGGCACGCCTCACGACGGGTTGAGCCCTGGCGGGTCTCGCACGCTGAGCCATCTTGATGATGTCAGTGCAGATGTCCGGCTCAGGACCCGGCTCGCCGATCTTGCCGATGAAGACATGGATTCCACCGAAGGGGACCCGGTACCCGTACTCAATTGAGTCGGCGTCGGCGCCCTAGCCTATGTCGTCGATGTAGAGCTTACCGCGACGACTCTTGGTCATCCGTCCCATAGCGTATCCCTTGAGCCCTTCGAAGCTGCCCTTCAAGAACTCAAATCCACTGTGCGCTGGCCCCACAATGGGCGCCAACTGTCATGGAATTGTCACGTCAGATGTCCTAGCATAAGGACTTAGTCATGGAGCCATCGCAACCAGGAAGCTTAAAGGAGTTAAACGGGACAAAGGACACGAGGTTTATACTGGTTCGGCCCCTTGCGGTGAAGGTAAAAGCCTATGATCCAGTTTTGGGTGGGATTGCTTATGAATCAATAACCAGGGAGCGAATCCGCTTGACCTAGTTCTCGATCTGATGTTACTTGCCCTGAACCGCCGCCGGGTCGTCCCTTTATATACAGAGGTCGATGCCCAGCGGCTCACAGAGTCCCGGTCGGTTCATAAACAGCGTCCGGCTCGGTCTCTCTCTATTCCTTTCGTACAATACAAGTCATGCATACATGGCGGTTTATCTCTACAGGCCTTAAATCGCCTCTGGGCCTTGGGCCTTTAAGTGAGCCGTCATCTTCAAGTGTCTTCGTGGGCTTCATCGTAGGTGTGACCCGGCCCCTCCTAGGCGGGTCATGCCTAATAGTTATATCCCCAACAAGTAGTACACGAGAAAGTTGTAAGACTAACACCGACTGTTCCAGTCAATGGTAGCATCGGGGACTACACCCAATGGGTGCACTTAGCGTGCCCCCACTAGATCATGAACACCTAGTGGGTGTGCCCTGCGCAAACCCACTGACAGGAATCCTACTAAGAGAGAAGAAAAAAAGAAAAACTTCGATTGGAAATTATACTCTCAATGGTACTTACTCGACATTGGTCCACAACGCCGCATTGGCGTCGTATGCCTCCTTCAGCCGTTCGCACACCATCCCCACCTGGACCAGAGCCTCCTTGCTCGCCCTCACCTGATCCTCAGGAACATGGTACAGGAGGAAAGAGGTGGCTGGGGCCGACAGAGTCGCGAACACTGGCCTTGGGGCTGGAACGACGGCCGCTCCACCCGGAGGAGCCTGGGTGGACCCTGCGGGCGGCACCACCGCTGACGAAGACGCTGAGTGATTGCGGCTTGAACTACGTCGATATTTCTCCAAAGAGGAAGGGATGATGCAGCACAACTACGGTAGGTATTTCCCTCAGTGATGAGATCAAGGTTATCGAACCAATAGGAGAACCAAGCAACACTACATAAATGGTACCTGCACACAAGGACCAAATACTTGCAACCCAACGTGTTGTTGTCAATCCCTTTAGGGTAACGGTGCCAGAAATTGGCGAGTTGATGGGAGATTAATTGTATTAGATTGATAGATGCAAATAAAATTCAGCAAGGTATTTTTGGGTTTTTGATAATATAGATCTGAAAATAAATGTTAAAATAAACAAAAAGGCAAATAGCAAAATAGATTTGAAAGTATATGATGAGAAAATAGACTCGGGGCCGTAGATTTCACTAGTGGCTTCTCTCGAGAAAAATAGCATACGGTGGGTAAACAAATTACTGTTGGGCAATTGATAGAACTTCAAATAATTATGATGATATCCAAGCAATGATCATTATATAGGCATCACGTCCAAGATTAGTAGACCAACTCCTGCCTGCATCTAGTACTATTACTCCACACATCGACCGCTATCCAGCAAGCATCTAATGTATTAAGTTCATGGAAAAACGGAGTAATGCAATAAGAACGATGACATGATGTAGACAAGATCTATTGATGTAGGAATAGACCCCATCTTGTTATCCTTAATAGCAACGATACATACGTATCATTTCCCCTTCTGCCACTGGGATTGAGCACCGTAAGATCGAACATATCACAAAGCACCTCTTCCCATGGCAAGAAAATTCGATCTAGTCGGCCTAACTAAACCAAAGATTCGAAGAAGAAATACGAGGCTATAAGTATTCATGCATATAAGAGATCAAAAGACTCAAATAACTTTCATGGATAAAAACATAGATCTGATCATAAACTCAAAGTTCATCGGATCCCAACAAACACACCGCAAAAGGAGTTACATCAAATAGATCTCCAAGAGACCACTGTATTGAGAATCAAAAGAGAGATAGGTACCATCTAGCTACTAACTACGAACTCGTAGGTCTACTATCAACAACTCACGCATCATCGGAGAGGCATCAATGAGGATGATGAACCCCTCTGTGATGGTGTCTAGATTGCATATGTGGTTTCTGGAACTTGTGGCAGCTGGAATTATTTTTCGTCGACTCCCCTAGGCTTTTTGGAATATTGGGGTATTTATATAGCAAAGAGGCTGTGCGGGAGGCGGCCGAGGTGGGCACAAACCACCAGGGTGCGCCCCCCCCCCCAGGCGTGCCCAAGTGGGTTGTGCTCCCCTTGGAGCCCTCCTCTGGTACTTCTTTGGCCTAACAAGTGTCTTCTGGTCCAGAAAAATCACCAAAAAGTTTCGCTGCATTTGTACTCCATTTGGTATTGATTTTCTGCGAAGTAAAAAACAAGCAAAAAGCAGCAACTGGCACTGGGCACTATGTCAATAGGTTATTCCCAAAAATGATATAAAGTTGCTATAAAATGATAATATAACAACATGGAACAATAAAAAATTATAGATATGTTGGAGAGGTATCACTGATCCACCATAAGCTAGAGAACTCGGCCTCGCAGTCTTTGCGGCGGCCTTCGAAGGAGAAACATGGGACACTCGCCGGGGAGAAGCATCTGTCATTGGCATGTCAACGCTCGGCACATCGTCCCTGATAGCATCCGGATTGAGTGGGCCGGTCCTCTCGTCATCGTCCAGCTGAATAATCTCGAGCGGAGTTGCATGGACCAAGGAGATCACTAGAGCTCAGTCGGAGAAGACTTAATCATCCAAGTCACTCGTCTCAACATACCTTTGGAGGTGGCGGCGTCCGCCGCATCAGCGTCATTCGGACCCGGCTTGCGAGCATGTGGGTCCACCGAAGTCGTGAGGTGTCGTTGCTACAAGATTCAGAAAACACTTGGTCATTCACTAGAACTGCACAAAAGCAAGTAAAGGATTACAGGTGACGCTTACGCCGAAGCCGCTTGCACGGCCACCTTGATCTGAGGCACAGCGCCCTTCCGTGTCATTGCAAAATCCTGCTTAGGCAGTTTCGATTGCTTCTCAGCTGAGCTCTCATCCTCGGCGCACGCGTGCTTGGAGCTACGAGTCATCTGACCTGAGGCAGTCGGCTACGGCGCCCCTCCTGCCTTACCACTCGGATCATGTTGGGCCTTCATGCGGGGTTCCTTGTGAGCTTCATAAGAGGGGGAATACTCGGCCTCCTCCCCATCCTCAGAACTCTCGTCCTCGTCACTCCCCTCGTCATCGTCGTTATCGTCAGACTCATCCAAGTAGCGTCGCTCGAAGTCACTCACTGCATCCTCAATCGATCAACCGTTGGGATATTAGAGGTCATGTTCTAGAACTCCTAAAGAGCAGACGCACCAAAACATCAAAGTCAGATGCACAAAAAACAACCACCAATGGGTCAAACAAACAGAAACACCTTACCTCCGTCTTCTCCTCCTTCGCCACCACGAGGGACACGGGAGCCCTCACCCTCTTCGTCAAGTATGGGGGAAGACCCGACTGTGTTTGTCCCACTTGGGACATCTCTATAGTAAAACTAAGTTCCTTGCCACCCCTTGATGGACTCGGGAAATCTCACCTTTGGGAAAGCACTCCCCCCACAGACTTGGATGCCCAGGCCTCCACATAACTAGGTGATGTGGGTCTTCGTGCCTACTGACGGGCCTTTCTTGACGGTCATCGACCGACAAGTGAAGATATGCTTGAAGAGCCCCCAGCGGGGTCGACAGCCAAGGAAATTCTCACAGAGAGAGACAAAGGCCGAAAGATATATGATGGCACTGGGAGGAAGGTGATGGAGTTGCGTGCCGAAGTAGTCAAGGAATGACCAAAAAACGGGTGGGGAGGCATCAAGAAGCCCCGCTCGATGTGGGTGATGAGTAGGACTCGCTCGTCCTCTCGTGGCACCAGCTCGACCTCTCCCGCGCCTGGGCGATGCCACCCGTCATGCGGAATCAGCCTCTCCTCTACAAGCTCCTCCAAACGCCAAGCCGAATCGCGCAACGGGATCTAGTTCCCGGACGCGCCTCCAGGCGCTGTATCGGTGCCGAAGGAGGCCGCCTTCCCCGTCTTCTTCACTTTCTCCGCCTTGGACGTGGATTCCCTCATCATCGATGCGCACTCGAGAGGAGAAAGAAGGCAGAGGAGTTAGAGCAAGGGGAAGGGGATATGAGGGTCGGACCTCTGTCTCTGGATCTTTTATATCGCCAGACAAAATCTCCAACCTGATCTCCCACCGTGAATCCCTGGATTGACGGCCCGCATGAAGGGCCTTTACACAGAGCAGGCGCGACACGTGGCAGGGATCGTGCACGCAAATTGAGGAGCCATGCCTCCACTTTCCCAATAACGCATGACGTTACCGCTTCCTCGCGCGAACACGCGAATTCAAATCCCAAGATTTCTGGGATGAGTCAATTCGATTGATCACCCCCGATTCCTTTCCTAAAGAATGCATGCCAGTCCGACTGACCACCCTGTGCGGGGACCCGTGCACTCGGCCACGTTAAACACCCGACTGAAGTCTTTTTCAAGATCGTTATGTGACGAGCTTGACGCCCCTCCGCAGGTTCACCTGGCCCTCTCAGTAGGCTCCAAGGCGCATGACTTGTAAACCTGGATTCGTAGAAGGCCCGCGCTGGTGTTCCTCTGGGATATGGAGTGGCATCTCTTTGAAGAGTCAGACCACGTGCCGGCGTCGCCACTCGGGTTGTAATGACATGCCCACACTCGGGTCTCTAGTCTATCTTCTCCGAGAGACAAAACAAATGCGACCAGGTTTTTCTTGACGATCAACAATACCTGACCATCTGGGCAAACCTAAAGTCCATAATCCGTTGTGTTTTCGCCCAAGGAACAACAAACCACGATTCAGAAACATATTTCGAGTACCCCAGCAGCACTCGGACTCAACCGAGGGATCAGTTTACTAATCCTATGAAATACCAACCGATTCGGGAGCTAATGATGTGGTCACTTATTACAGGTAGGGTTAAGGACCCATCATTCGGGGCCCACATGGGGCCCATCACCATCATAGGTAGGTTCCTGGACCATGCCAACATTCGAAAGCATACATCAAGAAGCCCATTAGGATAGCTCGACGACAGTCGGACGACCACACGTCACTCGGCTGATGGACCACCACTTGGACATAGTGAAGGAAATATGCCCTAGAGGTAATAATAAAGTTATTATTTATTTCCTCATATCATGATAAATGTTTATTATTCATGCTAGAATTGTATTAACCGAAAACATGATACATGTGTGAATACATAGACAAACATAAAGTCACTAGTATGCCTCTACTTGACTAGCTCATTAATCAAAGATGGTTATATTTCCTAACCATAGACATGTGTTGTCATTTGATTAATGGGATCACATCATTAGGATAATGATGTGATTGCCATGACCCATTCCGTTAGCCTAGCACTTGATTGTTTAGTATATTGCTATTGCTTTCTTCATGACTTATACAAAGTTCCTGCAACTATGAGATTGTGCAACTCCCATTTACCGGAAGAACACTTTGTGTGCTACCAAACGTCACAACGTAACTGGGTGATTATAAAGGTGCTCTACAGGTGTTTCCGAAGGTACATGTTGGGTTGGCATAATTCGAGATTAGGTTTTGTCACTCCGATTGTCGGAGAGGTATCTCTGGGCCCTCTCGGTAATACTCATCACCTAAGCCTTGCAAGCATTGTAACTAATGAGTTAGTTATAAGATGATGTGTTACAGAACGAGTAAAGAGACTTGCCGGTAACGAGATTGAACTAGGTATTGGATACCGACGATCAAATCTCGGGCAAGTAACATACCGATGACAAAGGGAACAACGTATGTTGTTATGCGGTTTGACCGATAAAGATCTTCGTAGAATATGTAGGAACTAATATGGGCATCCAGGTCCCGCTATTGGTTATTGACCGAGAATGGTTCTAGGTCATGTCTACATAGTTCTCGAACCCGTAGGGTCCGCACGCTTAACGTTACGATGACAGTTTTATTATGAGTTTATAAGTTTTGATGTACCGAAGTTTGTTCGGAGTCCCGGATGTGATCACGGACATGACGAGGAGTCTCGAAATGGTCGAGACATAAAGATTGATATATTGGACGACTATATTCGGACACTGGAAGTGTTCCGG
>NC_041387.1:30614708-30620304 GCF_002162155.2 Triticum dicoccoides
GCGCGCCCCCTCTCCCTCTGGTCCGAATTGGACTAGGAGGAGGGGGCGGCGCCCCCCTCTTTCCTTCCCCTCTCTCCCCCTTCCTTTCCCCTCCTAGTAGGAGTAGGAAAGGGGGAGTCCTACTCCTACTAGGAAGAGGACTCCTCCTCCTTGGCGCGCCCACAAGGGCCGGCCGGCCTCCCCCCTCCCTCCTTTATATACGGGGGCAGGGGCCACCCCAGGACACACAAGTTGATCTACGGATCGTTCCTTAGCCGTGTGCGGTGCCCCCCTCCACCATATTCCACCTCGGTCATATCGTCGCGGAGTTTAGGCAAAGCCCTGCGCCGGTAGAACATCATCATCGTCACCACGCCGTCGTGCTGATGGAACTCATCCCCGAAGCTTTGCTGGATCGGAGCCCGGGGATCGTCATCGAGCAGAACGTGTGCTGAACTCGGAGGTGCCGTACGTTCGGTGCTTGGATCGGTCGGATCGTGAAGACGTACGACTGCATCAACCGCGTTGTCATACCGCTTCCGCTTACGGTCTACGAGGGTACATGGACGAACACTATTCCCTCTCGTTGCTGTGCCATCACCATGATCTTGCGTGTGCGTAGGAAATTTTTTGAAATTACTACGTTACCCAACACATAGAAGGCAGGAGGACGTCGTGGGAGCTGCAACGGTCGAGGGATCCTAAGTCATCCGAGTCATAGCTACCGTTACCTGTAACTGTTGTAATAGAGGCTCATTATACTAGTAACTGACTCATTTAATGTCACTAATTGCCTCTGCGGCGTCAGGCGTGGGAGACATGGGCTGTGGCACACTCTATATAAGTCGCATCGCACTCCACAACCAGGCAATGAGCAACCTTTGTAACCGTACCTATGAAATCAAAGTAAGCCTCAGGACACATGACGTAGGACTTTTACCTCCACCGAGTGAGGGGCCTGAACTCGTTAAACACCAAGTGTTACACCTGCGCCGTAGCTAGGCTCTGCCCCTTATTCGTACCCCTAATACTCATTGTCAGGATCATAACCCCGACACACTTCCGACGTGGACGCCGGCCGGTGGTCACCATCCCCGCCATGCGAAGAGGTCGTGCAGGCGCCACCGCAGCCGGCACAGCAGGCGGCTCCGGCTTGCCAGGGGCCGCCAGCCCACCTCTGGCAGCCACCTCCATACGTGGACCTCACCGGCGACGACGACGACAAGGAGGAGTAGACGGCGGCCACGGTAGGCAACTGCGGCCAGGGCGGCGGCGACGGCCCTTTTTATCTTTTTTTTAATGTTTTAAATTACCTTGTTTATATTAATGTGCGAACTTAGGTAATGTGAACGTTTTAATGTCTGTGTTAATACTTTCGAGTTGTTTTTAATGTTTATTTCGGGTTTTGGGGGTTTTATTTTCGCGTAAAACAAATGGACTGTTTGGGGTGCGGCCGGCCCGTTGGGTGCATCGATGACCGCACGACTGCAAACGGGCAATCGTGTCCGTTTTCCTGCCTCAAACAGGCGAAAAGCGGACGAACCGAACGTTCGTTTGGTGTCACGTGTTGGAGTTGGCCTAACAACTCGTCACTTACTACTGTCAGTAGATCGTCGACTTGACCCCATATGCGTGATTGAACCCCCTCACGACCGAGCGGCAGTGCGGATCGAGGGCCACATCTGGAGATCCTAGCAGCAAAACACCCGCCACTTGCATGTGGTCCGTTCGATTCACCGCAGGCAGGTGTGCAAACAGAGAGAGTACTCTACGTGGTGTTTGACAGAGAACTCAAGGAAACCATTACACACTGCTTACTATAATTGCCACCACTGCTCGCTGTGCAGCAATCTGAGCCCAGCCCGGCACAGTAGCTATTCAAATGTGCTGGTTGATTCCCTGACCGATCGGTCGGCCTGGCCACCTCTCTATCTCTTGGGATGCTTAAAGTAAGCAAGCGCGATTAGCTGGTGCTTGGCAGTAGTTTATAAGCCAGCCTAAAGATGATGGCCTGTCCGGGCGTCCTTGTCCACGGCTCTGCTCCGCTGGGGACTGCTTACTGTGTCCAGTGTGGTCAGTGGTCACACTTGCGGATGTCTCGGTCGAAGCACTTTCCCTGTATCTGTTTCTGGTAACACTGCAGTAGTAGGATTGTTTGTGATCCCTGATCCGTTTTCCCGATCTGATCCATCGATTCGCGCGCGGGCGCGGATCGAAAACCGCAACTGATAATCCTGTTAATCAGTCGGCTTCACGGTTTACGGCGCTGTGATCGCGTTCCCCCATCTGACCTCCCCGCCCCCGATATATGCCTGCCGTTCCTGGCCTCTCCTCACGTGAACCAACCAACGAACCAATGAAACCCGCGATTTCAGCCGAGCGGCGCCGCAGAAGGCAAATTTGACAAATTTGATTTATAGACGAAATCAAATCATAGAATGAACTATCCGTACTATTTCACGCGACTGACATTTTTGTGTGACGCCCGCCACGAAGGCGCCACACTACACCGTGCAACGCCTCAGAGATAGGCGCTACACGGCCAGTGTCGCACACGTGTGATCAGAAAATTACTAAGTGGTGTGCAGCGCCTGAGAGCTAGGCGCCACATTATACAGTGTAGCGCCTAGCTCCTAGGCGTTGCACTAGTGCAGCGCCTAGCTCCCGGGCGTTGCACTAGTGCAGCGCCTAAGAGCTAGGCGTCACGGGTCAACCGCGTGAAATAATTTTACAGACAGTTCATTTTGTGATTTAATTTCGTCTATAGGTTAAATTTGTCAAATTTGCCGCCGCAGAATCCCAACGAGAAAAGAAAAGACATGCCTGCGCTGTTGGGATGGACGTGGACCATGCATGCCGTTTGCCGTCAGAACTGCCTGCCCGGCCTTTGAAAGGTTCGAAATGTTGCACAGCACAGGGGATATGGGCATATGGCTCTGCCCGACTGCCCGTCCTCAGAAACCGAGAGTTTTCAAACGGCTTCGATTCATGTGAGTGCTGCGAGATTCTTCACCAGCTCAGAAATTTGGCGGTCTTGGACACCATCTCTCTCCGAAAGCTGTGCGCTATTTTCGTTGGGACATACGCTGATTTTTAACTGGGAAAGGATTATAAGAGTGTGGTTGGCAGACGACGTACAGCACAATTTCTAGGGCACAGCAAAAAAGATCTTCCAAGGCACACCAACAAGGCAACTGACTGTTCAGGTCCTTCTGAATCCCAAAAATCCTCAATTGCGAGTCTCACTGATCCATCCTTTTCAAATGCACCTGTTCCAGCGACACGAGTACGCAAACGCCCATACTCTTCTGCTCAACCCGCTCATCATATTTTCGTACGTGCTGGTCCATTAGTTCAACCATTGCATGGTTATTTGAAGATGTGACAACACCATCGCCGGCATATTTGAACTGTCCCCAGCGGACGATGCCAGTCATGCAACTGTGAGAGTAGACCCATACTGTCCGGTCCAAGATCGCGAGAAATTCCGCCACGTCATTTTCGAGCAAATGGGCTTGCACCGGTGGCGACGATGGGCTCGGATGGGCGAATAATTTTTATTCGACGGGGACATGGTTGGTCCGATCGGTTCGCCTATCCATGTCTCTCCACGGCTAGGTTCTTATCCGAGCAGAATTTTTTTTAATCAAAAGGGGTTTCCGCCCACCTCAACTTTATAGAAAGCCAAGCCAAACATCAACCAAACATGGACTGTTGACAGCGCTCGGCGACAACCAGAGAGTAGCTGCCACAGATAGGGAACGGATTTTAAAACTGCCCTATTACAAATTCTTGGGTAGTTCAGATCAAGAGACATAACCAGGGAGCAACCTGCCAGCTTACTAAAGATCAAAGCTAAGAATTGTAAACTAGCAGAAACATAGCCCAGCGATGTCCTTGGGGGAATGGCATTTTATCTCCACGCAATCCTAAGCAATTCCCCTCTTCGGTGGTCCAGTAGCCTTAAACATCGGAGAAGTAGCGCACCCTGAGATTCTGAGCATAGTATTTTCCATTTCTTGAGTGTTGCCCCCAACAGGTCCAAAACACATCGTATACTTCGCCATCTTCGCCCCTGGAAAACAAAGTCATTTCGAAACCGCCATAAGCTCCACGAGGTAGCAGCAGTAGCAATGTTTAAAGCTTCAAATTGTTTTCTTCTCTTCCAAAAGGAAGTCAGCAGATCAAATGAATTAGGAACATCAATCTTAAAAATATCAGCACTAGATTCCAGACATTTTTAGCAACAATGCAATCAAAGAATAGATGCTGTATAGTTTCAGGTTCGCTGCAGAAGACACAAGACATGTCATCTACATGCCTGCGTTTGGCCAGGTTGTCTCTAGTCAAGCTCTTGTTATAGTATATTAACCAGAGAAAAACATGTATATTCGGGGGTACTTTGATTTTCCAGATATCATCTTTAATGACAGAAGGTATCCCTCCAAAGTTAATTAGCTTATAGAAGGATTTGACCGAGTACTTGTTAGAAGAATCCAACACCCAGACAGGCTGATCTGGAGAGCCAGATAGACAGATAGGTTCAACCATTTTGATAAGCTCCTCCCATCTCCCTAAATTATTTTCTGTGACACACCTCCTAAAGGTTAATCGCAGCTCACCATTCACCCAGACCTGCGCTAGGGTAGAATCTTGCTGCTGGCAAATTTTATACAGGTCCCAAAATGCAGTTTTTAAAGAGCAGTCTCCAGTCCAAATGTCATGCCAGAAGGCAATGCTTTTACCATCTCCAGGGATCCATCTATAAAAGTTCTTAGCAGCTGCAAGGGCCCATGATAAACTTTTCAGAATGGAGAATCAAGGGTCACCCTAGTGTTAAAGAAATTAGGGCTAGTAGTGTTATATTTATATATCAAAACCTTTTTCCAATCACTATCCCTTTCATCATAAAATCTTTTCCCCCAAGAGGCTGGAAGGGCCATGTTAAATTCTCTTAGATTGGGAACCCCCATACCTCCATACTCTTTCTTTCTAGAAATTAAACCCCAATTAGCAAGGTGATACTTATGAGAGTCCCCCATGTTCCCCCAGAAGAAATGAGACACTTGAGAAGTGATCATATCAATTGCCCATTTGGGAAATTTCACAATAGACATTAAATAAGCAGGAATACTAGCAATGCAGGTGGTAAGCAAAATCAATTTTCCTCTATAGGAGAGAAATCTCCCCAACCAACCAGAGATATTTTTGATGATCCTATCAATAATGGGTTGAAGGTCCTCCCTTCTCAACTTATTAAAATGAAGGGGGACACCTAAATACTTAAAGGGGAAATCCCCAAGTTAGCAGCAGAAGACCTGAGCAAAATCATTAGATAGCTGCTCAGATATGTTAATAGCATGAAGATTACTTTTATGGAAGTTAATCTTCAAGCCAGACAGACTTTCAAAGCAGGAAAGAATCCATTTCAAATTCTTGGCACATTCCAATGAGTTATCCAAGAATAAGATGGTGTCATCAGCATATTGTAGGCTGACCACACCACCTGGAAAGGCATGTGGTAGAAGTCCACGAATCAAACCATTATTTATAGCCTTTTGAAGCATTTTAGAGAAAACATCAGCAACTAAATTGAACAGAAGGGGTGAGTGGGGAT
>NC_041387.1:30620597-30643464 GCF_002162155.2 Triticum dicoccoides
GGACCATTAGAATCATTAATTAACCTGAAAAGTTCCTTGATGGATGGTAGATATAACCCAATCCACCCATTTATTACCAAAGCATCTAGATAGAAGCATCTCTTTCAAAAAATCCCAACTAACTCTATCATAGGCTTTCTCATAGTCTAATTTAAGAATCAAGCCAGCAGATCCAGACTTATGAACTTCATGAATGACCTCATGAGCCATAACCACACTCTCCAGAATAAATCTACCTTTAATAAATGCAGTTTGGTTAGAGGAAATGAGCTTGTCACACAAGGGAGAAACCCTAGTGGTCATAGCTTTAGAGAAAATCTTAACAGCACAATTACTAAGGCTAATAGGCCTGAAATTTTTCATGTCTCTAGCCATAGAGATTTTAGGAATAAGGGTAATAATGGCATGGTTAAGCTTATATATATCAAGGATACCATTCTCAAAGTCTCTAACCATCCACATAAAGTCTTTTTTAATCAGGTCCCAAAAGGTTTGGTAAAACAAAAAGGACAAGCCATCAGGGCCAGGGGCACCACTAGCATATGAACTCATCACAGCTTGTTTGATTTCCTACTCAGAAAAAGGCCTCTCTAACTGCTCTCTCTCATCATTACTAACCATTTCATCCTCAGACCAGAAGTTAGCATCCAAATGGATATCAGGTTTGGGTTCAAAAGCAAACAACTCTTTATAAAAAGAGGTGGCCACCTCAAGCATCTCTTCGGTCGAATTGACCACACCATCAGGGCTATTCAGCTCAGAAAGATGATTCTTCCTGTGTCTGTGATTAGCCAAAGTTTGGAAATAAGCATTATTCCTATCACCTTCTAGAATTTTTCTATCTCTAGATCTCTGCCAAAGAGCAGTTTCCTCTTTTTTCCACACTTCATCCAACTCTTTCTTAATCTCTTTCATTCTGTCATAGTCAGCAACAGATAATTGGTGGGTTTCAGACATGACATCCAATATGTCAAACTCCAGAAGGAGTGCCCTCTTCTTCTTCTTTAGAGATGCCTCTCTATGAATACTCCCCACCCCTTAGTTTTTTTCCTGAGAATTCTAGTTTTAAGCATCCAATTATCAGCTGAGGATTTGGATGAGGACACAGAGTTCCAGGCTTCCACCACCATATGATGAAAGTCTAGTTGGGAGAGCCACCATTTCTCAAACCTAAAAGGTTTGGGGGTGTTTGGGGCTCTAGCACCAGTGTCCAGGACCAGAGGAGTGTGATCACTCCCCACCCTGGGAAGAGCTAGCAAAGTGGAGAAAGGAAAATGGGTGTCCCAATTCACAGAAATGAATACTCTATCTAACACGGCAAACACATGGGAGATCTGGTTGTTAGACCAGGTAAACACCCTATTAGAGATAGAATTCTCCATCAATGCCCATCTATTGATCCAATCATTGAACAAAAAAATAGTTTGCTGATTCACCAAACCACTACTCTTCTCCTTATCATTCCTAACCAAATTGAAATCTCCACAGATCATAATAGGATAAGAAGCATTAGATAAAGTATCATGCAGTTCAGTGATAAAGTCTATCTTAAATTCAGGGTAGGCAGACCCATAGACCAACACCATCTGCCAAACAAAGCCATCTGATTTATTTTTAACAATAGTAATTATGGAAAAAAATTGGTTAATAAAACCAACAACTTCAAAGTACATTTTTTTGAAACCCACAAGGATTCCTCTAGCAGTATTATCAGCTGGCAAGAAGTGCCACACAAAGGTATCAATAGCCTTGAGGAAACCGTCAGAAATAATCTCTCTCTTAGTTTCTTGAAAACCAATGAAATCAGGATTAGACTTGGCAATGGTATCACAAAGGCACTGTATTTTCCCATGTTGCCCTAGACCTCTAATGTTCCAAATAAGACTATCATTAATTAATTCTGAAAGGATGGGACAAGCCAGAAGGCTTAACTTTAGTTAGAACCATTGGTGTTCCTCTGGAAGCATCAGCAGTGCCCACTGGTTCCAAGGGGAGGGCACCTTTAGGTGTACTAACTAAGTCATTAGAATCAATATCAAGGTTGTCAGGAAGCACAATTTTAGGGTTATTGTTGGCAAACACCAAACACCTCTCTTTCTCCACAGCTATCATCTCATCAATGGCAAGATTCTTTTGAATGTCATCCCCCCCCCAATCATTAAGTTCATTTGACTCATTTGGTTAGTAAGAATGTTTTTATCCATAGTAGAGAAGGATTTACCTTTGAATGTGGGTGGGATTTCCATATTCTTCTTCCTCTTGTAGGCTGCAGCTTTCCATGATGTTAACATTGCCATGGCCTCTAGTAGCAGGTCTTTTGGTAACAACCGGCCCCCATCTTGTCTTGTTCTCATGACCAGCCCCTTCATTTTTTGTTTGAGTAAGTGATTCCAGCAGAGACCTCCTCCAAGTTTCACTTTGGAGGATTTGGATAGCCTCAGGAGGGAGAACCCCCAACTCATCTTCTGTTTCCTCATTTTCAGAGTCACATATGTCCACTGATCTCAATAGATCTTCACGGTATTCCATGTTCTCAGTATTCCTCTCAGGAGTCATGTTTGCAGAATCTTCCTTAGTTGGAGAAGGGGTTTCGTGGACAACATCCCATTTTTCCCCATCAGCATCCATGGTTTGATCTGTAGGATTACCCACACAATCAGGAACAGGTTCATGTCCATCAAAAGATGAACCATCAATGCTAGCAGTTGTCAAAGCACATTTCAGAATAAATTCTTCCTGGTCAACATCTATTCCATCTCTCACGGGTATAACCACCATCATCTGAGCATCAGACTTGTTTGAGGATCTTTGTTTGGTTGGGAAATTGGCTTTATCAAGTTCATCAATAGCTAGGTCACCACCCCCTGATCTATCAGAAGCATGCTCACCCTGTGTCCCATCCTGTCCTCCTGTCTGATCTTCCTCAGCTCTCTCATCCTCCTCAAAATCATCTTCATCCCCATCTACATCAATAACAGAATCAACCCCACCTGTTTGTTCAAAGCCCTCAACAGTGAAGCCAAGCAAGAACAACTTCTTCTTCATTTCAATCAGTCTCTCAAAAGGAATCTTGGTTGGATCTCTGCAGGCTATCCTAACTCTGACATTCTCAAAGAAAGTTCTGAACATCCCATTCCAGTCCACATCTGTAAGAACCCCAAACAATGAGGCAATTTGTGCAAACACTTTCCAAGTGCACCACTTTGGGGGAATCCCCTCAATCGGTACCCAGGCTTCTATCAACTCACCAAAGGGGTCACACCCACCCTTCCATTCAGTTAGTGTCACATTGACATCCTGTGGCAGGGAGAACCCAGACAATTCAATAAGATCTTCCACTTTCTTCCAAGGGGGGAACCTGACCAGAAAGGTCTTACTAGAGAGCCCTCTGATTTGCCAAGGCCAATGTTTAGTTTTACAGAAAGTAGCAGATAGCAATTCCATCAGTTTGGCACAATCCACATCCCCCTTCAGGATGTTGACCACTGCACAATTCTGGAAGTTTAACCATTTGGATTTATTTGCAACAGGCACATCCACATGGTAGAAACCAAGGCCTTGAGCTCCACCACCGAAAAAGGCAGTAGTAGGTTGAATCTTAGACCATGTTGCGCAGTTGTTTACGTTGTGGTTCTGCTGACAGATAAAGCAGGCTTTCGGCTTCACACAATTTCCAACATAGTGTCCCGGTCCACCACAGTTAAAACATATCATATCCTTATACCTAGGATCAAGAACTTGCTCCACATCAACCTCAACAGACTGAGATGATTGTACCTGAGCAGATTCAGCAGTTGAAGCTATGGATCTGGTGGGCTTAGGGGCAGGGGCCTTGTTGCGGATATAACTACTGAGTGTAAACCGCTCGGGAGGGGCCGATTCACCCTCAACTATATTAAAGCCCATGAAGACTCAGAAGATGGCGCTTTACTATGAAGCTTAGAGGCCCGGAGCCCAAAGGCGGATTAGGGCCCATAGTGGTAAACCGCCATAGTCATGTAACTTGTATTGTAAGATAAGGAAAGGAGAGACCAAGCCGGACACTTGTATGAGTCGGCCTCGGTACTCTGTAAACCGGCCGGGCGTCAACCCGTGTATATAAGGGGATGACCCGGCGGCGGTTCAAGGACAAGAAACAACAACTCGATAACCAGGCATAGCTTGTTCAGCTCCCTGGTTAGTGAGACCCCAATAATCCCATCACAACTAGACATAGGCCTTTACCTTCATCGAAGGGGCCGAACTAGTATAAAATCCCTCGTGTCCTTTATCCGGTTTAACCCCTTTAAGCTAACCCGTCACGATGGCTCCACGACTAAGTCCTTCCATGAGGACATCTGACGTGATATTTCCACGACAGTTGGCGCCCACCGTGGGGCTATCGCACGATGGTTTCGAGTTCTTGAAGGGTAGCTTTGAAGGACTCAAAGGATACGTAGTGGGCCAGATGACCAAGAGTCGTCGCGGCAAGCTCTACATCGACGGTGCAGGATGGGGCCCCGAGGCCGGCTCAATCGAATACGGGTACCGGGTCCCCTTCAGCGGAATTCATGTCTTCATCGGCAAGATCAGCGAACAGGGCCCTGAGCCAGACATCTGCACCGACCTCGTCGAAATGGCTCAGCGTGCAAGTCCCGCCTGGATTCAGCCTGCCATGAAGCGTGTGTTCATGGGATGTGTCCACGGGTTCGGATCTGAACCAGTGTCTGAAGGTGAGACGGTCGTTTATTCGGATGGCGAATCATCCGCTGGTGAAACTGAATCCCTATACCAAGTTCAGGATGGCGTGTTTGAAGGGTATTCCGATGGCACCAGTATTTCAGAATTTCTTGAACCGCCGAACCACGTTGGAATCTTCATGGCCGGAACACAGCCAACCTTGCAAAACTCTACTACGGTGGCGGCCGGACCGGTAGCAGGGGCAGGAGGCTCCGCGCGCCGGCCGGCTCAAGTTCTCTCTGGTTTGATGGATGCCTGGGCGACCCTGTTGACCACGGCAGTTACACCGACGATGCAGGATCAGCACAATGCGGACATTGCAAGGTTGAAGGATCAGATAACACAAGCCACAGAAGATTTAGCAGCTGAAGAGATCCGGATGACTGAGGAGCGGGCCGCTTTAGATGCCCAGGCATAGAGGATTCAAGCTGAGAATTATCGACTTTTGATGGATCAGAACACTTCAAATGAAGTATTCAAAAGGAGACATCGATCTCACTTGCCGGCGGATCGATCTCACTTGTCGGCGGATTACAATGTGATGAACCTCTTTGGTACGCCAGGAGCAGGGACTAGCAATACGGCCGTAGTGAACCGGACTATTACGCCAAGGACCGAAGCGCCGGATCAACCTCAGGTGATGGGACCTCCTCGGCAAACGGACAACCCGCCACGGTATACCACACCCCCGCCGGGTCACTTTTCTACTCCTTTGGATAATATGATAGCAGCAGCATCCTAGCTGGCAGCTATTCCTATAGAGGGTGAATCGCCAGCAGCAGTTGAGACACGGCGGTCCAGGGATCTTCTTCAAACGGCTATGACACAGCAGCAGGCTTCACTCGACCCCACGACCGAGCAAAAGCTATAGCAGGCGTACAGATGAACCGGAGGTGTCCAGCAGTGCCCGGCACCGCATTTTCCCTCAAGGGCCTAATCCAACACGTGGTAATGTGAACACTCAAGACGTGGTGGACAATGGCAGAGCATGAAGGGAGGCCGCTTTAGCAGCACAGCATACGGATCGTGATCAAACCGCCCCGGTTCAGCCAGCAGCATCAGTGGACCGAGGCACCGGGCTTGCTTTCAGTTCTTGGGGAGTGTCGTGTCTTATTCCGGCTCTCCGTAATGTGCGCTTGCCTAAGGACTTCAAGGGCCCATGTAAGGTACCAAATTACACCGCTGATCAGCCACCTGAGGCGTGGGTGGAAAGTTATGAGATGGCTATGGAGATGCTGGACATGGATGAAGCGGCTTGTGCAAAGTACTTCACGATGATGTTGGAGGGAACAGCCCGTACATGGTTGAAGAACCTGCCGGCTAACTCCGTCGAGTCATGGGACCAGTTGAATGCCCGGTTTATAGCCAATTTCAAGGACACATGTAAACAGCCTATGTCCATTGTGGATCTGGATGCTTGTGTTCAAGGGGAGAACGAGTCAACAACTCATTGGGTGCGCCGGGTTTCAGAAGTTGTGCACTCTTCAGACCAGATTAACGCTGGCCAAGCAATCATCACGCTGGAATGTAATTGCCGGTTTAAGTCGCTAAAGATGAAGTTGGGACGGCTCAAGCGCCACTGCAATGACATGGGCACCCTTATGGCCGCCTTGGTCAAATATGCTGATTCTGATAATACCAAGGATCCCGATTCTGATGAGGAGAAACCGGAGAAGGGAAAGAAGAACGGTGGTGCGAAGGGACAGCAGCACAACCAAGGAGGCCATGGAAATAATGGTAAGCGCAAAGCAGATTCAGATTTTGTGGCTAATGCTAATGTGCAGCGTCGTAAGGGTAAACCGCCCCAACGCGGCGGCAGAATGAATCTGGAGCGTTTGTTGAATCAGCCCTGCCCAAAGCATGGGACCAAGGAGGTTCCTGCAACACATCTCTAGAAGAATTGTCATATTATGAAGGAGTTCAAAAACTCTGATCTTTTCTGGTATGATCAGGGTCCATCGGGCGGTTCAGGTCCAGGTTTTCATGGTGGCGGCAGTTCAAACTCTGGATTTCAGAATAACCAGGGCAACCAGAACAATCAAGGTGGTAACAACCAACAGAATAATCAAGGGAACCAGCAGCAGTCGGGTTATCAGAGTCACCCAAAGCAGTTGAATGGTGGGCAGTACCATGTATTCACCACTAGTCTGTGCAAGCGTGATCAGAAGCTTCACAAGAGGGCTGTTAATGCTGTTGAACTGGCAGTACCATGTTACCTGCGGTGGTCTGAGCAACCTATTGTGTGGAGCAGAGAGGATCATCCACCCCGGGTTGACAATCCGGGTCACCTAGCTTTAGTGGTGGCGCCTCAGGTGGGAGGTTACAAGTTCACCAAGGTGCTTATGGATGGAGGGAGCAGTATCAACATTCTGTATTATGAGACCTTCCGTCGTATGGGGTTGACAGACAAGAGTCTTAAACCGTCAAACACTGTTTTTCATGGTGTGGTGCCAGGTAAATCGGCGTACCCTGTTGGTAAGATTGCTTTGGAGGTTGTCTTTGGGGATGAGCATGACTCCCGGTCTGAGACATTGACCTTTGAAGTGGTGAGGATCCAGAGCCCGTACCACGCATTGTTTGGACGGCCGGCTTATGCAAAGTTCATGGCAAGGCCTTGTTATATTTACTTACAGCTCAAGCTACCGGGTCACAAGGGGACCATTACGGTGCACGGAAGTCATAAAATCGCTTTGGATTGCGAGGAAGGTGATGCAGCCTATGCTGAGTCGGTTTGTGCTACAGAGGAGTTGAAGTTCTATAAAGATAATGTTGATCCGACAGATATGACCCCTCTGAAGAAGCCCACAACTGAGCATGACCCGAACCTGACATTCAAACCGGCTGATGAGACTAAACTCATTGACTTTATTCCTGGCGATTCGTCCAAACAGTTTAGCATCAGCACAAATCTGGATCCGAAATAAGAAAGCGCGCTCATCGAGTTCATCCGTGAGAACCGGGACATTTTTGCATGGAAGCCTTCTAACATGCCAGGTGTACCGAGGGAACTCACTGAGCACACTCTCAATATTGATCCCAAGTTTAAACCGGTCAAGCAATTTCTTCGTTGCTTTAACGAGGAGAGACGCAAGGCCATTGGTGAAGAAGTAGCCCGGCTGTTGGCTACTGGGTTTATCGTTGAAGTATTTCACCCTGAGTGGTTGGCTAATCCGGTGCTTGTTCTTAAGAAAAACGGCACTTGGCGCATGTGTGTGGATTACACAGATTTGAACAAAGCTTGTCCGGCCGATCCCTTTGCTCTCCCGTGTATTGATCAGATCATTGATGCAACGGCGGGTTGTGAGCGTTTGAGTTTCTTGGATGCTTATTCAGGCTATCATCAGATCAAAATGGTAGTTAAGGGCCAGGAGAAGACCGCCTTCATCACTCCCTTTGGAGCCTTCAGCTATGTTTCTATGCCCTTTGAGCTCAAGAGTGCCGAGGCAACTTATCAGCGCTATGTGCAGAATTGTCTTCACACTCAGATTGGGCCCAATGTTCATGCCTATGTAGATGACATTGTGGTAAAGTCCAGGAAGAAGGAGACATTGATAAATGATCTCAAGGAGACCTTTGACAATCTGCGTGTTTACAAGATGATGCTCAATCCAGATAAGTGTGCTTTTGGTGTTCCGGCAGGCAAGCTTCTAGGTTTCCTGGTATCAAACAGAGGCATTGAGGCTAATCCGGAGAAGATCAAAGCGATTACATCCTTGGCTAAACCGGTGTGCATCAATGATGTTCAACATCTAGCAGGTCGAGTTACAGCCCTAAGCCGGTTTATCAGCCGTTTGGGAGAGAAGGCGATCCCTCTCTATCAGATGTTGAAGAAAACAGACACCTTTGTCTGGAGTGATGCGGCTAATGCGGCGTTTGAAGACTTGAAGCGGCAGTTGGCTGAACCACCGGTCTTTGCTGCTCCGGTTGACAAAGAGCCCTTGTTATTGTACGTGGCTGCTAATGCCCGTGCTGTCAGTGTGGCCATTGTGGTGGAGCGCAAGGAGGCTGGTAAGGAATATCCGGTTCAATGGCCGATTTACTATATCAGTGAGGTGCTTATCGAGTCAAAGCAGCGATATCCGCATTGGCAGAAGCTGGTATATGGAGTTTTTATGGCAAGTCGGAAGCTCAAACAATACTTTCAAGGCCATCCCATTACAGTTGTCAGTTCAGCCCCTTTGGGTGATATAATTCAGAATAGGAAGGCAACTGGCCGGGTTGCAAAGTGGGCGATTAAGCTTGGTCCACATGGTTTGAAGTATGTGCCTCGAACAACCATCAAGTCTCAGGCACTTGTTGACTTTATCAATGACTGGACCGAGTTACAGGCACCAGAGGACAAACCGAATAGTACATACCGGACTATTCACTTTGATGGATCCAGGCAATTGGAGGGCTCGGGGGCTGGAGTTGTCCTTACTTCCCCTCGAGGTGATAAAAATCTTTATGTCCTCCGTTTAATGTTCCCCTATACTAACAAAAGCAGCTGAGTATGAGGCTCTGCTCCACGGGCTCCGTGTGGACAAGGAGATGAATTTAAGCCGGGTACGATGCTTTGGAGACTCTGATCTGGTGGCTCAGCAAATTTCTGGCACTTGGGATTCTAAGGATCCACTCATGGCGGCTTACAGACATGAGGTGTATATTGTGGCGGGTCACTTCAAAGGGTATCAGGTTGAGCATATCGATCGGCGCAAAAATGAAGCAGCAGACGCTTTAAGCCGGCTTGGATCTCAGCGTAAACCGGTGCCTCCCAATACCTTTTTAGATATCTTGCATAACCCGTCTGTTAAGTTGCCTACAGAGGAGGATTTGGCTGTTCCTGATCCAGAGGCTCAATTGGTGGCCGCTTTACATGTTGTGCCGGATTGGACGATTCCATATCTGGCGTATATGAACCGGGGTGAGTTACGAGATGATGAAGTCCTGGCCCGGCAGATAGTCCGGCGATCCAAGTCTATGGTTATTCACAATGGTGAGTTACACCATTGCAGCATTTCAGGCGTATTTTAGCGTTGTGTTTCTCCGGAAGAAGGCCAAGAGATCCTACGGGAAATTCATGAGGGGGATTGTGGTCATCATGCCGGTTCAAAGTCCCTGGTTGCGAAAGCTTTTCGTCATGGGTTCTACTGGTTGATAGCTCATGCTGATGCGGAGGATCTGGTAAAGCGGTGCGACGCTTGTCAAAAGTTTTCACGCAGAGCTCATGTTCCGGCTCAAGAATTAAGGATGATTCTTATCACTTGGCTGTTTGCCACTTGGGGGCTTAATATGGTGGGACCCTTTAAGCGCTCCAAGGATAAGAAGACCCACCTGCTGGTGGCAGTTGACAAGTTCACCAAATGGGTTGAAGCGGAGCCTGTCAGCAAGTGTGATGCGGCTACGGCGGTTCAATTTCTCAAAAATATTATTTTCCGCTTTGGCTTTCCACAGAGCATTATCACGGATAAGGCACCAACCTTTCTAAAGGTGAGATGGAGGATTTCTGTCAGAGAGAGCACATCCGGCTTGACTTAGCATCCGTGGCGCACCCCCAGACCAATGGTCAAGCGGAGTGAGCTAATCAAGAAATCTTGAAGGGTATCAAACCTCGGCTTATGGTTCCTTTAAAGCGGACACAGGGTTGTTGGGTGGAAGAATTGCCTTCTGTGTTATGGAGCATCAACACCACCCCCAACAGATCGACGGGTTACACACCTTTCTTCATGGTGTACGGGGCAGAGGCGGTCCTCCCAAGTGATATTCGTCATGATTTGCCCCGGGTTGCCAATTATGTTGAAGCGGACAATGAGCAAGCACGCCAGGAGGCGTTGGACCTGTTAGATGAAAAACGGGATATGGCTTTGGCTCGTTCGGCGGTTTATCAGCAAGACCCGCGGCGTTATTACAGCCGCCAGGTTAGGATGAGAACCTTTCAAGAAGGCGACTTGGTGCTCCGGCTCATCCAGGATCAGACCGACATGCACAAGTTATCCCCACCTTAGGAAGGACCCTTTGTGGTCAGCAAGAATCTGCACAACGGATCATACTACCTCATTGATGTTCGAGAGAACTCACGTAGCTCTGAGGAGAAGAACCGGCGGCCGTGGAACATAGCTCTCCTATGGCCTTACTACACTTGAGCCATAGGCTTTTCTTATGTACATATTTCGACAATGTATATATTATGATCAATAAAATAAACTAGCATCCTTGCTATAAGCAGGGCCTCTGCTGTTTTTTCTCAAATATCCTTTGAGTTACATGGGGGCTTCAGCTGACAAAGTGGAGTACTACCTGTTAAACCGGCTATCATGCCACAATACAGCTTGGGAGCTTCACACCCAAGGGGCCAAAGAGAGTCTAGATGCTATGCACAGCTCAAACATAGGCACCCAATGAGCACATCTCATCAAGTAACTTGGGGGCTCTTTGTGTAAAGTAACAAAGAGTTTGAAAGGACCCTTGTAGCTGGGTATCGACCCATGGCTTGGAAGCCTGGTATATTTACCTAAAACCCCGGGTTAACCTGCCTTCATCAAGTAAGCCACTCCTATCCAGGTAATCCTGGCATGACCTGCCGAACGTTTGACAGTTACTCTCATTGAGACCCTGAACTTGTCAAAGTTAAAACGGTGATTGGTTAGTTGAAGGCCCATCTTAAAAGGCTTTGTCAAATGGTTTAACTCAGCGGCCTGGCAGCCCACGAAAAGCCTCGAATTTGGGCCTGGCAGCCCTCGAAAAGCCTCGACTACACGGTTTTATTTGCCTTTGTCAATATTTATTTTCTTTTGACGAAATTCTATGTTGAACCAGTATCTTTGATCCGATATGGCTTTTCAGTCATCATATTAACCCGGTGTTTGTTAACCCGACGTGGTTTTCAACTACAAGTTGACAGACCTTATTATCAAACCGGAGTTTATTAACCCGGCCTGGTTTTGACTACTTGCCGCCAGTTTTGATCATCTGGTGTTCATCGTAACCCGGCATGACTTATTATACGCCATCAATATATGGTGGAATTATACAAATTCAAGATTTTGGGTCTTCACCCTTATTACAATCAAAGTTGGTAAACCAACTAAGTGATATCACATCACAGGACAAACTTTCTATATGCAGGTTTCAGGATCGCATTATCAGAGCATAATCAAACATTGCATTTATCCTGGCAGTTCAACAAAAGTCGTGCATCAGCACAACAAATCAAAGAGTTTTAACTAGCCTATTACAAGGCGCTTTGAGGCCCAAAATGCTGATTGTTCATGCACAACAAAGTTTGTCAAAGAAACACAAATGTCGGATTAAGACTCATTGCCAGGACGGCGTGAAGTGGAAGGATCTTCAGGCGCCGGTTCAACCTCCTCCTCTCCACCCAGAGGATGGAAGTTAAGGGTGGTCCAGTCAATCCGGGTTAGAGCCTGAAAGACAGCTTCTTCACTTATCAGATCAGACGGGTCAACATCAGGGGCGTAAGTGTGCTTACGAATTGGCGGGATAAGGTTTTGCGCTTCTGTCACGGTTGTATCAACCCGCTGATTCCTCTCATCATAAAAAGACCAATGAACCGTCGGGTTAGCCTCTGCAGCAAGTTGACTTGATAGCGGACGCATCTCCTTTGTCAGAGCTTTGAGGGCTTCATTGTCAAAAGCCGATCTGTCTGCCTGTTCATCTGGAAATCCCTTGCCAATGTCAACCGGATCCAAGTCAGATATCCATGCTTTGGCCCGAGTCAGTGCCAGTAAAGTGCCAGCCCTGGCAGCAGATCGCTTCACCTCCTCTATCTGAGCCGGTGTCATGGATAATCTTGCTAATCTGTCCTTGATCAATGTTGGTGCCAGTCTGTTGTATGAAGCTGCAGAGATGACTCGTTGAGCACCGGTATACAGTTGTTCAATCAACGTATAGGTTGCTTTTAGCTTCATCCGCATGTTGGTTCCAAGATGAGCAATGCGATTGCCTGCGGCGGTTTAAGAAATTCAAGTTAAACCGGCAGAGTCGATAGCACTACAGAGCAGGTGTTCTAAGGTACTTACCAAACACGGCAGCCATCATGGAATTCACTTGATGCTTCAGACCTGTCAGTTCTTCTTCCACCGGTTTAAGGGCTGCTTGAGCATCTTCTGCCCGCTTCAATAACGCAGCCCTTTCAGTCTCCCAGTTGGTGCGTTCAGTTTTGAAGCCCTCTTTAAGTTGCTCCATGACCGATAAGGCACCCTTGAGCTATTATTTGGCTTTAGAGGTCTCTTCTTGCTGTAGCTTAAGGATTTCTTGAAGATCGGCGGTTTGGGACTCTTTGATCTTCATGTCAGCCTGCAAAGTCAGATGATACAACAGTTAAAAATCTCTTAAAGTCCCAAGCGCATAATAAATTATACACTTGGCACTTGGGGGCTAATGTGGCTTGCTTTTTCAAGTGAGTATTTTTCAAGTCCTAAGGCTCAATTCAGGTATTAAGCTTGGCACTTGGGGGCTAATGCACATTTGATCAATCATAAAGGAAAGGCAATTAACAAGGACAGACAGTCCCAGTTTGTCTTCAAGAAGACAAACCGGCCCTTGGGGGCTACTACGTTGAAGTGTTCTTTATATCAAAGTCCCGGTTTATCTTTAGGAGATAACCGGCCCTTGGGGGCTACATTGGAAAAGATACAGGATAGAACAAGTTTCAAAGTATTCATACCTCATAACTCTCCTTCATCAGTTTCACCAAACTGGCTTCAAAGTCACGGCTGGTGTACATGCGGTTTAAAAAGCCGGAATGAAGTTCTTCAGCGCTAAGGTTGATGAAGTTGGATAAATCTGTCTTTCCCTTCCCCTTGCCCATAGCAGCGAATTCCTCCTTGGAGGTATGTTTGGCAAAGATAACCGGATTACAAGGACTGGTGTGAGCCGTGCCAGTAATTACAACATCATCGTCATCATTTCTTGGTGAACTTGGCGGATTGCTGGTACCCCTAGCTGGACTTGGTGAATTAGCAGCCGGGCTCGGCGGATTAGCAGTCGGGTTCGAAGGGGTAGCATGCGGGCTCGAGGATCAATATGAGTTGCCGGGTCAGCTCCGGCGGATTAGCTTCAGTGCTCTCGCCTTGTGGGATGGAATCATCCATAACATCGGTATTTCTACCGGTGTCCTCAGCAGCCTGATACATCCATTTTGCATCATGCTTTTATATCAATATTTATTGCATTATGGGTTGTTATTTCACGTTATGTCACAATACTTATGGTTATTCTCTCTTATTTTACAAGGTTTACATGAAGTGGGAGAATGCCGGCAGCTGGAATTCTGGGCTGGAAAAGGAGAAAATATTGGAGACCTATTCTGCGCAACTCCAAAAGTCCTGAAACTCCACGGAATATCTTAAAATAAATAAAGAAAAATTGTCACCAAAGATGAAGGCCAGGGGGCCCACACCCTGCTCATGAGGGTGCCCCCCCCCCCCGGGCGCGCCCCCTACCTCATGGGCCCCCTGATGGCTCTCCGACGCCCATCTTCTCCTATATGAAGTCTTTCAATGAGAAAAAAATATCAAGCAACCTTTCGGGACGAGACTCCACCGCCACGAGGCGGAACCTTGGCGGAACCAATCTAGGGCTCTGGCAGAGCTGTTCTGCCGGGGACACTTCCCTCCGGGAGGGGGAAATCATCACCAACGTCATCACCAACGATCCTCTCATCGGGAGAGGGCAATCTCCATCAACATCTTCACCAGCACCATCTCATCTCCAAACCCTAGTTCATCTCTTGAATCCAATTCTTGTCTCCAAGTCCGGGATTGGTGCTAGTAGGTTGCTAATAGTGTTGATTACTCCTTGTAGTTGATGCTAGTTGGTTTATTTGGTGGAAGATCATATGTTCAGATCCTTTATGCATATTATTACCCTCTGATTATGAACATGAATATGCTTTGTGAGTAGTTACGTTTTTTCCTGAGGACAAGGGAGAGGTCTTGCTATTAGTAGTCATGTGAATTTGGTATTCGTTCGATATTTTGATGAGATGTATGTTGTCTAGCCTCTAGTGGTGTTATGTGAACGTCAACTACATAACACTTCACCATTATTTGGGCCTAGAGGAAGGCATTGGGAAGTAATAAATAGATGATGGGTTGCTAGAGTGACAGAAGCTTAAACCCTAGTTTATGCGTTGCTTCGTAAGGGGCTGATTTGGATCCATATGTTTCATGCTATGGTTAGGTTTACCTTAATACTTTTGTTGTAGTTGTGGATGCTTGCAATAGAGGTTAATCATAAGTGGGATGCTTGTTCAAGTAAGAACAGCACCCAAGCACCGGTCCACCCACATATCAAATTATCAAAGTACCGAACGCGAATCATATGAGCGTGATGAAAACTAGCTTGACGATATTCCCATGTGTCCTCGGGAGCGCTTTTCCTATTATAAGAATTTGTCCAGGCTTGTCCTTTGCTACAAAAAGGTTTGGTCCACCTTGCTGCACTTTATTTACTATTGTTACTTGTTACTCGTTACAATTTATCTTATCACAAAACTATCTGTTACCACAAATTTCAGTACTTGCAGAGAATGCCTTGCTGAAAATGGCTTATCATTTCCTTCTGCTCCTCGTTGGGTTCAACACTCTTACTTATCGAAAGGACTACGATAGATCCCCTATACTTGTGGGTCATCAAGACTCTTTTCTGGCGCCGTTGCCGGGGAGTAAAGCGCCTTTGGTAGGTGGAATTTGGTAAGGAAATTTTTATTTAGTGTGCTGAAATTTTCTGTCATTTGTTATTATGGAAAGTAATTCTCTGAGGGGCTTGTTCGGGGTATCTTCACCCCGTCCAGTAGAGAAAAGAGTTGCTCCTCAACCTAATCAACCTACTGAACCTATTGAAAATGAAACTCCTTTTGAAATTCCTTCGGGTATGATGGAAAAACTGCTAGCTAACACTTTTACAGGAGATGGGACAAAGCATCCTGATGAACATCTACGCTGTGTGGATGAAGTTTGTGGATTATTTAAGCTTGCAGGTATACCCGATGATGTTGTTAAGAAGAAGGCCTTCCCTTTATCTTTGAAGGGAGACGCATTGATATGGTACAGGCTATGTGATGATATGAGATCATGGAACTATAAAAGATTGAAATTGGAATTTCATCAAAAGTATTATCCTATGCATCTTGTTCATCGTGATCGCAATTATATATATATATATATATATATATATATATATATATTTTGGCCTCACGAAGGAGAAAGCATCGCTCAAGCTTGGGGGAGGCTTAAATCAATGTTATATTCATGCCCCAATCATGAGCTCCCACGAGAAGTAATTATGCAAAGTTTTTATGCTCGGCTTTCTGATAACAATCGCACCATGCTCGATACTTCTTGTGCTGGCTCTTTTATGATGAAGACTATTGAATTTAAATGGAATTTATTGGATAGAATTAAATGCAACTCTGAAGATTGGGACCTCGATGAAGGTAAGGAGTCAGGTATGACACCTAAGTTTGATTGTGTTAAATCTTTTATGGATACCGATATTTTCCGTCTCGTAAGTTTGGCACTAAATATGGACTTGACTCTGAGATAGTAGCTTCTTTCTGTGTATCTTTTGCTACTTATGTTGATCTCCCAAGGAGAAGTGGTTTAAATATCATCCTCCCATAGAAGTAAAAGTAGCTACACCTATTATAGTTGAAGAAAAGATTGTCACTTATGATGACCCTATTGTTCCCACTTCTTATGTTGAGAAACCACCTTTCCCTGTTAGAATGAAGGATCATGCTAAAGCTGCAACTGTTGTTCGTAAAAGCAATGTTAGAACTTATACACCTCCTGAGCAAGTCAAAGTAGAACCAAATATTGCTATTGTTAAAGATCTCTTGTCTGATAATATTGATGGGCATGTTATTCAATTCAGTGGTGAAACTGCTAGAATTGCTAAACCTTGTGCTAGAGATAAACATAGACTTGTGGTAGGCGTTCCTGTTATTTCTGTTAAAATAGGAGATCATTGTTATCATGGCTTATGTGATATGGGTGCTAGTGCTAGTGTAATACCCATTGACTTATACAAAGAAATTATGCATGATATTGCACCTGCTGAGTTAGAAGATATTGATGTTACAATTAAACTTGCCAATAGAGATACTATATCTGCAATGGGAATTGTTAGAGATGTTGAAGTCTTGTGTGGAAAAACCAAATATCCCGCTGATTTTCTTATTCTTGGTTCTCCACAAGATAGCTTTTGTCCCATTATATTTGGTAGACCCTTCTTGAGTACTGTTAATGCTAAGATAGACTGCAAAAAGAATGTTGTTACTATTGGCTTGGATGATATGGTTCATGAGTTTAATTTCTCTAAATTTAGTAAACAACATCGTGAGGAAGAATTGCCTAGTAAAGATGAAATTATTGGTCTTGCTTCTATTGTCGTACCTCCTAGTGATCCTTTAGAACACTATTTGCTAGACCATGAAAATGATATGTTCATGAATGAAAGAAGGGAAATAGATGAAGTATTCTTTAAACAGGAACCTATTCTGCAACACAATTTGCCTGTTGAAATCCTAGGGGATCCTCCTCCACCCAAGGGTGATCATGTGTTTGATCTTAAACCGTTGCCTGATAATCCTAAATATGCTTATCTTGATGAAAAGAAAATATATCCTGTCATTATTAGTGCTAACCTTTCAGAGCATGAAGAAGAAAGATTATTGAAAACTCTGAAGAAGCACCGTGCCGCTATTGGATATACTCTGGATGATCTTAAGGGCATCAGTCCCACTCTATGTCATCATAAAATAAATTTGGAAGCGGATGCCAAACCAGTTCGTGATCCTCAACGATGTTTGAATCCTAAAATGAAAGAAGTGGTAAGAAAAGAAATACTCAAGCTCCTGAAGGTAGGTATAATTTATCCCGTTGCTGATAGTCAGTGGGTAAGTCCTGTCCATTGTGTCCCCAAGAAGGGAGGTACTACTGTTGTCCCTAATGATAAAGATGAATTGATTCCGCAAAGAATTATCACAGGTTATAGGATGGTAATTGATTTCCGCAAATTAAATAAGGCTACTAAGAAAGATCATTACCCCTTACCTTTTATTGATCAAATGCTAGAAAGATTATGCAAATATACACATTATTGCTTTCTAGATGGTTATTCTGGTTTCTCTCAAATACCTGTGTCGGCTAAAGATCAATCAAAGACTACTTTTACATGCCCTTTTGGTACTTTTGCTTATAGACGTATGCCTTTCGGTTTATGTAATGCACCTGCTACCTTTCAAAGATGCATGATGGCTATATTCTCTGACTTTTGCGAAAAAAATTGTGAGGTTTTCATGGACGATTTTTTCGTCTATGGTTCCTCTTTTGATGATTGCTTGAGCAATCTTGCTCGAGTTTTGCAGAGATGTGAAGAAACTAATCTTGTCTTGAATTGGGAAAAGTGCCACTTTATGGTTAATGAAGGTATTGTCTTGGGGCACAAAGTTTCTGAAAGAGGTATTGAAGTTGATAAAGCCAAGGTTGATGCTATTGAAAAGATGCCATGTCCCAAGGACATCAAAGGTATAAGAAGTTTCCTTGGTCACGCTGGATTTTATAGGAGGTTCATTAAGGACTTCTCAAAAATTTCTCGGCCTCTGACTAATTTATTACAAAAAGATGTACCACTTGTCTTTGATGATGATTGTGTAGAAGCATTAGTCTCCGCACCTGTTGTTCAGCCACCTGATTGGAATTTAACCTTTGAAATTATGTGTGATGCTAGTGATTATGCTGTAGGTGCTGTTTTAGGGCAAAGAGTTGATAAGAAATTAAATGTTATCCATTATGCTAGTAAGACTCTAGACAATGCTCAAAGAAGTTATACTACTACCGAAAAGGAACTTTTAGCAGTTGTATTCGCTTGTGATAAATTCAGACCCTATATTGTTGATTCTAAAGTAACTATTCACACTGATCATGCTGCTATTAAATATCTTATGGAAAATAAAGATGCAAAACCTAGACTTATTAGATGGGTTCTCTTGCTGCAAGAATTTGATTTGGATATTGTTGATAGAAAAGGAGCTGAGAACCCCGTTGCAGACAACTTATCTAGGTTAGAGAATGTTCTTGATGACCCACTACCTATTGATGATAGCTTTCCTGATGAACAATTAAATGTCATAAGCACATCTCGTAACACTCCTTGGTATGCTGATTATGCTAATTATATTGTTGCTGAATTTATACCACCTAGCTTCACATACCAACAAAAGAAAAAGTTTTTGTATGATCTGCGACATTACTTTTGGGATGACCCACATCTTTATAAAGAAGGAGTAGATGGTGTCATTAGACATTGTGTACCTGAGCATGAACAGGAACAGATCCTACGCAAGTGTCACTCCGAACCTTATGGAGGACACCACGCTGGAGATAGAACTGCACATAAGGTATTGCAATCTGGTTTTTATTGGCCTACTCTCTTCAAGGATGCCCGTAAGTTTGTTTTGTCTTGCGATGAATGTCAAAGAATTGGTAATATTAGTAGACATCAAGAAATGACTATGAATTATTCACTTGTTATTGAACCATTTGATGTTTGGGGCTTTGATTATATGGGACCTTTTCCTGCCTCTAATGGATATACACATATTTTAGTTGTTATTGATTACGTTACTAAGCGGGTAGAAGCTATTCCAAGTAGTAGTGCTAATCATAACACCTCTATTAAAATGCTTAAGGAAGTTATTTTTCCGAGGTTCGGAGTCCCTAGATATTTAATGACTGATGGTGGTTCACACTTTATTCATGGTTCTTTCCGTAATATGCTTGCTCAATATGATGTTAATCATAGAATTGCATCTCCATGTCACCCGCAGTCTAGCGGTCAAGTAGAATTGAGTAATAGAGAGCTCAAATTAATTTTGCAAAAGACTGTTAATAGGTCTAGAAAGAATTGTTCCAAGAAACTTGATGATGCATTATGGTCCTATAGAACTGCATATAAAAATCCTATGGGTATGTCTCTGTATAAAATGGTTTATGGAAAAGCTTGTCACTTACCTCTCGAACTAGAACATAAGGCATATTGGGCTATTAAAGAGCTCAACTATGATTTCAAACTTGCCGGTGAGAAGAGGTTATTTGATATTAGCTCACTTGATGAATGGAGAACCCAAGCTTATGAAAATGTCAAGTTGTTTAAAGAAAAAGTTAAAAGATGGCATGACAAAAGAATACAAAAGCGTGAGTTTAATGTAGGTGATTATGTATTGCTATACAACTCTCGTTTAAGATTTTTTGCAGGAAAACTTCTCTCCAAATGGGAAGGTCCCTACGTTATCGAGGAAGTCTATCGTTCCGGTGCCATAAAAATCAACAACTTCGAAGGCACAAATCCAAAGGTGGTAAACGGTCAAAGGATCAAACACTATATCTCAGGTAATCCTATAAATGTTGAACCAATATTATTGAAACCGTAACCCCGGAGGAATACATAAGGGACACCTTCCAGACCGTCCCAGACTCCGAAAAGGAATAGGTATGTGGTACGGTAAGTAAACCGACTCCAAAAAAAATTTTAAGGCAATATTTCTCCGTTTTGGAATATTTAGAAAAATAGAAAAATAAGTGGCAGTCCAGGACGGACACGAGGGTGGAGGGCGCGCCCTACCCCCCGGGCGCGCCTCCCTACCTCGTGAGCACCTTGTGTGCCCTCCGGACTCTGTTTTCTTGCATGATACGTATTTTGGTCGGTAAAAATTCATTATATATACTCCCGAAGATTTTGACTCTCGTATCACGCAAATATCCCCTGTTCTTGTTTCGAGCTATTTTTCTGACAGGTCTAGATCATCATGACGACCCCAAGTGCTTCCAAGGACAAGTTCTTCAAGAAGGTTATCAACCCTTACCTCGTGGAGGTGCTGCGACACCCTCAAACTATTGAGATGTGTGATGGGTTGCTGCACATCCGCGATGTTGAGGGACCAAAGGGAACCGGAAGCGTGGAGTCAAGGCTCGAAGCAATGGAGCAACAAGTTTTTCAAGTGCCAGGGGTTGGTGGAGCATGGAATCAATGCTAGCCACAAGATGCTCGCGGAGTTCACCAACAACTACGAGCCGGATGCCAAGAACACCGAGGAGGCCATCTTCAAGCTACATGAGAAGATCGAGCACCTCCAAGCCCAAATCTATGATCTGCAAAACCAAAACTGTGAGTATGAATATAGATTCAAAAGGATGAGTTTGGCTGCAGATTTGAGGATTCTGGAGAATAGATCATCCTTCTATGATGGTGAGCCTATGCCATGGAAGGTGGACGACAAGCCTGCATCATCGACAACACCCCCACCACCAACAACAAAGAAGGAGATATAATCACATGGGTATGGGCACTCCCCTTGGCAATTGCCAAGCTTGGGGGAGGTGCCCTGGTATCGTATCACCATCACAACTCCTATCTTTACCGTTTTCTTAGTTCGATCCTTTTAGTAGTATCTTGATTTAGTAGAATAAAGTTATGGCATGATCTAGTTTTGAGTTTTGCTTTATGATCCTTCTTTGTAATCGAGTCCATGAGCTATATAATAAAAATTAGTGTGAGTCAAGGGCTTGATTATTTTACCATGGTCTTGGGTGAATAGAAAGAAGAAAAAGAATAAAAAGAATCAAACAGTTCATATTGATCTTATTGAAAGTAATGACTTCACATAGAAAGAGTATGATGATTAAAGGTTGTTGGGAGTTGGCAAATATAGCTTTGGTCATTGTTGCAATTAATAGGAAGTAATAAGGAAAGAGAGGTTTCACATATAGATATATTATCATTGACATCTTTTATGATTGGGAGCACTCATTAAAATATGACATGCTAAAGAGTTGAGGTTGGACAAGGAAGACAACATAATGAGTTATGTTTTCTTACATATGAGATAAAGTATGTTGTCATGGATCCTCTAACGTGTTGAGCTTGCCTTTCCCCTCATGCTAGCCAAATTCTCAGCACCAAGTAGAAATACTACTTGTGCTTCCAAATACCCTTAAACCAGTCTTGCCATGAGAGTCCACCATATCTACCTATGGATTGAGTAAGATCCTTCAAGTAAGTTGTCATCGGTGCAAGCAACAAAAATTGCTCTCTAAATATGCATGACTTATTAGTGCGGAGAAAATAAGCTTTGTACGAACTTGTTGTGGACGTAATAAAAGCGACGGACTGCATAATAAAGGTCCACATACAAGGGGCAATATAAAGTGACGTTATTTTGCATTAAAATTTTGTCCATCAACTCTAAATGCGCATGACAACCTCTGCTTCCCTCTGCGAAGGGCCTATCTTTTATTATTATCCTCTACCTTATGCAAGAGTCACGGTGATCTTCACCTTTCCTTTTTCGTTTTATCCTTTGGCAAGCTCAGCATGTTGGAAAGAACATGATATATATATCTAATTGGATGTAGGGGGGCATGAATTATTATTGTTGACATTACCCTTGAGGTAAAAGGTTGTGGGGCAAAACTATAAGCCCCTATCTTTCTCTGTGTCCGATTAAAACTCCGTAACCACAAGTATTGCGTGAGTGTTAGCAATTATGAAGGACTAAGTGATAGTTGAGTATGTGGACTTGCTTTTAAGCTCTGACATAGACTCTTTCCGATGTTATGATAAATTGCAATTGCTTCAATGACTGAGATTATAATTTGTTGGTGCTCAATAACGTTTCTGATTCATACTTTTTGCATTGTGAAAAGATCATCACTTGAACATAAGTAATTATATGACAAAATCTATATATGTTGCTATTATGGAAATAATCATGATGCCTTCATGCCCGTATTTTATTTTTATCGACGCCTCTACCTCTGAACATGAGGACATGTTTATTGTTATTGGCTTTTCGCTTGAGGACAAGCGAGGTCTAAGTTTGGGGGAGTTGATACGTCCATTTTGCATCATGCTTTTATATCAATATTTATTGCATTATGGGCTGTTATTTCACATTATATCACAATACTTATGGCTATTCTCTCTTATTTTACAAGGTTTACATGAAGAGGGAGAATGCCGGCACCTGGAATTCTGGGCTGGAAAAGGAGCAAATATTGGAGACCTATTCTGCGCAACTCCAAAAGTCCTGAAACTCCACGGACTATCTTAAAATAAATAAATAAAAATCATCACCAAAGATAAA
>NC_041387.1:30643753-30666199 GCF_002162155.2 Triticum dicoccoides
ATCTCGTGGGCCCCCTGGTGGCTCTCCGACGCCCATCTTCTCCTATATGAAGTCTTTCGATGAGAAAAAAAATATCAAGCAACCTTTCGGGATGAGACTCCACCGCCACGAGGCGGAACCTTGGCGGAACCAATCTAGAGCTCTGGCAGAGCTGTTCTGCCGGGGACACTTCCCTCCGGGAGGGGGAAATCATCACCAACGTCATCACCAACGATCCTCTCATCAGGAGAGGGCAATCTCCATCAACATCTTCACCAGCACCATCTCATCTCCAAACCCTAGTTCATCTCTTGTATCCAATTCTTGTCTCCAAGTCCGGGATTGGTGCTAGTAGGTTGCTAGTAGTGTTGATTACTCCTTGTAGTTGATGCTAGTTGGTTTATTTGGTGGAAGATCATATGTTCAGATCCTTTATGCATATTATTACCCCTCTGATTCTGAACATGAATATGCTTTGTGAGTAGTTACGTTTGTTCCTGAGGACAAGGGAGAAGTCTTGCTATTAGTAGTCATGTGAATTTGGTATTCGTTCGATATTTTGATGAGATGTATGTTGTCTAGCCTCTAGTGGTGTTATGTGAACGTCGACTACATAACACTTCACCATTATTTGGGCCTAGAGGAAGGCATTGGGAAGTAATAAATAGATGATGGGTTGCTAGAGTGACAGAAGCTTAAACCCTAGTTTATGCGTTGCTTCGTAAGGGGCTGATTTGGATCCATATGTTTCATGCTATGGTTAGGTTTACCTTAATACTTTTGTTGTAGTTGCGGATGCTTGCAATAGAGGTTAATCATAAGTGGGATGCTTGTTCAAGTAAGAACAGCACCCAAGCACCGGTCCACACACATATCAAATTATCAAAGTACCGAACGCGAATCATATGAGCGTGATGAAAACTAGCTTGACGATATTCCCATGTGTCCTCGGAAGCACTTTTCCTATTATAAGAATTTGTCCAGGCTTGTCCTTTGCTACAAAAAGGATTGGGCCACCTTGCTGTACTTTATTTACTATTGTTACTTGTTGCTCGCTACAATTTATCTTATCACAAAACTATCTGTTACCACTTATTTCAGTACTTGCAGAGAATACCTGCTGAAAACCGCTTATCATTTCCTTCTGCTCCTCGTTGGGTTCGACACTCTTACTTGTTGAAAGGACTATGATAGATACCCTATACTTGTGGGTCATCACAGCCCTCTCCGGTTCAACTTCACCAATGGGGGTACTGGTTTTAGCCTTCTTGCTCAGGCGGGCTTTGGCACTGTGACATCACAACAAAGATCAGCACGGTAAACCGAACCATGAAGGAAAAACATGAAGAATAATATACTTACCCAGGGACGGTTTTAAGAGGAGGCAGCTGAGTGGTTGATGAACCGCCAGACGAATTAGAAGACGCCTGGTAATTTGGATCAGACGGATTAAGTGTGTATCTGAAGAAACCCTTCAAAGGATAAAGTTTTTCGGGAGAACAAGTAACCTCTGGATGACGTTTCCGGTTTGGCGTGTCCGGTAAACCGGAGGAGGTGATTTGCTGGCCACTGTGCCGGGTTGCACGACGCTCTTCAGCTTGCTGTGTCTTCAAAGAAAATTTTGGATCCATATAAGCAAGAGGGTGAGTGTATTTTACTTTCCGAACTGCACGGCGAAATCTTTTAACCGGTGCAAGATCTGAATCGGAGGAAAGAGAGATTACCTCAACATGGTTTGCACGACTGGCTACCGCATCATCCTGGGAATAGTCAATGTCAATAAGGTGTATGAAAAATGAACCAAGTGAATCAAGTTCTACCTCTGGATCTGATTCGTCAACATCTTCTAGCGGATCAGAAGATTCGGTGGTTTTCTTCTTGCCCGCTTTCTTGGTGACCTTGCTCTTTGCACGGGGAGCCCTAGCCGGTTTAGTCCGTTTCTAGAAGGAGTTGTTGGCCTGCAAAATTAAAACAAATGAGCATTAGCACATTGTTAAAGCAGAGGTGAATCAGTGAGCATTAAATTCAACTTTACCGCTGGCGGTTTGTTGGTGGCGCAAAAAGGTGGCAACCCGACTTGGCTGCATGTGGCGATTGGTTCGTCCAGCATCTTCTTCACAGATTCAGTAACTTCAATATTTGTCATTACTATTTCGTGATATCCTTGAGGATCCTTGACGTTGCCCGTGTATTCATGCATTAATCCGGGGCGGCGACTTAAAGGCAAAATACCCCAGGAGACCCAGCAGCGGACGAGATCAATACCAGTTAAACCGTTGGCCAAAAGGGTCCGGAACTTGGTGAGTTGAGGTGCATAAGTCTTCCGTTCTTGGGCAGTTAAGCGTAGAGGTAACGGGTGGCCGTTGCTAACCGTTCAGGGCGGTAACCCGGCAAGGGATTTTCTCCAGCAGGGGCAGTATTCCGGCAATAAAACCAAGTTTGGTTCCAATCTTTAGGATGGTTGTGGTGTTTTGCATGAGGAAAGTCAACTTCTTTCCTCTTCTGGATTGATACCCCACCAAGTTCTGTGTTAGGACCATCCGAGAACTCTGTGCGGCGGTTTAGATGGAAAAAAATCCCGGAACAGCTCCACAGATGGTTCTTCTTGAACGTAAACTTCACAGAATACTTGAAAGTTGCATATATTGGACACAGAATTCAGTCCAATATCTTGTGGATGGAGTTGAAAGCTCGCAAGGACATCCCGGAAGAATTTTGATCCAGGCGGGCTAAATCCCCGGTCTAAGTGTTGCATAAATACAATCACCTCTCCATCTTGAGGTTCACGAGGGCACTCACAGCCCGGAACTCGCCAATGAAGGACCCTTTTGGGGGCTAAAGCGCCAGTGGTGACATATCCATTGATCTGTGTCTCCGTGATCCGGGACGGAACCCAGTTGCAAGCAGAGAATTGCTTGGTCATTTTGGGAGGCAAACTGTGAAAGAAAAAATGAAAGCCGGTTTACGATTGACGGTTTAAATATACTAGTCAGTGTTAAACCGGAAAATTTCTATTCAAGTCAAATTGGCGGTTTAAGTGAGGACTAATGGGGTATGGCGGATTGACTATCAAAGATTAAACCGCCCTTAGGCAGAAGAGCCAGAGCTGAAAATCTACTAAGTGTTTACAGAAACAGGTTCCACAATATGGCAGTATAATTTTGGATCTACCGTGGATAAATAAAGAAAACTTTTCTGAGCCCTACAATGGCGCTAAGAGGAACGGAGACGATCCAGACGCAGTCCGTTCAGGAGCGGCAAGATGCTACGGTATGGTGAACTAACAATATGGATCTAGCCGCAGTTCAAAACTATCAGGTGCACGTATAAATTCAGGAAAAAGACTAAGAGAAGGGCGCAGAAGAACTGTTGAACGGCGGCGAGCATGGATGAACTCGAAAAGCCCTAATGGAGATCTAGGGTTACAGGAAAGTGAACTTACTAGGGCCACTCGGCGGCGGAGGAGCGTTGCAGGGTTTCTGGTATAAACAGGTTGATGCAGCGGCCTTGGTCGGTGCAGATTCGAAGGTCGACGGCGGCGGCGGCGCTAGGGTTCTTCGGGTCGCAAGGAGGAATACGAGAAGAAAGGGGAGGAAATGGAAGGGCCCGTCGGGTTTTATTTATAACATGGCAGAAGATAAGAGACAGGCGCGAGAATCGAGGAGCCCAAAGCGGCAAGGGCCGCAGCTGACACCTCGATTTTCGAGATGCCATTAAATGAAGGGAATCTTTTTAAATCGTTTTTTACAGAGATGACGTCATGATGATCCATTGCTGTGTCCAGAGGATAACGTCACGGCGGTTTAACAAAGTTTATAAAAGAAGACATCGTGGCGATTTACGGGAAATGAAGGAAGATATTCCCATGTTTTTTTAAGTATTGAAGATTGACATGAACAGGTTCAAATCAATCTGGGGCCTAATGTTGGGGATATAACTACTGAGTGTAAACCGCCCGGGAGGGGCCGGTTCACCCTCAACTATATTAAAGCCCATGAAGACTCAGAAGATGGCGCTTTACTATGAAGCTTAGAGGCCCGGAGCCCAAAGGCGGATTAGGGCCCATAGTGGTAAACCGCCATAGTCATGTAACTTGTATTGTAAGATAAGGAAAGGAGAGACCGAGCCGGACACTTGTATGAGTCGGCCTCGGAACTCTGTAAACCGGCCGGGCGTCAACCCGTGTATATAAGGGGACGACCCGGCGGCGGTTCAAGGACAAGAAACAACAACTCAATAACCAGGCATAGCTTGTTCAGCTCCCTGGTTAGCGAGACCCCAATAATCCCATCACAACTAGACGTAGGCCTTTACCTTCATCGAAGGGGCCGAACTAGTATAAAATCTCTCGTGTCCTTTGTCCGGTTTAACCCCTTTAAGCTAACCCGTCGCGATGGCTCCACGACTAAGTCCTTCCATGAGGACATCTGACATGATATTTCCACGACAGGTCTGCTCATTTGATGCAGGCGTAGCTGGCTTCCACCCAGCAAAAGTAGCAGGCTTCTGCCCTGCCCCCTTGGCCGGGGCAGACGGATTGCTGCTCCCCTCGACATGGCGGTCTGACATCTTCAGCCCTCGCTTAACAGCCTCGGCGAAGGAGATAGAACCAGGGCCAATTCCCTCATGAACGACCTTGATTTGTTTTGGAGGTGGATCAAATGGACGACGGATTGCAGGAAAACAATCTGCAGCCAAAAAGGACTTGTTCTCGACCAGGTCTCTCCGGATCCAGCAAAGGAATTCGGATTTTCGGGGTTCTTGTGGTTGTTGGGTAGAGTTTCTAAGGGGGCGGCGGCAAGGGGGAGAGGGAAAGAGCTGGCCAAAGTGCTCCTCTACGTTTTCTAGGGATTCGACTTTACGTAATCCCCTCGTCTTATCCGCTTTCTCCCCAACAACGCGTAATTTGAGCGTGGGTCCAGGCAAAGCTAGGTTCACCAGGTGGGGACGGCATGGAGGCTTCGCTCCTGGGTCGAGGTTGGAATTCAAACTCTGGTTGAGCCCCTCGCCGGAGATATCCTCCGACGAGGTCTCACCTGCCGCAGAAGCAGCTACACACATCTCATCGCGCTGGGGGTCAAGAGGGAGAACCCTCAACTTCATCACCAAATCCTGACCAGGTGCAGTAGGAATCGAGCCAGATGAACGCTCAAACGGACCAACGAACCCATGCATCCCCCGACGGTGCAACTCGACGCTCAATTTTATTTTATTTTTGGAAAGATTGAATCGTTTGCCAATTGCAGATATATCACACGTCGATTCGCAAAAACACACACAGATATTACACGTCAAAAATCGGATGCCTCTTAGGGGGAGATTGCCGCGAAGACGCGAAATATCTTCTCATTTTCTTGTTTTGCCTTGTGAAATCTAGACGTGGAGGAAAAATGTTATGCGGCTCTGTATGCTGCTCTCGCTAGTCGCTAGTACCTTTCATGCTTCTATTCTGCATCTTGTGTGGTGCTTTTGCCCTCTGCATCTTCTTCTTTTTTCATGTTCCATCTTCGTACTGGCTAGGGGCCGCCTATACCATCTTGGACGAAAGATGAAAGACGTTACGAGCGTACGGCTTGTGACAACGTGAGGAATGAAGCATAGCTCGCCATGGCACAGTGGTACGTGCCGTAAAGCTCCGCGAATCCTGTTCTGTACTGTACGTGACATGCCATGTACTAGATCGTGTACAACGTACCGGCGTAAACACATGCATGACTTCGGCCTGATGATTCAGATGTCGCCTTTTTCTTATCGTCAACTTTTTCTCGAGGACTCTCGTGGTAGGCTGGTACGCGTCAGAACGTGAGTGAGATCTCACGTTTTGGACCGGGGGAGGAATGCGCCTGAGAAAGTCACCTGTGTCCGTCGGAAGAAGAAGAAACATTTTGTCGTTAAAAATTATCAAGTGCCGGTTACTCTTGTTAGTGCTCCTGTGCTACGTGCGTAGCACATCATTCCGTGAGAGAATCAGAGGAGGGATGGCATCCATTGGCAAGTGACGTCTTGTCCGATCGGACGCACATAGTCATAGCCAGCAGCACTGCACCTCCTCGATCGTCCGTCCGTCTGGTCCCGTCGGCTTTATTTTTGCTTTTCCGACCGTGCCCCGCTAACCGAAAGAAAGAAAGAAAGAAAGAAACTCGCCGGTGAAAAAGCAAACGGCGTGGTGCACGCACCGTCAGCTCCGCTGTGTAGCGGTCACAACGGGGTATACCTACGTACGTACGATCGAGGAGGTGCATGTGTCGCCTCCCTGCTTGAGCCTCTCGCGCGCGCTGTGGACGACGCACGCGCCTCACCTGTGAGCAACGGCGGTGGCAGATCGAGCTCTCACGGGTGAGCCCAGGTAGACGGGCCCGGCCGGCGGGCGCAGGAAATCAGTGAGGGCGGCGGTGGGTCAGGTGCCACAGGAAATCAGTGAGCCGGACAGTTGCATGTGCTCGGCACCGGCAGGCGGCGGCAGCGGGGAGGCTCGCATGCCCGCCGGTAGACGCGGACCGGATCCGTGCACGTCGACTTGCTCAACATATACCAGAAAATAGATCAAACCACTCAATTGACCATGTAATTAAGTTGTAGGGCATATATGTTCCCCATGCTTTAGCCAAGCAGCTATAGTACGTAGGAGTACATGCCATGCATGCAGGGCCCATCGTGCTCGAGCTTTGATGAGAGTAAATAACTGGTTTGTTAACCGCCGTGTGAACGTCTGCATGCCAAACACAGCATACTACCAGACCAGTGTTGCATGCACAATGATCGAGTTTACAACCCATCACCCACATAGTTGCATGCACTGACCTGGCCGGGATCCACCACATGCACGAAAAGGAAAACAGACACCACATGCTGGCGCCGGCGCTGGCAAGATGAATGCTACGCAAGGCCCGTCAGATAGGTAGATCTCGCATCGGGAAGCCATGCGGCAAGGAATGCGACGGTGGTCCTCTCGTACGTGCGAGATCGGGGTCGATCTGCCCAGCCGCGCACCAGTAGTAAGTAAAAGGGACAACGTAGTTAGTACGGCAACGGCAACGCACGCAGCCAAGGTATCATTCGCCACGGGCGCTGCTGCATGCACAAGCGTGGTGGCCCAGATGCACCAAGGGGACGAGGATTGGAGAGATCCGATCCGGCCGTGCTAGACTGGTAGACCCCCGACCCAACCCCAAGCTCGATATGAATAATGATGCAAGCATCACGTACCACATGGGCATGATTATTAGAGCATCTCCAATAGATGGTCCAAATGTAAAAATAACTAACTTTTGGACCGCCTGGGCAAAAAACGCTACTCTAACGGACGGTCCATATGCAAAAAAAATTGGACCGCGGTCTCCTGGTGATGTAAAATGCAACACCTCGTAATGCAAATATACATCACGAGATGCATCTGATCCAAAACCAGCCGCCGTCCGTGAACGCCCAACCGCCACTTCATTTCCGTTCCCGCCCGCGCCCGTCCGCCCGCCCGAAGAACAGCCGGCCGGAATCCACTGCCGCGGCCGCCCAAAACCTCGCCGTCGGCGCTGCCACCACCCCACATCCCCACCGCCGCCCTCCGCCCCCGTCGCCTCCCCGCTGCCGCCCAGACGCTGCCGAATCGGGTGGCAGCCGGCCCGGAATTCGGCCCCTCCGGCGGTCCGGCTGCCGCGGTAGGCCTCCATCGGGTCTTTAGGCTGCTGCCGACCTCCTCCTGTCGGCCGTGAGCCTGTCCACGGCCGTTGCGCCGGCCGCACGATCGCCTCCCCGCCTCCCTCCGCCCGGCTAGTCTTCGCCGCCCGCCGAGCTCCTTTTGGCCGGCCTCCGACCTCTCATTTCTTATCACCGCCGCCGTCCGGAGCCGACCGCAGCCGTCCGCAGCCGCCAATCCAACTGGCGGCCATCTTCTTCCACCGCGCGCACAAGGTGTTCGACGGAATTCCCCAAGGTAAAAAAATGACAAAACTTGATGATTTAACTTGGGATTGGATAGTATGTTTGACGGTAGTTGTGTGCATTGTAGATGAGCTCGGTTGACTCCTCTTTCGTGGATGATTCATCGTCGGACGAGGAATTTGATTTGCATGAAGAAGAGGAGATTGCTATGCTAGTGGCCATGCACAAGAGGAAGAAACCGAAGCACGGTGGTTCCGTTTATGGTCGTGCGTTCATTCGGAGAGAACGGATTGATGCGCTCAAATGGTTGGTGCGCAACTACTTTGCATCGTCACCTGTTTTTCCGGAGAATTACTTTCGACGCCATTTCAGAATGTCGAAAGACTTGTTCTTTCGCATTTGCAATGAAGTGAAGCAGCATAACCCAGTGTTTGAGCATAGAAGGAACTGTGCCGGGTTGCTTGGCCATAGCATTGAGCAGAAGGTCACTGCCGCTTTGCGCATCATGGCATATGGTGTTCCGGCAGATTACATTGATGATAACTTGGCGATGGCAGAGAGCACTTTTATCTTCTATGTCAAGCAATTTGCAATAACTATGGTAGAAGTGTTCGGTCCACAGTATTTGAGAGCACCCGATGCTCAGGACACTCAGAGGCTTTTGGAGATGAACAAAGCTCGATGGTTTCCAGGTATGCTCGGGTCTGTGGATTGCATGCATTGAAAATAGAAGAACTGTCCAAAAGCATGGCATGGAAAATTCAAGGGTCGTGGGAAGGATGCCACTTTCATTCTTGAGGCAGTTGCTAATTATGAAACATGGATTTGGCATGCATATTTTGGTATGCCCGGTTCTTGCAACGACATTAACGTGCTCGACCGGTCACCTCTCTTTGCCAACTTAGCAAATGGAGAAGCACCACCGGTGACCTTCGAAGCAAATGGCCGCACCTACAACTATGGGTACTATCTTGCAGATGGGATCTACCCGAGGTGGAGTACATTCGTCAAGCCGGTTGCAAAATCTGAAGGTAAGAAAGAATCTGTCTTTCATAATGCACAAGCGGCGGCTAGAAAAGATGTTGAGAGGGCATTTGGGATTTTGCAATCCCAATTTGCTATTGTGCGAGGACCATCTAGATTTCGGGATCAAAAGATCCTTTGGTACATCATGACCGCTTGCGTGATCATGCATAACATGATCATTAAGAACGAGCATGGAAAATATTTAGATTGCAACTTCTATCACTTGATGGGCATTCCTGTTAACCCCATGCGAAAAGAACAGCGCATCAAACGTTTCATGAAGGTGTACAGCGAGATTAGAGACAGCGATGTGCATGACCAACTCCAGAAAGATTTGACGGAAGAGCATTAGAAATGGCATGGCGAAAGATCCGCATAGATTCATTATTTGTTTGTTCAAAACTATGTTGTATTGTGCAAAACTATGTTATATTTGTGTTGCATTGCATCTCTTGGATCTGAAGAACTATGCAATAATTTGATATTGTGGATATGATTTTTTTTATGTTATTTTCAAATATCTGCGGCTGTACAGTGGCTGGACAGCGGATGAACAGCAGCCGGGCGGCTGTTGGCCGGTTTTGGACCATGCATTTGGACCATCTATTGGAGTTGCTTTTTTGGACCACGGTTTTGGACCGTCAAAATTTGAACCATCTTTTGGAGATGCTTTTAGAGAGTCTGCTGGTTCCTTGAAAAGAAAATATATATTGGTAGGGCAGGGTCTCGTTCAAGGTTGTTGCACGTACCGGGATTTCATGCAGTACTAGTTCCTTGAAAACGGGCGGATGGGGGCTAAATTCGTAGGTTCATCAGTCTCGCATGATCGCCACGAGTCGCTGGGCGGTCCGCGGCAGCGGCGCGTACGTGGTCACGCCCTACTCATTCTCTCCCCGTCTCGTAACCTCTGGGCGGCTCCGATAAGGTCCGAACTGTGTTGTGGTCACGGCGCAGTTCTGTTCACGCATGGTCCCGATCATGAGCATGAGCATCAATCGGCCGAACAGATAAAAAAAGGGTAGCGCGTCGGGAAAAGGGCCGTACCTAACCACCACACATGCCGCCCCCATGGGCCCTACGCGATCGATCATGCCGTTCGTTCGTTCGCTCGCTCGTTCTTTGATCCGACCGAGGCCGAAACGCGCGAGGGAAAGCGTGCGTGCGCGCGTGCGCGCCGTAACTTTGCGGCTCCGGCGCCTCTCTCTCTACTTTTTTCTATCCCTGACTGACTGACTGAATGACCCGCTCGTGCAAGGGGCGATGGACGCGCGATTCCTTCGCCCCGGCTCTGCTGCGATGGCGAAAGGGATCGCCCACTTTCCGTTCGGCGAACGCTGGTGGAAGCCAAGTCAAAGGAGAGCTCTTCCCCTCCGTGGATAGATGCAGTTGGGGATGCTTTTCTTTTTGTAACGTCCTCCAATGATAACATCTTTTCTCTTCCGGAAAGAAGCAAGTTGGAGATAGCTTTGGCGCCGGCGCCGGCGCCGCACCTTGCCGCGTGTGTCCGTACCAGTCGAAGCACAAGATCAAGCTGTCCTCTTTACCGTTTATTATTGCTACTCGGAGCGTGTGTGAACTGGTATCGATATTGGTTGGCCTGATACGATCATTCCTTAACCGGTGACGGCACCTGAATGGCTGGGAATCATCATGCACTGAGACATCTGGGGGCAGACACCTATGATGCCAGCTTTCCTTTCCCTGCCAGGTCACTTGATTGCTATTCTGTAACAAACGAGTCAATGACCTAAGGCTCAACTAGTGAGTGCTCCTGTACTTGATACAAAAGTGACCCAACAGACTAAGCCCAACTTCGCCAATGAACGCGACGCCCAATTATTAGAACAGGAATTCGCCTCAGACCCACTTGCATAGTTGCATGTCCATGTACAGTAAGGTCCCGTGGTGAGCAACCCACACCATCATATTAGGCACACATCACTGACGCAGACGCCTTCCGATACAGGAAAATTCAGCGAGGGGGACATGCAAACAACCAAACCTAAAGGGAAGGTTGAAATGTCTTCTAAATTCAGTGAGGGCAACATGTAAGCAAAAAAAGGGTTGTTGCCCAACAGCCTCGGCGAGACTTCACCTGAAGCTGCCGTTTCCCCTGAAAGCCGACGCATCAGAATAGCAAAAGGATGCATACGGCGGCACTGCAGAGCATTTTACTGGCAAAATCAAGCTGTTTCAACAAATAATTGTCAAAATCGATATTATACATGACGGGAGCGCATTGGTAGATCACATCTGAGGACATATTGCTGCTATGATCGACTCTCCAAACCTATGCTTTTTTTACTTTGCTTTATCAAAACTTGGGGGAGAACATGTAAAATGACTCCACGAATGACAACCCCGTTGCCACCAGCAATGACGATTCAGTACCCTTGCGAAGCGCACAGAGCATATGCCGCATCACAGATCCGTGGCGCTCAGGCACTTCCATTCCATCCCCAAGACACAGTTGTTTGTGCACAAAATCAGCAGCCATATTTTCAGAAAGAAATAATTCCATGGGCTTGGCACTTACGGGAATAGCTTCTTTAATCTATTAATAGCTACACCAGCCGTCTTGTTCATTGGCTCTAGAACAAGGGCATGGCTAAAATCTGCAAGACACAGTCGACAAGTAAACAATTAGTTTTAAATCCACAGATAACTTGAGTATCAAGCAAAGGGAAATGAAAGACAGACCATCGACAGCCTCCTTATAGTATCCAAGCATCTCTCTTGCCGTGCCTCTTCGCAAGTAAGCTTTGACAATCTGAAACGTTACATAAATAACAACTCAACCAATCATGCAAAAACTCACAAACCATCACAATCGCAACAGATTTAGAACATACTCCCTCCGTCCCAAAATAAGTGTCTCAAGCTTAGTTCAACTTTGTACTAAAGTTAGTACAAAGTTAAGACACTTATTTTGGGACGGAGGAAGTACATTTCTATCTCATTGCCTACACTTACATTTATAAAGTAGAATAATATGTAAACGTGAAGGTATATGTCATATCATGTTTCAAAGTCGAAAGTTGAAACTAAGAAAGCAGATATTAACCTTTGGATCAATATCGATGGCGCTAGTGCAATCTGTCTCAGCTTGGCGATAACTGAAAGGTCCAAAACAAATAATCATGAGTAACCAAAGTGCCAAATAAACACTTGTGCATCCAAGCTCTTCAAAGATAAATGGCAAACAATCATACATGCCAGCTAGTTCTACGATAAATTGGAGACAAAATTACAAGGGGGGGAAAGATCGTACTTAGCTAGTTCGAGAAAAGCCGCAGCCCTGTTACTGTAGTATGTGGCTACTTTGCCATTTAATTTGATTGCTTCAGTATATAAATTTATTGCCTTTTGCCATTGCTTCTCCTTAAATGCACTGTTACCCTGTCAAGTAGCAAGTGATAGAAAAGAACCCCAAGTAAGAACAAAGAAGACAATATAATAAACACTCACAATCCTGTTTGTGCGCGTCCATATACAGAGCAAGTCCATTGATGCAGAGACTAGCACTTCCAATCTATCAAGTACTAGAATGTAACACCCATAAAGTGCAACTCAATTTGTCAAACGCTAAGATGTAACACCCATAAAGTGCAACTCAATTTGTCAAACGCTAAGATGTAACACCCATAAAGTGCAACTCAATTTGTCAGACGCTAAGATGTAACACTTTTCAGTTCTTTCTTCCAAGTAGTGAACTACTGTCGCATTGGCATAGTATGGTACCGTACTACTGTAAGATAATACTAGGAAAAAGCAGTGGCTGTGGTTCTTTAAGCAACAACAACAACAACAACAACAAAGCCTTTAGTCCCAAACAAGTTGGGGTAGGCTAGAGGTGAAATCCATAAGATCTCGCAACCAACTCATGGCTCGGGCACATGGATAGCAAGCTTCCACACACCCCTGTCCATAGCTAGCTCTTTGGTGATACTCCAATCCTTTACTAACTCATGGCTGTGGTTCTTTAAGCAAAAGTTCGAAAAACAAAAGCTACTCGTAGATGACCATAATAATAAGATAGGAACTGACTTTCTCTTTAGCAGCTTCAGCAGCTTCTTCACTCATCGCCTCTTTACTTGAGGGATTAGATTTTGCTAGGATCTCAACTTGCTCTTGGATGGTGGCATATATGGCTTGAGTGGTGTCCAGCAAAAAGCGATCACCACCATGCCTCGCAATGAAGGAAACCGAAATAGGACACTTGTCATGTGTACCGATGGGAACAGTAACCTGAAAAGGGCATCAATATTGTTGAATCGATAAAAGGGCAGTAAAGGCTTATTAGGAATGAAAATCCATGCATTGTAGCTAAACCCATGGGTAAATTCATACCCTCACCAACATTTACAAATATGATCAATATATCTACAACCTTCACACATGATGGATAGATCGTGGGAATAACCACTAAAATTCATAGCCCATGGACAGGATAATTTGCTTCTCCACAAAAATCAGAAGTAAAATCTCAGAGATAATTTGCTTCTCTACCCACACATCAATTTACTGAAGCAATTAAACAAAAATAAGCAATTGTCAGTTTTTCACTGCTGGCATATGAAAGGTCAACAGGTCAATGCATCCATACCACTAGCTATCATCCACATGCAATAACAAGGTTCAAAGGCAAAAAGAAGTACAAAGGAGGCTCATCAGAGGAAATAATAACAAGGTTTGCATGCTAGTAATCTAAAATCACACTGAAAAATACTATACCTGACAACACCCAGACATACTAGATAAAGATTGAAGGCATAATGTCTCAGAATTGTAGCTTGTAGACGAGAGCTCCCTGGCATTAATTTTTGGAGGGCATCCCAGAGCAGTTGGGATGACCAGAATTCCATCATCCTAAGGATAACATAGCATCACCATTAGAAAAGGCATTTCTACAATATCACTTAATAAAAAGATGATCATTCATCACAAGCACATCCAGTTGCATGCAAGATTGCAAAACAAGTACATGAAGCAGCAAACAAGCAGAATGGGAAAATCAACTCCTCCCATCAAGGATACAGTACGCAAACTGTAGGCAGGGCTTCCTTTTCCAATAAGAATTTTCTCTCAGATACTGTGCACTACTAGGTGAAAGTACACTGCAAATGAACGTTTACTTCACTCCAGCACACGCAGGTTTAGAGAAGTAAGAGAGCTCGAATTTGCTCCGAAGTCCAGACTCTGATGTTAAAGATAGAAACCAAAAACAACCATGGCAGACCAGAAGAATTGACTCCAAATTCCAAACTCTGACTCGCTACTTTTCAGATTCAGCCAGTTTTGGCCCATCAGCCGGGTCAAAGCCCAACAAAATAACAAAACAATAAATCTAATACAACCTCCGTCCCAAATTACTTGTCTTAGATTTGTCTAGATACGGATGTAATTTGGGACGGAGGGAGTACATTTTTAACGAAAAAAATTCTTTGGTTAAAAAAGAACTATTTTCACACGCCAGGCCTGGTCTTGGAGGGCCAGGATAGGTCCATATGGCCCTTTCAGGGCCAGGATTTCCCAGGCCCAGCATGGCTGATGAAGATTTCTGTGACTTCCTTAACATACAGAAGAAGCATACCAGTTTGAGTTCCCTTAAAAAAAGGCAGGTCAATTGCAAAGAATAATGGCAGAATTGTGAGGTTGAAAAAATGTGATTGTACTTTGTTTGGCCAGTAAAGATGGACATTTTCCATGATTTGCACTACTTGGTGCTATATAAACTCCAAGGAATTATCTGAACATCATATTCCAATAGCACCTAATATTCCTAATAATTGTGAACAAGCTGGCTTAGGGTGAAGAAGGCAGCAACCTGGCAAGGGGGTTTGCTTTCAATGGGTGATAGGATTACCCTCGCTGAGACTTGTATGAGTAATGTCCCTAGCCATTTGCTTTCTTTTTTTAAACTACCTAAAGGTGTAGGCAAGAGAATGGACTTTGTCCGTGCTCGTATGGTATGGCAAGAGAGGGATGGAGTGAGAAAGTATCACTTAGTCAAGTGGGTGGACGTTTGCCAACCTAGAGACCAGGGGGGTCTGGGGATTACTAATTTGGAGATTAAAAACATCAGCCTCTTATGTAAGTGGTTATGGAGATTAGAGAATGAGGAAGGGGATTGGCAGGAAATGATTAGAGCCAAATATTTGAGTAGGAAAACTTTGGTTCAATCTTCAATGTGAAGCATCTCGAGGTAATTCCCATTTTTGGAATGGGTTGTTGAGTATAAAGAATATCTTCTATTCTTGCTGTCAAAGGGTGGTGGGTGATGGTTGTAAGACGAGATTTTGGGAGGACACATGGCTGGGGAGAAAGCCACTTTGTCAACTTCTCCCCCGCTTATATAATTTAACTTTCTGTCAACATGTTAGTGTTGCTAAAGTCTTTAACCAGGATTTTGATTGTATTAGATTTAGGAGATGTCTTTATGGAGAAACTCTTACAATGTGGAATGAATTACTTGATATGTGTAGTCAGGTTACTCTGTTGGAGGAGCCTGACAAAGTTAAATGGCTTTTAACTAAATCTGGATCCTCCTCGGTTAAGTCGCTTTATCATTACCTTATAGCTAGAGTTGTTGCTTTTCCTTTTAAACTTCTTTTGAGGTTGAGAATACCTCTAAAAGTAAAAGCGTTTATATGGTTAGTGATCAAAGGGAGGATCCTAACCAAGGATAACTTATCTAGACGAGGGTGGAAAGGTCCAAATTTCTGTGAGTTTTGCGGTGTCCCTGAGAGCATTGATCATCTATTCTTTTCGTGTTCTTTTGCTAGGTTTTTATGGAATGTGATATGTGGTACACTAGGTAACCCGAAATTACCTTTATCTTTCTTTGATCTTTGTCAAAACTGGATACCATCCTATTCTGGAAAGGATAGGGTTGTTGTTTCTATTGGTGCTGCTGCTTTGATATGGACAATTTGGAAAACAAGGAACAAATCCTGTTTTCAACGTGTTTTCCTTTCAAATCCTATCAATGTAATATTTACCCTGTGTTCTTTGTTGGATTCATGGATGATTCTACAGAGAAAAGGAGTGCAAAAAATGCTTAGGGAGGTCTCCAAGAGGTTATCTCGGGTAGCAAATGAAGTCTACAGAAGAGCATATGGGTGGAATCCTTCTGCTCAAAGACTGAGTATTGTGTCTACCTGAAGTTGGGCGGCTCTGTAGTATGTTCTGATTTTAGACCTGCCTATTGTTTTGGCCGATGTACAATTTGTAGAAAGATGTTTAAAAGTCTGCTCTCTCCAGTAGTGGGTGAATTGGCATCCTATAGATATGGTTATATGTCTAGGATGTAGGTTGCTTATTAGTTGATGAGGTGATGCATCAGATCTGATAAATAGTGGTGTGGTGGTTGTATCCAGACTCCTATTTTCTTAATGAAAATGGGGGCCATGTGGCCCCTTTTATCAAAAAAAAAAAGCTGGCTTAGGGCAAACAAAGCAGCTTGCCAAGTCAACTCACCAAACTTGTGGGTGAAAACTTTGCAGTTAACCGTGTACTCCCTCCGTAAACTAATATAAGAGCGTTTAGAATACTAAAGTAGTATTCTAAACGCTCTTATATTAGTTTACAGAGGGAGTACTTGCCTTCCAGCAGAAATATATATATTCAAGTTTACCCTCATAATCAGTTGATTCTTGATTTGATCTACTTGGCACATAATACACAAATTTCATATAAAAAGAACATTTCTAAACACTACAAAAAAAACTAGCTTTGCTTTAGCAATTGGAAGTCCACAAGCTTTGAGCAGCTCACATTTTCAGAATCAAAGAGATACAGTATAGGGTTTTCTTCAGTGAAATATATCCAGCAAAACTATAGGTAACGGCAAATGAATGCGCAAAGAAACTAATCACAGGATCAACAATGGTTTTCCTAATAATGTAGACAGTTTACATATACAATAATTTCACGGAATTGTAGCAGGAACTCAATATTTACCTTAAGAAGTGCGTTGAGAGCTAAGCGCACTTCCTTTCTTGCATCTTGGACGATATTAATAGTTGAATCACAATCATCAGACAAATTACCAACTATGGAAGCATCAACGGCAGACTTTGCCGAGTTTATCCACTCGTTATGCTGATCTCTAAATTCATGCCTGGGTTGAATAACAAAATAGCACTATTACATTGCATCACAACAACATGTCCAAGTATGGCAAAGTGAAAGAGAAATTTGCATATATGTACCATCAGATATATCATAAACACTACAATAGCGTTGATCTAAATTCTAGAACAAGTCCAAAATTTCTACACCAAAGCCAAACCAAAGTAAGACAAGCATGCCAGCAAGATTTTTTATATGTACTAAACAGCATTTGATATTCTTTGTTGGTGACCACCAAAACATGAAATAGTTACAAGAAAAGAAGAGAACCATGCAACCCTACGAAGTTCAACTAACAGTAATGTAAAATGAACCTACAACACGACCACACCTGCTTTTACATGCTAGCAGCTAGACAGCAGATAGAAACCACAGGAGGAAATCTAAAAATCATAATTCACAATGAACCATTATTTCCTTTTTTTGGAACAATAGGATCTGTAATAATGCAGGAACCGTACTTGTGAAGCAACTGCATGGCGCTAGAAAGTGCTTGCAATGAAGAAAACTTTGAGTCCCCATTCTTTTGCCCGTTTGAATAGTTCCGCAGGCTGGGTATTTTTGAAGCCAAATAATTTCCAAGATTCACATGACTCAAGACTTGTCCTGAGGAAAGGGATGAGTTAACTTCTAGCAAATAAAGAAAGACAAGGGATGGTGTAAAGAGGATGTACTTACTTCCGTACAGCTTTTCCACAGATTTTGTCACCACCTGAGTTAACCTTCTTGCAGGTATCTTTGAAATTTCAAAACAATCATCTGCTATGTAGAAGTGTCTCGGTAGACGAATATCAGTATAAGATAATTTCAGAAGAAGATGACCAACACGACGCAATACAATCGGATCCTTCGCGAACCAGCCTACAACAGAAACAAGAAAATAACAAGACATGATGATTTTCTGTTTAGAAGTCAAGACCTATAAATTCCATGTCGTTTAGATGAATAAAGATTTTTTCGAGGTACCTATAGTGTCTAGGCTAGGAGCTACAGGAATAACACCACTGTTGGATATAACAGCATGTGAAGGCCGGAACGCCAGTACGCCACAATAGCCACCTGGTACCCTTACTCCTCCAATGGAATCGATACCTACCACACCACATTATCAGTCGAGCACTTATCTATGTAGAGACATGATAATAACATTATAAGAAGCATAGACAGTTCGAAAAAAAATAACAGTCAAGAAAGATTCAGTACGAATAGTGGCGGATTTCAAGATCCAAAAGCTTTTAGAAGTCCAATCTCAGTAAGAAACTGTACTGGAATAACCCCACATAAATTTAGTCACAAAAAGGGGGGAAACACATAAGTTTGTCTCTTTTATGCTTGACGTCTACTCCCACCGGTCCTGTTTTCTCTGCGCATTCCTCTTTTATCTCCATGGTTTCCAACTGTGCCCCGCATTAATTTCACCAGTTTCAACTAATTGCACGCGGAATTTGCTCAATCTCCTCATAACTATGCGCGCATGCAGCGAGCCAGGGAGCAGTGCGTGCATGCAGAGAGACTGAGCGTTCCCTTGGTATGCGCGCTCGACCTTAGGCGCAGAGAAAAAAGGACCGGAGGGAGTACACAGTAAAAATAGCAGACCCACACTGAGCAGGAATATGAATTAAAAGGTTATAATTCTATATCCTTGCTGACCGGTTATCTTACTCTCCATTATATTATTATTTCTAGTGGTGTCCAGAGTAAACTCGATAGATAGTAACTATTGTCTTGTTATCTTTGGGAATATGCTGAATTATCGCAAGAAAAAAAATCTTTGTCTGCAAAAAGTTCACAGAATGAGCTGAGAGATCTAACTAAAATCCGGTTAATCCATCAAGTGCACAAGCACAACTTAGTAAAGTATCTGTTAATCAAGAGAGAACCAAGTTTAACTATGGGTATGGATTCACATTTCACCACGTGAAAACAATCTTGAACACTGGCGAGTGGCGAGCAATACCACTAGTAAAAAATAAAATGCTGCTAACACTAGTAAATGAGACAGCAAGTATCATAAGTTGCATGCAAATGCTACAGTTTTGTGGGGAAAATTCCCCTGGTTCTTGCTACTTTCAATATTAAAGATATGACATCAGAAGGATAATGAAGCACCAACAGCAAATAATAATGTTAATAAACTTCAATTTTTGCTTAAAAATTAAGAATGCTCCAAAGAGCAACTCACCCAAGGCGAAATCTACCATGCCACCAGCAACAGCAACAGCTGATCCACTTGAGCATCCTCCAGGTACTCGGTCGGAAGCTGCAGGATTTGTTGGTGTACCAAAATGTTTATTCTCGCCATGGATACTGGACAAGCAATGTACATTAAGTCAGCACGGACGCAAGATTACTGGAAAGCTGGAAAACTACTCCGCAAATCTAAGGAACATGTATCATCTTTTATGATATCGGCCATTGTTTTTAAGGCGTCCCGCCTTGGATGCTTAGGCGATAAGGCGCCCCCCCAGCGCCTTACAAATATGCCCGCTTTAGGCGCTTAGGCGTCGCCTAGGCGATAAGGCGCCCCCCCAGCGCCTTAGGTCGCCTTACCGCCTTAAAAACAATGATATCGGCACTAAAAACGAAAGAAATGAGGATAAAAAATTAAGCCTTAATACAGTTCCGCGAAGCTACATACAGAAAGCAAAATGAAAATACCTATATGCCATCTCATCAATAACAGTTTTCCCAACACAAATAGCACCACCGTCTACAAGAGTTGAAACCACTAGAGATGTTTGTGTTGCTGCATCGTGTGTCTTCGCCCATTCTAGGCTGCCGAAACTTGTTATATAACCACTGACATGGAATCTGCAATCATCAAAGCAAGTGTATCATACAAGTGCTCAAGGACAAGTAATACCTGCAGAAAGGACAGTAACCATGTAGATGAACTGGTCTACCACATTCCAGTAAGCACAAAATTTTTGGGGCAGTGAAGTGTACATTGAAGAATAGAAGCAACGCAAAAGAAAGAACGGAAATATACATGGTAACATGGATGCCATTGAGCACCAAATAATATGCCACAGACATTTATTGCATGCTTATTCATACGATACAATTCAAGACATGGCTGTAAAGTAGCAAGCATCTATTTGGAATTTTGGATAAATAGCTTACACCCAAAAAGGTTCCCGTAGGATTGCATGGGATAGCATTTCCTCAATGAGCACCAAATAATACTATCTCCAATCCAAAATGTAGGTGTTTTTAGCATTTTCTTTCTCGTTAGTCAAACATTTATAAGTTTGACTATCTATTAGAGAAGATTTATGATTGCTAACCGGGCCTGCCTCCCGATAAGATTTACTTAAGTATATTAAATCAAACATCAAATCGATATTACAAGATCTATCATGAAATATACTTTTGTAGTGTATAATTACTTTAATTTGAGGCACCATCGCACGGAAACTGATGGTCGAAGTACTAGCTTGAACACTTTCATTGTCCTAAAGGACATAATTTTGGATGAGGGGAAGTATGCCACAAGCATATATTGATGCTTATTTGTATAATACACTCAAGGATGGCTGTGAAGTACCAACCATCTATTCGGAATTTTGGATGAACAGCTTACACCCGTGGCGGCAGGGTTGCATCGAAATAGATTTTCCTCTAGGAAACAGATATAGCCCACAACAAAGTTTCCAGAGAATACCTCAAGTACTAAATCTCATTTTGGACAATAGTTAAAAGATCGGTATAGATTTTTAGAATTGCTATAGCACTATAGCTAACAAATACATCTACGTTTTAGAAGTTTAGCTGTACATATTACAGTTACTGAAAGCAAATCCTATTTGCAGTGCAAGTATGCGGATTTTACTTTAGAGATACATAACTGTGGTTGATTTTAGGCCCAATGAACTACTTCAGGCAAAGGAGTCAGCAGCCTGACCAATAGACAGTAGAATATTAAATGCTAGAACCGTTTTAAATAGGACAAAGAAGATCAGCATTTAAGGCTTTGAGTTGGTCCAGGTGAGAAAATATTCTGAAAACTATGAAATTATGGTGTTATCAACATAATCAATCCATGTGTTTGTTGAAGAACTTTATAATTAAGTTTCTGTTCATTTCATCAAACAGGACACAAACGTCTGTGCCGCAATGATTTCACAACAGCATCACCAAACTGAATTTATTAAATTTTAAAACACAAGTCATGATTCACCACAAGCCTTAGGTTGAAAAAACTAATACGCCTTTAGTTTGGTATAAGATGATGACTAAGGTAGTTCAAGAAAATTGTTGTGCTTCCATAAATTCCTATGATAAAATAAGTTATAATCTGGCAATCTACTGATGTTCAAATACCACCTCTGCCAGAAATATCACTTCAGGGTAGAGTCATTGACATACAAGTAAACAAAATTTAAAGCAAAATGTGATTAGAAAATTACCCATAACATCTCCACTAGTTCTTTTTTCCTGAGTAGCACCCTCAATTTTTTTGAGGAGATTTAAATCAACCTAGCGGGCAAGAAATCGCGAGTATCTAACAGGGGGTAAGTATGTTTCTACAAGAGTCTGCTTATGAAAAAGAGAGAGTGGAAGGTCAGCGTGCAACACAACATGTTAGCATCAACAGCTGACGGTCGCAACTCCCATTGCTTGCCACATTAGCATCTCATCAACGAATAACGGGGAAGATTGCTTCAACAGTCACCAACGAGCACATAAACCAATATGTTCGGTGCAGGAAACTGAAGGGGTGAAGTTCACCCCCTACCAAAAATGTGCTTCAGAAACCAGCAGTAAATGCCTAAATTAGTCTGTCCTATAAATAGTTTGTGATCTTCACTTAACCACAATCTTAACTCCCAAGATCAGCTCTAGCAACTCATAATTGGCATGGAAGAACTAACGAGATAAATTTCATGGAGAGAAGGTACTATTAACTGCCTATGGAATCTAGCATCTTATAGTATAAACCACACCACGAGCCACGATGCGTGCTGAAACTACTGAGCTGCCTATTTCTAGTGTAGATTGTTAAGTGACCGTGATAAATAACACTCATCTAGATGAGTTCTAGCAAAACTGATAGTTGTATCTAATACCAACATCCGTGTGCTTTTGCAGGGCACTGTTTTCCTTTTTGGGATCAGCCATTAAAAGTTGGGCAAGTCATCCATGAAGCTGCCACATGCGAGGCAGAGGCATTGCAGTCATTCAAACAACATAGAAACAATTCAGCAGATGCAATGACTCCGTGCTGAGTAAATTCCATCAGCACGGCCCACTGGTACCAGCAACGCAAATTCAATCCCCGTAAACAACGCAAATTCAATCCCCGTAAACAACGCAAATTCAATCCCCGTAAACAACGATGCCGAATCGGTGCTAGCGCGATCGAATCATCACCCACGCTATGCTAATGAGTCGCCCCATACCTGACCCAATCCGGGTAAGAACGTATTA
>NC_041387.1:30666538-30723910 GCF_002162155.2 Triticum dicoccoides
CGGCCGTCGAGGACGCCATGCGCGGGGGAGGGGGCCCGTGCGCTCCGAGCGGGCCGGCGGGGGGTGGCGAATTCGAGGGCTAGGGTTTTTAGGGGGGCGGGGTTTTTGAGGCGAGGGCGGTGGAGATGGGGGGTGGAAGAGGAAGACGGCGAGGCCCGGAGGGAGAAGGCCGCGTGGTGGATGGATAACAAGCGCCGTGGGGATCCGTGGGTGCCGCTGTTGGCTTCGCGGAGCTATATACCAGGGGCGATACGAGAGGTGAACTTTTCTTCGAACAGAGACCAGTTTGAATACTTCACGCCACTCTTTGGTTTAACCTGACCATCTTTCTTATCTACCGAACCTAAGTGATGAGAGAAGTGTTTTTTGGGTGAAATTTGAGAAACTAGTTTGTTTTGTCACTTGAATTTCAAATACTAAAACATTTTAATTCCTCCGTAAACTTTTTTTTGGGAAAAACTTTCGTTCTCTTCGTCAATTGTCATGACAGTACAAAAAACACCAGAAGTGACAGAGATCACGTCCAATTTCGTAGAATATCTAGCGCAACAACAATTATTGAAAAACTATAACTCACTCTAAATGGTTTAAGCCTGGTGAAGATATTATTTACACGCGCCCCTGTTCTATTATGCTTGAAAAGTCAAATGGAGCCTAGTTTACATGCAGCCTTTGTTGAAAAAAATTAAGACATTATTTTTAGACCTCATTCCGAACAATAATTTGCACATGTACTTTATATGTGTGGTATGAGCGTGCCAGCTTTCACCATAATTTTTCTGTACTTGTTGTGCACAAAAATAAAATATGAAAATCAAATAGGGTATCCTTTCCTCTTCTTTTTTAGCCACAAAATTGTCTTTATTTTGTGTAACATACAAATCAATGTATTATTTAATGGAAGTTTACATGTAAGTAGATAAGGTATATTTGTAAAAAGAAGGAATTTCCAGAAAATTTGAAGGAAAAAATCATCTCTTTTAGCATATGGAGCACTATCGTGTCGCGGAGCCAAATACAACACTTGTCTATGCTATGCTATGCAAATATCACGTGTGGTTTGGCGTGTTAGATTATACTCCCTCCGTCCGAAAATACTTGTCATCAAAATGGATAAAAAGAGGTGTATCTAGAACTAAAATACATCTAGATATATCCCCTTTTATTCATCTTGATGACAAGTATTTCCGGACGGAGGGAGTACATACAAATATTTCAAAATTTTATGACGAGGTAATGATTACTCTAATCAAATATAAATTGCATTAACCAAAGGTCGTATCATTGAGAAAGAATATTTTATACAAATCCAGTGATACCTCTATGTTACGTGTAACTCGCCTTTTTACCGTTTGAACATTTAACCAAATTTATACACTGAGAGGGCGTGAATAAATTTTTTTTTAGAACAGGTGAATTGGTGATCTGGTTTGGTAGAGCATGAAAATGCAACAAGTGATATCATGAGCTTCGCGAGAAGAAGCTAAACATGGTGATTTTCAAGGTCATTTTGAGAAGACTTGTCATAAAGTGAAATTGTCTTTCTCCAACAACTATCTACATTCTACATAAAAAGGTTTGTACTACAACGGTGTAACTGATTGCAAAAAAAATTGAGTAGGAAGTGTCAGCATCAAAGTTATTGATAACATTGGTCATTATTTCCAGACTATAAAGGATTTGACTCGAGGGTATATCATGCCTCTGATACTCTTCGGTATCATCGTTGATATGCCTGCCATTCTCATTGCAAGGGACAAGGAGGATGAACCAACTGTTGCTACCAATCTACACATGGTTAATGGTGGGGATTTCCATCCTCCAATAAGCGGATGGTGACACTATGTAGGACGGGGGGAGGGGGTTATTCCAGCCAATCCTAACTGCTTCAATAGTGCGCTTAGCGATGGACTGTGGCAACAGTTGCTACAAAATAACTACCTCTGCTCCAACACTATCACAAATGAAGATAAGACCCACCAAATTTTCTGTTTGGAAAAGGCCCGATGAGGGTTAAAGAGTAGTTTTGTAGCAGTGATTCATTCGTTGTCGGGGCTGACATTGATACATATTTTTTAGAAGATTCATGGCTAGGAGACACACCTCTAAGTCAACAATACCCATCTATGCATAACATTGTGTAGCCGGAATATGCCTCGGTGGCATATGTTATGATTGACCCACTATTGAATATTAGTTTTTGATGGACCCTTGGATGTGATAAATGGACGAGTTGTTATATCCTGGGTAGAGTTTTATGGATACCAACTTAGCGTAGGAGCAGGGTGTTGTTCACTAGAATCTTCATGTTTTTAGTCCATTCTCAGTCAATGTGCGCCAACTTGGTGAATGTTAATCAACACTTATTGGAAACAAGAGTTCTTATAGATTAATTTGTGTATGGTATTTATATGTAGGGGGTGATCTTAAGGAACGAGAGCATGCCCATGTGCAATTTGAATGGAAGTAAGATATGTTGATTGCGATGAGGAGGAAGTAACACATCACTTATCCCTTTCGTGTACTAGTAACACATCACTTATCCCTTTCGTGTACCTTTTTGCGTCAATTTTATGGCAGGTTATGAATGTAGCTTTTGATTTACCTCCGACGATTAGTACATCAAATATGCCTAGGAATTGGATTTTTTCTTAACAACAAAAGGCGCACGAAGCGCCAAACTTTCCATTCAGCTCAACTCAATAGCAACGTACATCATGGATTACAAAGCCCTCAAACTCGAAATTAGAGAGGAGAGAAACTACAGTGCAAGTCATGTTCCTGTGAGCTGAAGCAAAACAACATATGTCAGGTTCTACATTTGATGTAAGAACCTGATGAGCGATGTTATGAGCAATTCCATTAATTTCCCTGGAAATATGGAACACTCTAGGTTGAAGGTCTGAAGAGTAGCAGAAGAAATCAGCTAAAACTTTCTTGATAGCCCAAGGGGTAGCAGTTTCAGTAATCTTCCTACTAGCCGCAAATGAAGCCAAAGAGAGACAGCTGTGAGGAAGGTCGGCTGGTTGATGCTGAGACATTTAGCTACTTGTGCAGCCAAGAGAAGAGCAAACGCTTCAACCTGCAGAGGAGTACTTGTAATTGAGGTGGAAGCTTGAATCTGCACGCTGACTTCCTTCTGATCGTGCGGCAAAGAAATGTAAATGCCAACTCCAGTGGTTGTTGTTCCCTGTAATAAACCTGGATTTTTTTTACACTTAAAAGATGCATCAGCATATACTTCCGGTCCCATGATAAGAAGATCATATTTAAGCGTTTGTCCCTGCAAGGGAAGTTGATTAGTATGGGTTAAGATACAACTGGAGTTTTGAGGTTGATGGTGTGAAGAACTATTAAGCAGATCACAAAAATCATCAGATAAAGAAGTAGCAGCAATATTAACTTGGTGAGGGGTAGCTTTCTTTCTATCAAAAAGATAATCATTCCTCGCTTTCCAAAGACACCACATAAAATTTAGAATGTTGACAACAGAAGCATGCGGATGGTTCATATTAAGTAAAGCAAGAATAATACTTTGGATATTGGTATAGTTCTGAACTAAAGCATCTGTTCTGATGAACCAAGGATGAGAAAACCAAGCAGCTCTAGCGAAGTCACAAAGAAAAAACAGGTGAACCTCATCCATTTGCTGACCACATCTGCAACAATATTGAGAAATATGTATGGAAAAGCGCCCCGCCCTCAAACCTGTGGGAAGTGCTTTCCGAAGGAGTCTCCAAGCGAAAGTTTGAACTTTGGGGATCATCAACTTTTGCTTCCAAATCAACTTGAGAAGATTTTTCACCTGCAAAGAAACTTGGGAAGGAGTATTTCTTGGATTGGCATGAATATCCTGCAAACACAACTTATAAGTGGACTTGGAAGAACAAGTACCATTAGGAGTTAGATCCCAACATAATATATCCGAGCAATCTTGGTGAATAATGTCAGTTTGAATGATAATAGAGGCTAGAGGCTGTTGAGAGAGAGAGTTAATGAGGTCATTGTTCCAGACTTTCTGACCCGGTATCCAAAGGTCCTTAACAAGAGAAGGATATATGTATCCTGAAGGCTGAATAATAAGATTTTCATGAACAGAAGCCCAAAGAGAACACCAAGGGGTACTCCAAAGAGAGATATTCCCTTGCGTGAGTTGGTAAAAAGAGTGATCTTTCAGTTTACGCAACATTTTTAAAATGGAGGACTAGAAAGTAGATTTTGCAGTAGTAGAAATAGCAGTCCAAATAGAGGCATCATGGGAGTATTTAAATTTGAGCACAAGATGAAGGTGGGAGGAAGGGTCTTTAGCAAGCCTCCAAGCAGCTGCAAGAAGTAGGCCCTCCTTAATTGCTTGCAAGTTCCTAATGCCAAGACCACCTTCCTGTTTGGAATTGCAAATGTCCTTCCAAGCCCCAAGACAAAGCTCTTGTTAGAATTATTCTCTCTGATTCCTGTCCACCAAAAGTTCCTTATAATAGCATTGAGTTTGGCTATAAACTTCTTGGTAAACAAAATGTTAGACATGTAGTACACATGAATAGCAGAGAACACAGACCTAATGAGCTCAAGCCTAGCAGCATGAGAGAGCATATTAGCTTTGTAAGCAGGCAATTTATCAAGAACAAAGTTGTAAGCAGCAGTTCTATTTTTAGCAGGAAGAATAAGCGGATGACCAAGGTGGGTGAAATTGTTATCCATGATAGAAAGAGGAAAAACTTGCTTAATCTCTTGAATAGTGGTTTGACTAACATGAGTACTAAAAAGAATAGCAGATTTGGCCCAATTTGGTGTTTGACCAGAAATATAACAGAAGTGATGGGTGAGTTGAGCCATAGAATTTGCTTCCTCCATAGTGGCTTGACCACAAACAAACATATCATCTGCAAACAACAAAGAATGAATAAAAGGGCAATCTCGACCAAGTGAAATACCCTGGAGATGATGAGCAGCTAGAGCTTTATTTAGAGCAACAGACAATTCATTGATAGCAATAACTGTTGGGGAACATAGTAATTTCGAAAATTTTCTTACGCACACGCAAGATCATGATGATGCATAGCAACGAGAGGGGAGAGTGCCATCCACGTACCCTCATAGACCGTAAGCGGAATCATTATGACAACGCGGTTGATGTAGTCGTACGTCTTCACGATCGACCAATCCAAGTACCTAACGTACGACACCTCCGCGATCTACACACGTTCAGTTCGGTGACGTCCCATGAACTCACCATCTAGTAGATTTTCGAGGGAGAGTTCCGTCAGCACGACGACGTGATGACGACGTTGATGAAGCTACCGACGCAGGGCTTCGCCTAAGCACCGCTACGATATGACCAAGGTGGATTATGGTGGAGGGGGGCACCGCACACGGCTAAAGATCAATGATCAACTTGTGTGTCTTGGGGTGCCCCCCGCCCCCGTATATAAAGGAGCTAGGGGGAGGCGGCCGGCCAGGAGGAGGGCGCGCCAAGGGGGCAGTCCTACTCCCACCGGGAGTAGGACTCCTCCTTTCCTAGTAGGAGTAGGAGAAGGGGGAAGGAGGAGAGAGGAGGGGAGGAAAGGGGCGCGGCGCCCCCCCCTCCTTCTCCAATTCAGACTAGAGGGGGAGGGGGCGCACGGCCCTGCCTTGGCCGCTCCTCCTCTTTTCCACTAGGGCCCAATAGGCCCATTATACTCCCCGGGGGGTTCCGGTAACCCCCCGGTACTCCGGTATATGCCCGAACTTGCCTGGAACACTTCCGAAGTCCAAACATAGTCATCCAATATATCGATCTTTATGTCTCGACCATTTCGAGACTCCTCGTCATGTCCGTGATCATATCCGGGTCCAAACTACCTTCGGTACATCAAAACACATAAACTCATAATATTGATCGTCACTGAACGTTAAGCATGCGGACCCTACGGGTTCAAGAACTATGTAGACATGACTGAGAAACGTCTCCGGTCAATAACCAATAGTGGAACCTGGATGCTCATATTGGCTCCTACATATTCTACGAAGATCTTTATCGGTCAAACCGCATAACAACATACGTTGTTCCCTTTGTCATCGGTATGTTACTTGCCCAAGATTTGATCGTCGGTATCTCAATACCTAGCTCAATCTTGTTACTAGCAAGTCTATTTACTCGTTCTGTAATACATCATCCCGCAACTAACTCATTAGTCACATTGCTTGCAAGGCTTATAGTGATGTGCATTACCGACAGGGCCGAGAGATACCACTCCGATAATCGGAGTGACAAATCCTAATCTCGATCTATGCCAACTCAACAAGTACCATCGGAAACACCTGTAGAGCACCTTTATAATACGTTGTGACGTTTGGTAGCACACAAAGTGTTCCTCCGGTAATTGGGAGTTGCATAATCTCATAGTCATAGGAACATGTATAAGTCATGAAGAAAGCAATAGATTAATTTGTGTATGGTATTTAATGTAGAGGTGATCTTAAGGAACAAGATCATGCCCTTGTGCGATTTGAATGGAAGTAAGATATGTTGATTGCGATGAGGAGGAAGTAACACATCACTTATCCCTTTCGTGTACTAGTAACACATCACTTATCCCTTTCGTGTACCTTTCTATGTCAATTTTATGGCAGGATATGAATGTAGCTTTTGATTTACCTCCGTCGATTAGTACATCAAATATGCCTAGCAATTGTTTTTTTAACAACAAAAGGCGCACGAAGCGCCAAACTTTCCATTCAGCTCAGCTCAATAGCAACGTACATCATGGATTACAAAGCCCTCAAACTCGAAATTAGAGAGGAGAGAAACTACAGGGCAAGTCATGTTCCTGTGAGCTGAAGCAAAACAACATATGTCAGGCTCTACATTTGATGTAAGAACCTGATGAGCGATGTTATGAGCAATTCCATTAATTTCCCTAGAAATATGGAACACTCTAGGTTGAAGGTCTGAAGAGTAGCAGAAGAAATCAGCTAAAACTTTCTTGATAGTCCAAGGGGTAGCAGTTTCAGTAATCTTCCTACTAGCCACAAATGAAGCCAAAGAGAGACAGTCTGTGAGGAAGGTCGGCTGGCTGATGCCGAGACATTTAGCTACTTGTGCAGCCAAGAGAAGAGCAAACGCTTCAGCCTGCAGAGGAGTACTTGTAATTGAGGTGGAAGCTTGAATCTGCACGCTGACTTCCTTCTGATCGTGCGTCAAAGAAATGTAAATGCCAACTCCAGTGGTTGTTGTTCCCTGTAATAAACCTGGAATTTTTTTGCACTTAAAAGATGCATCAGCATATACTTTCGGTCCCATGATAAGATCAGATTTAAGCGTTTGTCCCTGCAAGGGAAGTTGATTAGTATGGGTTAAGATATAACTGGAGTTCTGAGGTTGATGGTGTGAAGAACTATTAACCAGATCACATAAATCATCAAATAGAGAAGTAGCAACAATATTAACTTGGTGAGGGGTAGCTTTCTTTCTATCAAAAAGATAATCATTCCTCGCTTTCCAAAGACACCACATAAAATTTAGAATGTTGACAACAGAAGCATGCAGATGGTTCATATTAAGTAAAGCAAGAATAATACTTTGGATGCTATAGTTCTGAACTAAAGCATCTATTCTGATGAACCAAGGATGAGAAAACCAAGCAGCTCTAGCGAAGTCACAAAGAAAAAACAGGTGAACCTCATCCATTTGCTGACCACATCTACAACAATATTAAGAAATATGTATGAAAAGCGCCCCGCCCTCAAACCTGTGGGAAGAGCTTTCTGAAGGAGTCTCCAAGCGAAAGTTTGAACTCTGGGGATCATCAACTTTTGCTTCCAAATCAACTTGAGAAGATTTTTCACCTACAAAGAAACTTGGGAAGGAGTATTTCTTGGATTGGCATGAATATCCTGCAAACACAATTTATAAGTGGACTTAGAAGAACAAGTACCATTAGGAGTTAGATCCCAACATAATATATCTGAGCAATCTTGGTGAATAATGTCAATTTGAATGATAATATAGGCTAGAGGCTGTTGAAAGATAGAGTTAATGAGGTCATTGTTCTAGACTTTCTGACCCGGTATCCAAAGGTCCTTAACAAGAGAAGGATATATGTATCCTGAAGGCTGAATAATAAGATTGTCATGAACAGAAGCCCAAAGAGAACACCAAGGGGTACTCCAAAGAGAGATATTCCCTTGCGTGTATTGGTAAAAAGAGTGATCTTTCAGTTTAGGCAACATTTTTAAAATGGAGGACTAGAAAGCAGATTTTGCAGTAGTAGAAATAGCAGTCCAAATAGAGGCATCATGGAAGTATTTAGATTTGAGCACAAGATGAAGGTGGGAGGAAGGGTCTTTAGCAAGCCTCCAAGCAGCTGCAAGAAGTAGGCCCTCATTAATTGCTTGCAAGTTCCTAATGCCAAGACCACCTTCCTGTTTGCAATTGCAAATGTCCTTCCAAGCCCTAAGACATAGGCTCTTGTTAGAATTATTCTCTCTGATTCCTGTCCACCAAAAGTTCCTTATAATAGTAGTGAGTTTGGCTATAAGCTTCTTGGAAAACAAAATGTTAGACATGTACTACACAGGAATAGCAGAGAACACAGACCTAATGAGCTCAAGCCTAGCAGCATGAGAGAGCATATTAACTTTGTAAGTAGGCAATTTATTCAAAAATTTATCAAGAACAAAGTTGTAAGCAGTAATTCTATTTTTAGCAGGAAGAATAAGCGGATGACCAAGGTGGGTGAAATTGTTATCCATGATAGAAACAGGAAAAACTTGCTTAATCTCTTGAATAGTGGTTTGACTAACATGAGTACTAAAAAGAATAGCAGATTTGGCCCAATTTGGTGTTTGACCTGAAATATAACAGAAGTGATGGGTGAGTTGAGCCATAGAATTTGCTTCCTGGATAGTGGCTTGACCACAAACCAACATATCATCTGCAAACAACAAAGAATGAATAGAAGGGCAATCTGAACCAAGTGAAATACCCTGGAGATGATGAGCAGCTAGAGCTTCATCAAGAGCAACAGACAATTCATTGATAGCAATAACTGTTGGGGAATGTAGTAATTTCAAAAAAATTCCTACGCACACGCAAGATCATGGTGATGCATAGCAACGAGAGGGGAGAGTGTCATCCACGTATCCTCGTAGACTGTAAGCAAAAGTGTTATGACAACGCGGTTGATGTAGTCGTACGTATTCACGATCGACCGATCCAAGTACCGAACGTACGACACCTCCGCGATCTGCACACATTTAGTTCGGTGACGTCCACGAACTCACCATCCAGTAGAGCTTCAAGGGAGAGTTCCGTCAGCACGGCGGCATGATGACGGTGTTGATGAAGCTACCGATGCAGGGCTTCGCCTTAGCACCGCTATGATATGACTGAGGTGGATTATGGTGGAGGGGGGCACCGCACACGGCTAAAGATCAATGATCAACTTGTGTGTCTTGGGGTGCCCCCCCCCCCCGCCCCCGTATATAAAGGAGCTAGGGGGGAGGCGGTCGGCCAGGAGGAGGGCGCGTCAAGGGGGGAGTCCTACTCCCACCGGGAGTAGGACTCCTCCTTTCCTAGCAGGAGTAGGAGAAGGGGGAAGGAGGAGAGAGGGGGTAGGAAAGGAGGGCGCCGCCCCCATCCTTGTCCAATTTGGACTAGAGGGGGAGGGGGCGCGCGGCCCTGCCTTGGCCACCCCTCCTCTTCTCACTAGGGCCCAATAGGCCCATTATACTCCCCGGGGGGTTTCGGTAACCCCCCGGTACTCCGGTATATGCCCGAACTTGCCCGGAACACTTCCGAAGTCCAAACATAGTCATCCAATATATCGATCTTTATGTCTCGACCATTTCGAGACTCCTCGTCATGTCCGTGATCATATTTGGGACTCCGAAATACCTTCGGTACATCAAAACACATAAACTCATAATACCGATCGTCACCGAATGTTAAGCGTGCGGACCCTACGGATTCGAAAACTATGTAGACATGACTGAGACACGTCTCCGGTCAATAACCAATAGCGGAACCTGGATGCTCATATTGGCTCCTACATATTCTACGAAGATCTTTATCCGTCAAACCGCATAACAACATACATTGTTCCCTTTGTCATCGGTATGTTACTTGCCCGAGATTTGATCGACGGTATCTCAATACCTAGCTCAATCTCGTTACCGGCAAGTCTCTTTACTCGTTCTGTAATACATCATCCCGCAACTAACTCATTAGTCACATTGCTTGCAAGGCTTATAGTGATGTGCATTATCGAGAGGGCCCAGAGATACCTCTCCGATAATCGGAGTGACAAATCCTAATCTCGATCTATGCCAACTCAACAAGTACCATCGGAAACACATGTAGAGCACCTTTATAATCACCCAGTTACGTTGTGACGTTTGGTAGCACACAAAGTGTTCCTCCAGTAATCGGGAGTTGCATAATCTCATAGTCATAGGAACATGTATAAGTCATGAAGAAAGCAATAGCAGTAAACTAAAATGATCAAGTGCTAAGCTAACAGAATGGGTCAAGTCAATGACATCATTCTCCTAATGATGTGATCCCATTTATCAAATGACAACTCATGTCTATGGTTAGGAAACCTTAAACATCTTTGATTAACGAGCTAGTCAAGTAGAGGCATACTAGTGACACTATTTTGTCTATGTATTCACACATGTATTATGTTTCCGGTTAATACAATTCTAGCATGAATAATAAACATTTATCATGAAATAAGGAAATAAATAATAACTTTATTATTGCCTCTATGGCATATTTCCTTCAGTCTCCCACTTGCACTGGAGTTAATAATCTAGATTACACAGTAATGATTCTAACACCCATGGAGTCTTGGTGTTGATCATGTTTTGCTCGTGAGAGAGGCTTAGTCAACGAGTCTGCAACATTCAGATCCGTATGTATCTTGCTAATCTCTATGTCTCCCACCTGGACTTGGTCACGGATGGAATTGAAGCGTCTCTTGATGTGCTTGGTTCTCTTGTGAAATCTGGATTCCTTTGCCAAGGCAATTGCACTAGTATTGTCACAAAAGATTTTCATTGGACCCAATGCACTAGGTATGACACCTAGATCGGATATGAACTCCTTCATCCAGACTCCTTCATTTGCTGCTTCCGAAGCAGCTATGTACTCCGCTTCACACGTAGATCCCGCCACGACGCTTTGTTTAGAACTGCACCAACTGACAGCTCCACCGTTCAATATAAACACGTATCCAGTTTGCGATTTGGAATCGTCCGGATCAGTGTCAAAGCTTGCATCGATGTAACCATTTACGACGAGCTCTTTGTCACCTCCATAAACGAGAAACATATCCTTAGTCCTTTTCAGGTACTTCAAGATGTTCTTGACCGCTGTCCAGTGATCCACTCCTGGATTTCTTTGGTACCTCCCTACTAAACTAATAGCAAGGCACACATCAGGTCTGGTACAGCATTGCATACATGATAGAGACTATGGCTGAAGCATAGGGAACATTTTTTATTTTCTCTCTATCTTCTGCAGTGGTCGGGCATTGAGTCTGACTCAACTTCACACCTTGTAACACAGGCAAGAACCATTTCTTTGCTTGATCCATTTTGAACTTTTTCAAAACTTTGTCAAGGTATGTGCTTTGTGAAAGTCCAATTAAATGTCTTGATCTATCTTTAAAGATCTTGATGCCCAATATGTAAGCAGCTTCGCCGAGGTCTTTCATTGAAAAACTCTTATTCAAGTATCCTTTTATGCTATCCAGAAATTCTACATCATTTCTAATCAACAATATGTCATCCACATATAGTATTAGAAATGCTACAGGGCTCCCACTCACTTTCTTTTAAATACAGGCTTCTCCAAAAGTTTGTATAAAACCATATGCTTTGATCACACTATCAAAGCATTTATTCCAACTCTGAGAGGCTTGCACCAGTCCATAAATGGATCGCTGGAGCTTGCACACTTTGTTAGCACCTTTCAGATTGATAAAACCTTCTGGTTGCATCATATACAACTCTTCTTCCAGAAATCCATTCAGGAATGCAGTTTTGACATCCATTTGCCAAATTTCATAATTATAAAATGTGGCAATTGCTAACATGATTCGAACCGACTTAAGCATCGCTACAGGTGAGAAAGTCTCATCGTAGTCAACCCCTTGAACTTGTCGAAAACCTTTCGCAACAAGTCGAGCTTTGTAGACAATAATATTACCGTCAATGTCAGTCTTCTTCTTGAAGATCCATTTATTCTCGATGGCTTGCCGATCATCGGGCAAGTCAACCAAAGTCCACACTCTGTTCTCATACATGGATCCCATCTTAGATTTCATGGCCTCAAGCCATTTTGCGGAATCTGGGCTCATCATTGCTTCCTCATAGTTCGTAGGTTCGCCATGGTCAAGTAACATGACCTCCAGAATAGGATTACCGTACCACTCTGGTGCGGATCTTACTCTGGTTGACCTACGAGGTTCGGTAGTAACTTGATCTGAAGTTTCATGATCAATATCATTAGCTTCCTCACTAATTGGTGTAGGCGTCACATGAACCTGTTTCTGTGATGAACTACTTTCCAATAAAGGAACAGGTACAGTTACCTCATCAAGTTCTACTTTCCTCCCACTCACTTCTTTCGAGAGAAACTCCTTCTCTAGAAAGGATCCAAATTTAGCAACAAATGTCTTGCCTTCGGATCTGTGATAGAAGGTGTACCCAACAGTCTCCTTTGGGTATCCTATGAAGACACATTTCTCTGATTTGGGTTCGAGCTTATCAGGTTGAAGCTTTTTCACATAAGCATCGCAGCCCCAAACTTTAAGAAACGACAACTTTGGTTTCTTGCCAAACCACAGTTCATAAGGCACTGTCTCAACGGATTTTGATGGTGCCCTATTTAACGTGAATGCGGCCATCTCTAAAGCATAACCCCAAAAAGATAGTGGTAAATCAGTAAGAGACATCATAGATCGCACCATATCTAGTAAAGTATGATTACAACGTTTAGACACACCATTACGTTGTGGTGTTCCGGGTGGCATGAGTTGCGAAACTATTCCGCATTGTTTCAAATGAAGACCAAACTTGTAACTCAAATATTCTCCTCCACGATCAGATCGTAGAAACTTTATTTTCTTGTTACGATGATTTTCCACTTCAATCTGAAATTCTTTGAACTTTTCAAATGTTTCAGACTTATGTTTCATTAAGTAGATATACCCATATCTGCTCAAATCATCTGTGAAGGTGAGAAAATAACGATACCCGCCGCAAGCCTCAACATTCATTGGACCACATACATCAGTATGTATGATCTCCAACAAATCTGTTGCTCACTCCATTGTTCCGGAGAACGACATTTTAGTCATCTTGCCCATGAGACATGGTTCGCAAGTACCAAGTGATTCATAATCAAGTGATTCCAAAAGTCCATCAGTATGGAGTTTCTTCATGTGTTTTACACCAATATGACCTAAACGGCAGTGCCACAAATAAGTTGCACTATCATTATCAACTCTGCATATTTTGGTTTCAATATTATGAATATGTGTATCACTACTATCGAGATTTAATATAAATAGACCACTCTTCAAGGGTGCATGACCATAAAAGATATTACTCATATAAATAGAATAACCATTATTCTCTGATTTAAATGAATAACCGTCTTGCATCAAACAAGATCCATATATAATGTTCATGCTCAACGCTGGCACCAAATAACAATTATTCAGGTCTAAAACTAATCCTGAAGGTAGATGTAGAGGTAGCGTGTCGACCGCAATCACATCGACTTTGGAACCATTTCCCACGCGCATTGTCACCTTGTCCTTAGCCAATCTTTGCTTAATCCGTAGTCCCTGTTTTGAGTTGCAAATATTAGCAACAAAATGAGTATTAAATACCCAAGTGCTACTGCGAGCATTAGTAAGGTACACATCAATAACATGTATATCACATATACCTTTTTCACCTTGCCATCCTACTTATCCGCCAAATACTTGGGGCAGTTCTGCTTCTAGTGACTAGTCTGTTTGCAGTAGAAGCACTCAGTCTCAGGTTTAGGTCCAGACTTGGGTTTCTTCTCCTGAGCGGCAACTTGTTTGTCGTTCTTCTTGAAGTTCCCTTTCTTCTTCCCTTTACCTTTTTTCTTGAAACTGGTGGTCTTGTTAACCATCAACACTTGATGCTCCTTCTTGATTTCTACCTCCGCAGCCTTTAGCATCGCAAAGAGCTCAGGAATAGTCTTTTCCATCCCTTGCATATTATAGTTCATCACGAAGCTCTTGTAGCTTGGTGGCAGTGATTGAAGAATTCTATCAATGGCACTATCATCAGGAAGATTAACTCCCAGTTGAATCAAGTGATTATTATACCCAAACATTTTGAGTATATGTTCACTGATAGAACTATTCTCCTCCATCTTGCAGCTATAGAACTTATTGGAGACTTCATATCTCTCAATCCGGGTATTTGCTTGAAATATTAACTTCAACTCCTGGAACATCTCATATGCTTCATGACGTTCAAAACATCGTTGAAGTCCCGTCGTTGAAGTCCCGGTTCTAAGTCGTAAAGCATGGCACACTGTACTATCGAGTAGTCATCAGCTTTGCTCTGCCAGACGTTCACAACGTCTGCAGTTGCATCTGCAGCATGCCTGGCACCCAGCGGTGCTTCTAGGACGTAATTCTTCTGTGCAGAAATGAGGATAATCCTCAAGTTACGGACCCAGTCCGTGTAATTGCTACCATCATCTTTCAACTTTGCTTTCTCAAGAAACGCATTAGAATTCAACAGAACAACAGCACGGGCCATCTATCTACAACAACATAGACAAGCAAAAATACTATCAAGTACTAAGTTCATGATAAATTAAAGTTCAATTAATCATATTACTTAAGAACTCCCACTTAGATAGACATCCCTCTAATCATCTAAGTGATCACGTGATCCAAATCAACTAAACCATGTACGATCATCACGTGAGATGGAGTAGTTTTCAATGGTGAACATCACTATGTTGATCATATCTACTATATGATTCACGCTCGACCTTTCAGTCTCAGTGTTCGAAGGCCATATCTGCATATGCTAGGCTCGTCAAGTTTAACCTGAGTATTCTGCATGTGCAAAACTGTCTTACATCTGTTGTATTTGAACATAGAGCTTATCACACCCGATCATCACATGGTGTCTTGGCACAAAGAACTTTCGCAACGGTGCATACTTAGGGAGAACACTTATACCTTAAAATTTAGTGAGAGATCATCTTATAATGCTACCGTCAATCAAAGCAGAATAAGATGCATAAAAGATAAACATCACATGCAATCAATATAAGTGATATGATATGGCCATCATCAACTTGTGCCTTTGGTCTCCATCTCCAAAGCACCGTCATGATCACCATGGTCATCGGCGCGACACCTTGATCTCCATCATAGCATCGTTGTCGTCTCGCCAACTATTGCTTCTACGACTATTGCTACCGCTTAGTGATAAAGTAAAGCAATTACAGGGCGATCACATTGCATACAATAAAACGACAACCATATGGCTCCTGCCAGTTGCCGATAACTCTGTTACAAAACATGATCATCTCATACAATAAAATTTAGCATCATATCTTGACCATATCACATCACAACATGCCCTGTAAAAACAAGTTAGACGTCCTCTACTTTGTTGTTGCAAGTTTTACATGGCTGCTACGGGCTGAGCAAGAACCATTCTTACCTACGCATCAAAACCACAATGATATTTCATCAAGTTAGTGATGTTTTAACCTTCAACAAGGACCGGGCGTAGCCACACTCGGTTCAACTAAAGTTGGAGAAACTGACACCCGCCAGCCACCTATGTGCAAAGCACGTCGGTAGAACCAGTCTCGCGTAAGCGTACGCGTAATGTCGGCCCGGGCCGCTTCACCAACAATACCGCCGAACCAAAGTATGACATGTTGGTAAGCAGTGTGACTTGTATCGCCCACAACTCACTTGTGTTCTACTCGTGCATATAACATCTACGCATAAACCTGGCTCGGATGCCACTGTTGGGGAACGTAGTAATTTCAAAAAAAATTCCTACGCACATGCAAGATCATGGTGATGCATAGCAACGAGAGGGGAGAGTGTCGTCCATGTACCCTCGTAGACTGTAAGCGGAAGCGTTATGACAACGCGGTTGATGTAGTCGTACGTCTTCACGATCGACCGATCCAAGTACCAAACGTACGACACCTCCGCGATCTGCACACGTTCAGTTCGGTGACGTCCCACGAACTCACGATCCAATAGGGCTTCGAGGGAGAGTTCCGTTAGCACAACAACGTGATGACGGTGTTGATGAAGCTACCGACGCAGGGCTTCACCTAAGCACCGCTACGATATGACCGAGGTGGATTATGGTGGAGGGCGGCACCGCACACGGCTAAAGATCAATGATCAACTTGTGTGTCTTGGGGCGCCACCCCGACCCCGTATATAAAGGAGCTAGGGGGAAGGCGGCCGGCCAGGAGGAGGGCACGCCAGGGGGGAGTCCTACTCCCATCGGGAGTAGGACTCCTCCTTTCCTAGTAGGAGTAGGAGAAGGGAGAAGGAGGAGAGAGGGGGAAGGAAAGGGGGGCGCCCCCCTCCTTGTCCAATTCGGACTAGAGGGGGAGGGGGCGCGCGACCCTGCCTTGGTCGCCCCTCCCCTTCTCCACTAGGGCCCAATAGGCCCATTATACTCCTCGGGGGGTTCCGGTACCCCCCGGTACTCCGGTATATGCCCGAACTTGCCCGGAACACTTCCGAAGTCCAAACATAGTCATCCAATATATCGATCTTTATGTCTCGACCATTTCGAGACTCCTCATCATGTCCATGATCATATCCGGGACTGTGAACTACCTTCGGTACATCAAAACACATAAACTCATAATACCGATCGTCACTGAACGTTAAGCGTGCGGACCCTACGGGTTCGAGAACTATGTAGACATGACCGAGACACGTCTCCGGTCAATAACCAATAGTGGAACTTGGATGCTCATATTGGCTCCTACATATTCTACGAAGATCTTTATCGGTCAAACCGCATAACAACATACGTTGTTCCCTTTGTCATCGGTATGTTACTTGCTCGAGATTTGATCGTCGGTATCTCAATACCTAGCTCAATCTTGTTACTAGCAAGTCTATTTACTCGTTCTGTAACACATCATCCCGCAACTAACTCATTAGTCACATTGCTTGCAAGGCTTATAGTGATGTGCATTACCGACAGGGCCGAGAGATACCTCTCCGATAATCGGAGTGACAAATCCTAATCTCGATTTATGCCAACTCAACAAGTACCATCGGAAACACCTGTAGAGCACCTTTATAATCACCAGTTATGTTGTGACATTTGGTGTCACACAAAGTGTTCCTCCGGTAATCGGGAGTTGCATAATCTCATAGTCATAGGAACATGTATAAGTCATGAAGAAAGCAATAACAGAAAACTAAAACGATCAAGTGCTAAGCTAACAGAATGGGTCAAGTCAATCACATCATTCTCCTAATGATGTGATCCCGTCTATCAAATGACAACTCATGTCTATGGTTAGGAAACCTTAACCATCTTTGATTAACGAGCTAGTCAAGTAGAGGCATACTAGTGACACTATTTTGTCTATGTATTCACACATGTATTATGTTTCCGGTTAATACAATTCTAGCATGAATAATAAACATTTATCATGAAATAAGGAAATAAATAATAACTTTATTATTGCCTCTAGGGCATATTTCCTTCAATAACAAACAAATAAGGCGACATGGGACAGCCTTGACGAATACCTCTTAAAGTTTTAAATTTATGAGAAGGCTGCCCATTAATAAGCACAGAGAAAGTAGGAGAAGAAATGCAAGCATGAATCAAATTAATGAAATGACCATGCAGACCTTTGCGTGCAACAGCAGACACAATGAAACTCCATTCAAGATGATCAAAAGCTTTAGCAAGATCTATCTTGAGCGTGAAAGCATGATGATTCCACGATTTAAGAGCGAAGGAGTGAGTAATCTCTTGAGCAATAATGATGTTGTCGCTAATTCTTCTACCCTCAATAAAGGCTTGTTGTGCCGGATCAATATAGTCCGGAAGATGAGGCTTAATCCTATTAGCCAATAATTTTGCAATGATTTTGTAGACAACATTACAAAGGCTAATGGGACGATAATCCATAGGAACTTGAGGAACTAACTTTTTGGAATGAGAGCAATATTAGTGTCATTGATATGAGGAGGTAAAATACCAGTTTTATAAAAGGTAATCACAAGTTGAGTAACTTCCTCGCCAATCCAATCCCATGCTGCCAGATAAAATTCAACATTAAATCCATCCGGACGTGGAGAAGCATTCAACTTCATATCTTTGAGAATATGCAAAATCTCATGTTTATCTGGAAGAAAGTAAGTAGGATCCAAAGAGTTGTCATGCAAACGAGTATAAAGAAAAGGCCTTGCAGTGTTATTGTTTGGCGAAGAGAAGATGTATCTAAAATAATTGACAAAAGTATTAGTGATAGCACTAGGTTTGAAATGAAGCACATCATTCTCATCCTTAATGGAACAAATGGTATTTCTTTTTCTTATTTTGATCACAGCCTAATGAAAAAACTCAGTATTACGATCACCAGTAGTGGCCCAACCCTTCTTACTTCTCTGTTTATAAATTGATTGAGCTTAGAGAGAATTTGTTCATACCTAAGAGTGAGAGAGCTTTCCAAAGTGTGATTTTGCTGCTGAATTAGAAGCTGCTGAATCTGATTAATATTGGACTCAATTTCCAAAAGCTCTTGCTGGAAGGGCTTTTTCTTCTTACACCACTTCTTCAAAGAACCTGCCAAAGAAGAAGACTTTGCTGCAAAAGAGGTAAAAGTGCAATTATTCCAAGCAGATTTTGCAAAGTTAGTAAAGTCTTTTTCAAGCAACAACCAGTTTTCAAATTTAAAAGTTTGCCTAGGAATTGGTTGGATGGAGTTAATGGAAAACTAAAGATTTGAAACCATGTGTGTGTGTGTGGGGGGGTATGTTCTGTCTATTTGAATTTTATACTATTAAAGGGGGATTGGTAGGTTTGCCTCATCTCCTCCTCCAGTTTTTTCTCTCCACGATCCCATCTCTGTCGCACAAAACAAAAAAAACAAAAAGTATATAGAGTAACTTGAAATAATCCAAACCAAATCGATACTTACATTTTCTTGTCCTACTCATTCCCCTTAAAACAAAAACAATGTATCTACCATTAAAAGGGAGTTGATAGGTTCACCTTACATCCTCCTCCATTTTCCCACGCCCATGTCCCTGCTTTGGTTTTCTGTGATTTTTTTCGTAATCACAGCCGATGTTGCACAAAACAAAACCAACATATATAGAGTAACTTGGAATAATCTTAACCAAATCGATGCTTTCATTTCCTTGTCCAACTCACTCCCTTAAAACAAAAACAACATCCATTAATTTATGAAAAGTTTCATCTAAGATTGGACGGAAGGATCACGTTAATTGTGAAGAATATACGTCTTTCAAGTTTTGACTGTGGAAAATGCTTTAGATCAACCAACTGATCAAGCAACTAATCCATGGGTCTCTTCATACCATCCGCACATGTTTGTCATTTGCTACAGCCAACCATGTGCCCCTCAACCTCACCTTATCCCTAAAAATATCCGTTGACGTCTTCTCCCAGCCATTCCCCTTCACTGCATCTCTCAATCTCTCTCTCCCCGTATGATCCATCTCCTTGCCAAGTTATTGTACGAGGCCTCAAGGGGCGCTGTTGTAGAAGGCCGTTGACGCATGCCAGCAATTGTTTGTTGCAATGGACGACCGACATCCTGCTATAGAAAATCCACGTAGTTGCAACCTATGTAGTGAGCAGAGCTATAGGGTCACCATGTTTCTTTGCAACATAGGTTTTGTTACAGTTTGCAACATATGGCATGTTGCAACATTGGAAGAAGGTTCGAACCAGAGTGCAAAAGGGATCATGTTACAAAGGGCAACATCATCATTGTTGCAAAAGGTTGTGGCTGACAGACAGAGATCAGACGGCTGTTGTTCTCACCGAAACTTTGTATGGATGTATGATAACCCACAAGTATAGGGGATCGCAACAGTTTTCAAGGGTAGAGTATTCAACCCAAATTTTTAGATTCAACACAAGGGGAGCCAAAGAATATTTGAAGGTATTAGCAGCTGAGTTGTCAATTCAACCACACCTGGAGATTAATTATCTACAGCAAAGTGATCAGTAGCAAAGTAGTATGATAGTAGCAGCAGCAATAGTAATGATAACAGTGATAGCAGTGATATTGTGGCAGTAACAATAGCAGTAGCAATAGTAGTAACTCACCAGAAACAATATAAGATAAATTTGTAGGCATTGGATCGATGACTCATTGGATGATATTCATCATGAGACAGTTATAACCCAGGGCGATACGGCAGTAGCTCTAGTTCATAAATATAATGTAGGCATGTATTCCGTAAATAGTCATACGTGCTTATGGAAAGAACTTGCATGCCATCTTTTGTCCTACCCTCCCGTGGCAGCGGGATCCTATTGGAAACTAAGGGATATTAAGCCTCCTTTTAATAGAGAATCGGAGCAAAGCATTAGCACACGGTGTATACATGAACTCCTCAACTACGGTCATCACCGGGAGTGGTCCTGACTATTGTCACTCCGGGGTTGCCGGATCATAACACGCAGTAGGTGACTATAACTTGCAAGATCGGATCTAGAACATGGATATAATGGTGATAACATAAACGGTTCAGATCTGAAATCATGGCACCCGCACCCAAAGTGACAAGCATTAAGCATGGCAAAGTCATAGCAACATTAATCTCAGAACATAGTGGATACTAGGGATCAGACCCTAACAAAACTAACTCGATTACATGATGAATCTCATCCAACTCCTCACCGACCAGCGAGCCTACAAAGGAATTACTCACTCCCGATGGGGAGCATCATGGAATTGGCGATGGAGATGTGTTGGTGATGACGAAGTCCGAAGATCCCCCTCTCCGGAGCCCAAAACGGACTACAGATCTGGCAACCCGATGAAGAACAGGAGACAGCGGTGGCTCCGTCTCATGAAACGTGATAATTCTTTCTCCTTGATTTTTCTCTGGAATAATGTTATTTTATAGCGTCGGTTTCAGGGTCAGCGGGGCAACCAGGTGGGGACAACCCACCTGGGCACACCTGGGGGGGGGTGGCAGGCGCGCCCTGGTGGGTTGTGCCCACCCAGGTGCCCCCCTCATGTATCTCCTGACTTCAGAAATTCTCTTTATTGATATAAAAAATCCTCGTAAAGTTTTGTTCCACCGAGAACTTTTATTTCTGCACAAAAACAACACCGTGGTAGTTTTGCTGAAAATAGCGCTAGTCCGGGGTTAGTTTCATTCAAATCATGCAAATTAGAGTCCAAAACAAGAGGAAAAGCGTTAGTAAAAGTAGATACGTTGGAGACGTATCAATGTACCAACAAAACGGGATTTCACTGTAGTTGCAACATAGGCATTGTCTCAAAGAAGAAGAAAAGTTCAGCTAAACGGTAAATCAAGGAAGAAAACACTTCGGTAGGTAGTGCAATAGAGCTTGTGTTGTAGAGCGCTGAGTGTAGCACAACCCTTTTTTGCAAAAGCAAGCGTTCACGGGGAAGAGAATACACACTACTAGGAAAATGCTTATAGACAGAAGTTTACTAGTAGCGTTTGTTTATGACCCCACACTACTACTAGTTAATAGTAGCGCTGGCTAGGAAGAGCGCTACTGGTATTCATTAGCAGCAGCGCTTGTTTTCTAGTACCACGCTACTGCTAAGTGTAACACACCACATCCCCTAATCAATAAATATTAGCAGCGCTGGTCGTCTAACCGGCGCTCATGTTAGTTTATGATCTATAGCGCATGTTTACCTAAACGCGCTACTGCTATTTCTTCTATGTGTAACATTTTACCAGTAGTGTGTTATTCTAGCCCACACTATAGGTAGTGCAACACTAGCCGTAGATATTTTGCAGGCGCCCATAGCAGTAGCGCGCATTGGTGAACCACGCTATTGCTATGGCCGCTAGCCACCTACCACCTTTCCCCTTCTTCTTCCTCTCTTCTTTCTCCCCCTTTCCTTGCACCTTGCTTGTTCCTTTCAATGCTCCCCCTCCTGCCCCTCTAACCCTCCACCACCCCCTCTTATTTGCCCCTCCACCACCCCCTCTTCTTTGCCCCTCCACCACCCCTCCATTAGATCCCTCCCTCCCCCTCTTCTTTGCCCTCCACCACCCCCCTCTCCTTTCCCCCCTCCACCACCCCCTTGATAACCCACAAGTGTAGGGGATCGCAAAAGTTTTCGAGGGTAAAGTATTCAACCCAAATTTATTGATTTGACACAAGGGGAGCCAAAGAATATTCTTGAGTATTAGCAGTTGAGTTGTCAATTCTACCACACCTGGATAACTTAGTATCTGCAGCAAAGTATTTAGTAGAAAAGTAATATGATAATAAAGGTAACGGTGACAAAAGTAACGATAATTGTTTTGGGGTTTTTGGAGTAGTTGTAACAGTAGCAACGGGCAAATAAGCAAAGACCAGTATGTGAAAAGCTCGTAGGCAATGGATTAGTGATGGATAATTATGCCGGATGCGATTCCTCATGCAATAGTTATAACATAGGGTGACACAGAACTAGCTCCAGTTCATCAATGTAATGTAGGCATGTATTCCGTAAATAGTCATACGTGCTTATGGAAAAGAACTTGCATGACATCTTTTGTCCTACCCTCCCGTGGCAGTGGGGTCCTAGCGGAAACTAAGGGATATTAAGGCCTCCTTTTAATAGAGAACCGGAACAAAGCATTAGCACATAGTGAATACATGAACTCCTCAAACTACGGTCATCACCAAGAAGTATCCCGATTATTGTCACTTCGGGGTTGTCGGATCATAACACATAATAGGTGACTATAGACTTGCAAGGTAGGATCAAGAACACACATATATTCATGAAAACATAATAGGTTCAGATCTGAAATCATGGCACTCGGGCCCTAATGACAAGCATTAAGCACAACAAAGTCATAGCAACATCAATCTCAGAACATAGTGGATACTAGGGATCAAACCCTAACAAAACTAACTTGATTACATGGTAAATCTCATCCAACCCATCACCGTCCAGCAAGCCTATGATGGAATTACTCACGCACGGCGGTGAGCATCATGAAATTGGTGATGGAGGATGGTTGATGATGACGACGGCGACGAATCCCCCTCTCCGGAGCCCCGAACGGACTCCACATCAGCCCTCCCGAGAGAGATTAGGGTTTGGCGGCGGCTCCGTGCCGTAAAATGCGATGAAACTTTTTTTGTGATTTTTTCTCCCCGAACGTGAATATATCGAGGTGGAGGTCCAGGGGGCCACAAGATAGGAGGGCGCGCCCTAGGGGGGGTGGCGCCCCCTGTCTCGTGGACAGCCTGTGGGCCCCCTAGTGTTGATTCTTTCGCCAAAAATTCTTATTAATTCCAAAAAGTGCCTCCGTGGATTTCCAGGACATTCCGAGAATTTTTCTTTTCTACACATAAAACAACATCATGGCAGTTCTGCTAAAAACAGCGTCAGTCCGGGTTAGTTTCATTCAAATCAGGCAAGTTAGAGTCCAAAACAAGGGCAAAAGTGTTTGGAAAAGTAGATACATTGGAGACGTATCAACTCCCCCAAGCTTAAACCTTTGCTTGTCCTCAAGCAATTCAGTTGATAAACTGAAAGTGATAAAGAAAAACTTTTACAAACTCTGTTTGCTCTTGTTGTTGTAACATGAAAAGCCAACATTCAAGTTTCAGCAAATATTATGAACTAACCATACTCACAATAACACTTAGGTCTCATAATTACTCATATCAATAACATAATCAGCTAGTGAGCCATAATAATAAAACTCGGATGACAACACTTTCTCAAAATAATCATAACATGATATAACAAAATGGTATCTCGCTAGCCCTTTCTGAGACCATAAAACATAAATGCAGAGCACCTTTAAAGATCAAGGACTGACTAAATATTGTAATTCATGGTAAATAGATCCAGTCAACTCATACCCAATATAAACCAATAGTAATGAATGCAAATGACAGTGTGCTCTCCAGCGGGTGCTTTTTAATAAGAAGGGTGATGACTCAACATAAAAGTAAATAGATAGGCCCTTCGCAGAGGGAAGCAGGGATTTGTAGAGGTGCCAGAGCTCGATTTTAAAATAGAGATTGAATAACATTTTGAGCGGCATACTTTCACTGTCAACACAACAACTATGAGATGGCTGTATCTTCCATACTAAATGCATTATAGGCAGTTCCCAAACAGAATGGTAAAGGTTTATACTCTCCCAACCACTAACAAGCATCAATCCATGGCTTGCTCGAAACAACGGGTGCCTCCAACTAACAACAGCCCTGGGGGAGTTTTGTTTAATTATTTTGATTTGCTTTGATCTTTTTGGATCATGGGACTGGGCATCCCGCTTACCGGCCCTTTCTCGTGAATGAGAAGTGGAGTCCACTCCTCGTGAGAATAACCCACCTAGCATGGAAGATATAGGCAGCCCTAGTTGTAACATGAGCTGCTCGAGCATACAAAACAGAATTTCATTTGAAGGTTTGGAGTTTGGCACATACAAATTTACTTGGAACGACAGGTAAATACCACATATAGGAAGGTATAGTGGACTCATATGGAATAACTTTGGGGTTTAAGGAGTTTGGATGCACAAGCAGTATTCCCGCTTGGTACGGGTGAAGGCTAGCAAAAGACTGGGAAGCGACCAACTGGGAGAGCGACAACAGTCGTAAACATGCATTAAAATTAATTCACACCGAGTACAAGCATGAGTAGGATATAATCCACCATGAACATAAATATCATGAAGGCTATGTTGATTTGATTCAACTACATGCGTGAACATGTGCCAAGTCGAGTCACTTAATACATTCAAAGGAGGATACCATCCCATCATATCACATCATAATCATTCTAATAGCATGTTGGCATGCAAGGTAAACCATTATAACTCATAGCTAATCAAGTATGGCACAAGCAACTATAATCTCTAGATGTCATTGCAAATATGTTTACTTCATAATAAGCTGAATCAGAAACGATGAACTCATCATATTTACAAAAACAAGAGAGGTCGAGTTCATACCAGCTTTTCTCATCCCAATAAGTCCATCATATATCGTCATTATTGCCTTTCACTTGCACGACCGAATGATGTGTATAATAATAAGAGTGCACGTGCATTGGACTAAGCTGGAATCTGCAGGCATTCAACTCAAGAGAGAAAACAAGGTAATATGGGCTCTAACTTAAATAAACAATCATGCATATAAGAGCCACTAAGCATTTTCAATATAGTCTTCTCGACCCCCAAAGGAAAGAAAAGAAAATAAAACTATTTACACGGGAAAGCTCCCAACAAGTAAAAAGAAGAACGAGAAATCTTTTTGGGTTTTCATTTTAATTCTACTACAAGCATGGAAATTAAACTAACTATTTTTTTTGGTTTTTCTTTAAGTTTATCAAACACACAAAAAGAAAACTAGAAAAAGAAATTTAAACTAGCATGGATAATACAATGAAAGAGTATGAGCACCGACAACTAGTGTGTGAACATGAATGTAAAGTCGGTGAGAAATACGTACTCCCCCAAGCTTAGGATTTTGGCCTAAGTTGGTCTAGTACCAAGGATCGCCTGGCTGATATCCATAAGTGAAACCGGGGTTGTATTGAGATGCAGCGGCAACCGCCTCCTAAGCTGCAGCGTGTTGGCGAGCTGCCTCCACTCCCCTCTCGTATTCAGCTGCTTCCTCCCTGGTGACAATATATCTTCCTTTTGCCTGATAATCAAAAAGGTAGGGAGCAGGAAGAGTAACAGGGACGACGTTGCGTCTGTCATAGACTAGTCTATAATGGAGGAATTGTTCATTCCTCTCAAGAAAATGATGATTGAACATAGCTTCTTTATCCAAATAAACAGGAGGTAAAATCATATCCCCCTCTCGTGGGGCTATATTAAGAAAATTAGCCACACGGGTTGCATAAATTCCTCCAAATAAATCCCCCTTTCTACTATTATTCTGCAACCTACGTGCAACTATTGCCCCCAAGTTATAACCTTTATAACCTGAAACAGCACTCTTGAGGACACACAGATCAGGGACACACATGTGACAAGCTTCGTCTTTACCGTTACTGCATCTACCTATAAAGAGAGCAAAATAGTGTATAGCAGGAAAATGAATGCTCCCTATGGTAGCTTGTGCCATGTCCCTAGATTCTCCCATAGTAATACTAGCAAGAAAATCACCGCACAAAGGAATCAGTCAGTTGATAATACTGGGGACACTTATCTTGTAAGAAGTCCTCCAGCTCGACATTACGCACATATGCATCAAATTCCTCCTTGAAGCCTGCTTCGACCATAAAATCATTGGATGGCCACTCACAAGCTCGTACATCCGCGTCCCTCGGCAATTCAACATCTTGCTCACGTATAGCAATCCTTGGCCCTTTCTTTGCCGAGGAACCACCTTGGTACATTCTTCTAAGCATAATTCTTTTCCTGAAAATTTCTGAAATTTTAGTACTTCAAAATAAAAGTGAATAAAACTAAACAAGATTGGTAGCAACTACTCCTACAAGTGCCTAGAGCCTATATCATGCATTGGAATTGCTTGGGACCTCAAAATTTAACATGCAAGCTCAAGAACATGGTCACCTAAGCAGCAAAAATTTGCAATGAATAAAGCACTAGAACAAAAACTAATTGGACCAATGGAGGAGTCACATACCAAGCAACAATCTCCCAAAGCAGTTTTGTGAATGGAGCTTTGAGCTAAGAGATCGAAAGTCGCAGCAAAACGAGCTAGAACTCGTGCTTGAGCTGGATGGGGATTTTTTTGGGTAGAAGATGAAGTGTGTGGGTGCTGACATAAGTGGAGGGGGGCCACCAGGGGCCCACGAGACAGGGGGGCGCGCCCTATAGGGGGGCGCGCCCTCCTCTCTCGTGGCCTGGTGCTTGCCCCTCTTGAAGTGTTTTCAGTGCCTAAAATCCTCAGATATTCTAGAAAAAATCATACTAAATTTGCAGGGCATTTGGAGCACTTTTATTTCTGGACTATTTTTATTTACACGGATAATTCAGAAAATAGACGGATAATACTATTTTTGCTTTATTTATTCTAAATAACAGAAAGTAAAAAGAGGGTACAGAAGGTTGTGCCTTCTAGTTTCATCCATCTCATGATCATTAAAATGAACCCACTAACAAGGTTGATCAAGTCTTGTTAACAAAACTCATTCCGAATAACACGGAACCGGAGAAATTTCGAATAACACTAAGTTACCTCAACGGGGATATGAAAATCCCCAACAATAAGAATATCATACTTTTTCTTGACAGTAGGAAGAGGAAATTCAAAACCTCCAAAAATGATAGTTGGAACTTTTTCAATAGAATTGATGCTATGAACTTGAGATTGTTTCCTCGGAAAGTGTACCGTATGCTCATTACCATTAACATGAAAAGTGGCATTGCCTTTGTTGCAATCAATAACAGCCCCTGCAGTATTAAGAAAAGGTCTACCAAGGATAATAGACATACTATCGTCCTCAGGAATATCAAGAATAACAAAGTCCGTTAAGATAGTGACATTTGCAACCACAACAGGCACATCCTCACAAATGCCGATAGGTATAGTAGTTGATTTATCAGCCATTTGCAAAGATATTTTAGTAGGTGTCAACTTATTCAACTCAAGTCTATGATATAAAGAGAGAGGCATAACACTAACACCGGCTCCAAGATCACATAAAGCAGTTCTAACATAATTTCTTTTAATAGAGCATGGTATAGTTGGTACACACGGATCTCCAAGTTTCTTTGGTATTCCACCCTTAAAAGTGTAATTAGCAAGCATGGTGGAAATTTCAGCTTCCGTAATCTTTCTTTTATTAGTAATGATATCCTTCATATACTTAGCATAAGGATTTACTTTCAGCATATCAGTTAAGCGCATACGTAAGAAAAAATAGGTCTAATCATTTCAGCAAAGCGCTCAAAATCCTCATCATCCTTTGACTTGGATGGTTTAGGAGGAAAGGGTATGGGTTTCTGAACCCATGGTTCTCTTTCTTTACCATGCTTCCTAGCGACGAAATCTCTCTTATCATAACGTTGATTCTTTGATTGTGGGTTATCAAGATCAACAACAGGTTTAATCTCTACATCATTGTTTTTGCTAGGTTGAGCATCAACATGAACATTATCATTAACATTATCACTAGGTTCATGTTCATCACCTGATTGTGTTTCAGCGTCAGAAATAGAAATATCATTGGGATTCTCAGGTGTGTCTACAGTAGGTTCACTAGAAGCGTGCGAAGTTCTATCGACTTTCTTTTTCTTCTTTTTAGAAGAACTAGGTGTCTCTAAATTATTTCTCTGAGAATCTTGCTCGATTCTCTTAGGGTGGCCTTCAGGATACAAAGGTTCCTGAGTCATTCTACCAGTTCTAGTAGCCACTCTAACAACAAAGTCATTTTTATTATTTAATTCATCAAGCAAATCATTTTGAGCTTTGAGTACTTGCTCAGCTTGAGTAGCAACCATAGAAGCATATTTGCTAACGAGGTGAAGTTCATCTTTAACTCTAGCTATATTATCGCCCACACGTCCTATCTCGAAAGCATTATTCTTTAACTCTCTACCAACATAAGCATTGAAACTTTCTTGTCTAGCCATAAAGTCATCAAATTCATCTAAGCACGTGCTACGAAATTTAGTAGAGGGGATTTCAACTTTATCATATCTATAGAGAGAATTTACCTTTACTACATGTGTCGGGTTATCAAGACAATGTGGTTCTTCAATAGGTGGTATATTAAGACCATGTATTTCTTCAATAGGAGGTAAATTCTTAACATCTTCAGCTTTAATACCTTTTTCTTTCATTGATTTCTTTGCCTCTTGCATATCTTCAGGACTGAGAAATAAAACACCTCTCTTCTTCGGAGTGGGTTTAGGAATAGGCTCAAGAGTTGGCTCAATTGGTTCAGGAATTACTTCGGGAATTGGCTCAGGAAGAGTCCAATTATTTTCATTAGTCAACATATTATTCAGTAATATTTTAGCTTCGTCGACTGTTCTTTCCCTGAAAACACAACCAGCACAACTATCCAAGTAGTCCTTGGAAGCATCGGTTAGTCCATTATAAAAGATATCAAGTATTTCATTTTTCTTAAGAGGATGATCAGGCAAAGCATTAAGTAACCGGAGAAGCCTCCCCCAAGCTTGTGGGAGACTCTCTTTTTTGATTTGCACAAAATTATATATTTCCCGCAAGGCAGCTTGTTTCTTATGAGCAGGGAAATATTTAGCAGAGAAGTAATAAATCATATCCTGGGGACTACGCACACAACCAGGAGCAAGAGAATTATACCAAGTCTTAGCATCACCCTTTAATGAGAACGGAAATATCTTAAGGATATAAAAATAGCGAGACTTCTCATCATGAGTAAACAGGGTAGCTATATCATTCAACTTTGTAAGATGTGCCACAACAGTTTCAGATTCAAGGCCATAAAAAGGATCAGATTCAACTAAAGTAATAATATCAGGATCAACAGAGAATTCATAATCCTTATCAGTAACACAGATAGGTGAAGTAGCAAAAGCAGGATCGGGTTTCATTCTAGCATTAAGAGACTGTTGCTTCCATTTAGCTAATAATTTCTTAAGATCATATCTATCATTGCAAGCAAAGATTTCCCTAGTAGCTTCTTCATTCATAACATAACACTTAGGAACAACATGCAATACATAATCATTGGGAGAACCTTCATCATCACTATCATCAATAATAGGATCTTCAGTAATTTCATTCCCCCGAACTCTAGCAAGTTGTTCATCAAGAAATTCACCTAATGGCAAAGTAGTATCATGCACAGAAGTAGTTTCATCATGCATAGCAGAAGTGGCATCATCAATAACATGCAACATATCAGAATTCATAGCAGTAGCAGGTTTAGGTGTCGCAAGCCTACTAATAACGGAAGGAGAATCTGGTGCAGAGCTAGATGGCAGTTCCTTACCTCCCCTCGTAGTTGAGGGCAAAATAGTAGTTCAGTCGTCTTTCAAGTTCTTCATAGTGATCAACAGATATAAATCCCAAGCGACTCACAGAATAGAGCTATGCTCCCCGGCAACGGCGCCAGAAATTAGTCTTGATAACCCGCAAGTGTAGGGGATCGCAACAGCTTTCGAGGGTAAAGTATTCAACCCAAATTTATTGATTCGACACAAGGGGAGCCAAAGAGTATTCTTGAGTATTAGCAGTTGAGTTGTCAATTCAACCACACCTGGATAACTTAGTATCTGCAGCAAAGTATTTAGTAGCAAAGTAATATGATAATAAAGGTAACGGTGAAAAAAGTAAAGATAATTGTTTTTGGGTTTTTGGAGTAGTTGTAACAGTAGCAACGAAAAAGTAAATAAGCGAAGAACAGTATGTGAAAAGCTCGTAGGCAATGGATCAGTGATGGATAATTATGCCGGATGCGATTCCTCATGCAATAGTTATAACATAGGGTGACACAGAACTAGCTCCAGTTCATCAATGTAATGTAGGCATGTATTCCGTAAATAGTCATACGTGCTTATGGAAAAGAACTTGCATGACATCTTTTGTCCTACCCTCCCGTGGCAGCGGGGTCCTAGCGGAAACTAAGGGATATTAAGGCCTCCTTTTAATAGAGAACCGGAACAAAGCATTAGCACATAGTGAATACATGAACTCCTCAAACTACGGTCATCACCGAGAAGTATCCCGATTATTGTCACTTCGGGGTTGTCGGATCATAACACATAATAGGTGACTATAGACTTGCAAGATAGGATCAAGAACACACATATATTCATGAAAACATAATAGGTTCAGATCTGAAATCATGGCACTCGAGCCCTAATGACAAGCATTAAGCATAGCAAAGTCATAGCAACATCAATCTCAGAACATAGTGGATACTAGGGATCAAACCCTAACAAAACTAACTTGATTACATGGTAAATCTCATCCAACCCATCACCGTCCAGCAAGCCTATGATGGAATTACTCACGCACGGCGGTGAGCATCATGAAATTGGTGATGGCGGATGGTTGATGATGACGACGGCGATGAATCCCCCTCTCCGGAGCCCCAAACGGACTCCACATCAGCCCTCCCAAGAGAGATTAGGGTTTGGCGGCGGCTCCGTGCCGTAAAACGCGATAAAACTTTTTCTGTGATTTTTTTCTCCCCGAATGTGAATATATCGAGTTGGAGTTGAGGTTGGTGGAGGTCCAGGGGGCCACGAGATAGGAGGGCGCGCCCTAGGGGGGGGTGGCGCCCCCTGTCTCGTGGACAGTCTGTGGGCCCCCTAGTGTTGATTCTTTCGCCAAAAATTCTTATTAATTCCAAAAAGTGCCTCCGTGGATTTCCAAGACATTCCGAGAATTTTTCTTTTCTACACATAAAACAACATCATGGCAGTTCTACTGAAAACAGCGTCAGTCCGGGTTAGTTTCATTCAAATCATGCAAGTTAGAGTCCAAAACAAGGGCAAAAGTGTTTGGAAAAGTAGATACATTGGACACGTATCGCCCCTCCATTAGAGCCCTCCCCCCTCTTAATTGCCCTCCACCACCCCCTCCCTCTTCTTTGCCCCTGCTACGTCTTGAGCTTGCGTTGGTTTTCCTTGAAGAGGAAAGGTGATGCAGCAATAGTAGCGTAAGTATTTCCCTCAATTTTTGAGAACCAAGGTATCAATCCAGTAGGAGGCTCCTCAAAAGTCCCACACACCTACACAAACAAACAAAGAACTCGCAACCAACCCAATAAAGGGGTTGTCAATCCCTTCACGGCCACTTGCGAAAGTGAGATCTGATAGAGATAATATGATAAGATAAATATATTTTTGGTATTTTATGATATAGATTGGAAAAGTAAAGATGCAAATAAAAGTAGATTGAAAGCTTATATGATAAAAGATAGACCCGGGGGCCATAGGTTTCAGTAGTGGCTTCTCGCAAGATAGCATAAGTATTACGGTGGGTGAACAAATTACTGCCGAGCAATTGATAGAAAAGCGAATAATTATGAGATTATCTAGGCATGATCATGTATATGGGCATCACGTCCGTGACAAGTAGACCGACTCCTACCTGCATCTACTACTATTACTCCACACATCAACCGCTATCCAGCATGCATCTAGAGTATTAAGTTCATAAGAACAGAGTAACGCATTAAGAAAGATGACATGACGTAGAGGGATAAACTCATGCAATATGGTATAAACCCCATCTTTTTATCCTCGATGGCAACAATACAATACGTGCCTTGCAACCCCTATTGTCAATGGGTAAGGACACCGTAAGATTGAACCCAAAGCTAAGCAATTCTCTCATTGCAAGAAAGATCAATCTAGTAGGCCAAACCAAACAGATAATTCGAAGAGACTTGCAAAGATAACTCAATCATACATAAAAGAATTCAGAGGAGATTCAAATATTTCTCATAGATAAACTTGATCATAAACCCACAATTCATTGGATCTCGACAAACACACCGCAAAAAGAGTTACATCGAATAGATCTCCACAAGAGAGGGGGAGAACATGGTATTGAGATCCAAAAAGAGAGAAGAAGCCATCTAGCTAATAACTATGGACCCGAAGGTCTGTGGTAAACTACTCACAACTCATCGAAGGGTCTATGGTGTTGATGTAGAAGCCCTCCGTGGTCGATTCCCCCTCTGGCAGAGCGCCGACGAAGGCTCTAAGATGGGATCTCGCGGATACAGAAGGTTACGGTGGTGGAAATTGTTTTTCGTTGGCTCCCTGGATGTTTTCGAGGTACGTGGGTATATATAGGAGGAAGAAGTAGGTCGATGGCCGCCCGAGGGGCCCACGAGATAGGGGGCACGCCCTGTAGGGGTGGGCGCGCCCTCCACCCTCATGGCCGCCTCAGCTGCTTCTTGGCTTGCACTCCAAGTCCTCTGGATCACGTTTGTTCCAAAAATCACGCTTCCGAAGGTTTCATTCCATTTGGACTCCGTTTGATATTCCTTTTCTTCGAAATACTGAAATAGGAAAAAAAAACAGCAATACGGGCTGGGCCTCCGATTAGTAGGTTAGTCCCTAAAATGATATAAATGTGTAAAATAAAGCCCATAAACATCCAGAACGGGTAATATAATAGCATGGAACAATCAAAAATTATAGATGCATTGGAGACGTATCAAGCATCCCCAAGCTTAATTCCTGCTCGTCCTCGAGTAGGTAAATGATAAAAACAGAATTTTTGATGTGGAATGCTACCTAGCATAATTCTCAATGCAATTTTCTTTATTGTGGCATGAATGTTCAGATCCAAATGATTCAAAATAAAAGTTCATATTGACATAAGAAATAGTAATACTTCAAGCATACTAATCAAAGCAATCATGTCTTCTCAAAATAACATGGCTAAAGAAAGTTCATCCCTACAAAATCATATAGTCAGGCTATCTTCATTTTCGTCACACAAAAATGTTCCCAAATTGTACACCCCCGATGACAAGCCAAACAATTGTTTCGTACTTAAATAATCTCAAACTTTTTCAACTTTCACGCAATACATGAGCGTGAGCCATGGATATAGCACTATGGGTGGAATAGAATATGATGATGGGGATTGTGTGGAGAAGACAAAAAAGAGAAAGTCTCACATTGACGAGGATAATCAACGGGCTATGGAGATGCCCATGAATTGATGTCAACATGAGGAGTAGGGATTGCCATGCAACGGATGCACTAGAGCTATAAATGAATGAAAGCTCAACAAAAGAAACTAAGTGGGTGTGCATCCAACTTGCTTGCTCATGAAGACCCAGGGCATTTTGAGGAAGCCCATCGTAGGAATATGCAAGCCAAGTTCTATAATAAAAAATTCCCACTAGTATATGAAAGTGACAACATATGAGACTCGCTATATGAAGAACATGGTGCTATTTTGAAGCACAATATATGAGACTCGCTATATGAAGGACATGGTGCTACTTTGAAGCACAAGTGTGGAAAAAGAGATAGTAACATTGCCCCTTTTTCTTTTTTTTCTTTTTTTCTTTTTTTCTTTTTTTTTCTTTTTCCTTTTTCTGGGCCTTTCTTTTTTTTCTTTGGCCTTTTTTTTCTTTTGGCCTTTCTTTTTTCTTTCTTTTTGGGGACAATGCTCTAATAATTATGATCATCACACTTTTATTGATTTACAACACATGAATTACAACTCGAAACTAGAACAAGGTATGACTCTATATGAATGCCTCCGGCGGTGTACCGGGATGGGCAATGAATCAAGAGTGACATGTATGAAAAATTATGCATGGTGGCTTTGCCACAAATACGATGTCAACTACATGATCATGCAATGTCAATATGACAAAAGTAATGTGTGTCATGATGATAAACGGAACGGTGGAAAGTTGCATGGAAATATATCTCGGAATGGCTATGGAAATGCCATAATAGGTAGGTATGGTGTCTGTTTTGAGGAAGATATAAGGAGGTTTATGTGTGACAGAGCGTATCATATCACGGGGTTTGGATGCACCGGCAAAGTTTGCACCAACTCTCAAAGTAAGAAAGGGCAATGCATGGTACCGAAGAGGCTACCAATGATGGAAAGGTCAAAGTGCATTTTTTAAATTCATAATCACCCAACTAGCATGACTTTAATATCACTACCTCCATATCTCAAAACAATTATCAAGTATCAAATTGATCATAGCATCCAATTCACTTCCTATGATAGTTTTTATTATACCCAACTTGGATGCCTACCATCCTAGGACCAATTTTATAACCATAGAAAATACCATGCTGTTCTAAGAGATTCTCAAAATAATATAAGTGAATCATGAGAGACTAGCAATTTCTACAAAATTAAGCCGCCGCCGTGCTCTAAAAGATATAAGTGAAGCACTAGAGCAAAAACTATCTAGCTCAAAAGATATAAGTGAAGCACATAGAGTATTCTAATAAATTTCAATCAAGTGGGCTTCTCCCAAAAGGTGTGTACAGCAAGGATGATTGTGGTAAACTAAAAAGCAAATACTAATATCATACACAAGGCTCTAAGCAAAACACATATCATGTGGCGAATAAAATATATCTCCAAGTAAAGTTACCAATGAACGAAGACGAAAGAGGGGATGCCTTCTGGGGGCATCCCCAAGCTTAGGCTTTTGTCTATTCTTGAATATATTGGGGTGCCATGGGCATCCCCAAGCTTAGGCTTTTGCCACTCCTTATTCCATAGTCCATCAAATCTTTACCCAAAACTTGAAAACTTCACAACACAAAACCCAACAGGAAATCTCATAAGCTTCGTTAGTGAAAGAAAGCAAAACCACCACATAAGGTACTGTAATGAACTCATTATTTATTTATATTGGTGTTAAACCTACTGTATTCCAAGTTCTCTATGGTTCATACCACTTAATACTAGCCATAGATGCATCAAAATAAGCAAACCAACATACGAAAAACAGAATCTGTCAAAAACAGAACAGTCTGTAGCAATCTGTAACTAACACAAACTTCTGGAACTATAAAAATCGTACCAAAATAGGAAGTCCTGGACAATTTGTCTATTGATCTACAACAAAAAGAATAAAAGCAAAAGCACGTTTCTGTGATTTAACAAAACTAATTTCATGCACGCAAAGTTTCTGTTTTTCAGCAGAATCAAATTAACTATCACCGTAGGTTATCCTATAGGTTCTACTTGGCACAAACACTAATTAAAACATAAAAACACATATAAACAGAAGGTTGATGCAAAATTTATTACTAAACAGAAACAAAAACAAAAAACACAAATAAAATTGGGTTGCCTCCCAACTAGCGCTATCGTTTAACGCCCCTAGCTAGGCATAAAAGCGAAGATAGATCTAAGTAGTGCCATCTTTGGCACTCAAATCCTCAACAGAGCACTTATAATCTTTAGGGGTTTATCCCTTTTTAGCAATGATTAAGCCCTTAGGCAAGAAATCAAGAAATTCATTTGTAGCAAAAGGTTCCTTAATGATAGAGAGAAAATTGGGATGAACACTTATTGATTTGAGTTCCGCATTCCCCTTACTAGAAGATTCACCCTTATTTTTAGGAACATAGATAAATTTGGCAGTTTTTGTAGGAGGATTTGGGGTGTTTTTCATGGGAGAAAACGCCGACCCTAAGTTGGTAATGATATCTTCAAGTTTACCGATTCTTGCAGAGTCTAGATCTATTTTTTCATTAACTATAGGTTCTTTCTCTTTAAAAAATTTCAAAGCAACTCCAACCCTAGATCCATATTGGGTAATGTGATTATGAATCTTTTTATCCAAATTTTCAATCAACTCAACGTTGGCAATTTTATTTTCAATAATCTCAAGCCGTTGCATCACATGTTCTAAAGTTAAAACAGTTCCATGAACCAAAAGAGGTGGTGAGCCAAACAAATCTAACATAGCATTATAAGCATCAAACGTATGGCTACTCAAGAAATCCCCTCCGATAACGGTAGCAAGAACGCATCTATTCCAAGGAGTAATGCCTACATAAAAATTGTGAAGAAGTACGGAAGTAGAAAGCTTCCTAATAGATTTATTTTGAGCATTGCAAATTCTATGCCAAGCATCTTTTAAATTTTCTCCCCCCTTTGCTTAAAATTAAGAATTTCGTGTTCGGGAGTGATAACAAGGATAGGAGGACTAGCCATTAAGACAAGGTAAACAATCTAACACATGAGCAAATGGAAAAAGGCAAGCAAAAGAAAGGAGGAGATTGGGAAAGACAGGGCAAATAAAACGGCAAGGGTGAAGTGGGGGAGAGCAAAACGAGAGGCAAATGGCAAATAATGTAAATGCGAGGGAGATGAGTTTGTGATGGGTACTTGGTATGTCTTGACTTGAGCGGAGACTTCCCTGGCAACGGCGCCAGAAATTCTTCTTGCTACGTCTTGAGCTTGCGTTGGTTTTCCTTGAAGAGGAAAGGGTGATGCAGCAATAGTAGCGTAAGTATTTCCCTCAGTTTTTGAGAACCAAGGTATCAATCCAGTAGGAGGCTCCTCAAAAGTCCCACGCACCTACACAAACAAACAAAGAACTCGCAACCAACGCAATAAAGGGGTTGTCAATCCCTTCACGGCCACTTGCGAAAGTGAGATCTGATAGAGATAATATGATAAGATAAATATATTTTTGGTATTTTATAATATAGTTTGGAAAAGTAAAGATGCAAATAAAAGTAGATTGAAAGCTTATATGATAAAAGATAGACCCGGGGGCCATAGGTTTCACTAGTGGCTTCACTCAAGATAGCATAAGTATTACGGTGGGTGAACAAATTACTGTCTAGCAATTGATAGAAAATTGAATAATTATGAGATTATCTAGGCATGATCATGTATATAGGCATGTGACAAGTAGACCGACTCTTGCCTGCATCTACTACTATTACTCCACACATCAACCGCTATCCAGCATGCATCTAGAGTATTAAGTTCATAAGAACAGAGTAACACATTAAGAAAGATGACATGATGTAGAGGGATAAACTCATGCAATATGATATAAACCCCATCTTTTTATCCTCGATGGCAACAATACAATACGTGCCTTGCAACCCCTATTGTCAATGGGTAAGGACACCGTAAGATTGAACCCAAAGCTAAGCACTTCTCCCATTGCAAGAAAGATCAATCTAGTAGGCCAAACCAAACTGATAATTCGAAGAGACTTGCAAAGATAACTCAATCATACATAAAAGAATTCAGAGGAGATTCAAATATTTCTCATAGATAAACTTGATCGTAAACCCACAATTCATCGGATCTCGACAAACACACCGCAAAAAGAGTTACATCGAATAGATCTCCACAAGAGAGGGGGAGAACATGGTATTGAGATCCAAAAAGAGAGAAGAAGCCATCTAGCTAATAACTATGGACCCGAAGGTCTGTGGTAAACTATTCACAACTCATCGGAGGGGCTATGGTGTTGATGTAGAAGCCCTCCATGGTCGATTCCCCCTCCAGCGGAGCGCTGGCGAAGGCTCCAAGATGGGATTTCGCGGATACAGAAGGTTACGGCGGTGGAAATTGTTTTTCGTTGGCTCCCTGAATGTTTTCGAGGTAGTGGGTATATATAGGAGGAAGAAGTTGGTCGGTGGCCGCCCGAGGGGCCCACAAGATAGGGGGGCGCCCTGTAGGGGTGGGCGCTCCCTCCACCCTCGTGGCCGCCTTGGCTGCTTCTTGGCTTGCACTCCAAGTCCTCTGGATCACGTTTGTTCCAAAAATCACGCTCCCGAAGGTTTCATTCCGTTTGGACTCCGTTTGATATTCCTTTTCTTCGAAATACTGAAATAGGCAAAAAAACAACAATACAGGCTGGGCCTCCGGTTAGTAGGTTAGTCCCAAAAATGATATAAATGTGTAAAATAAAGCCCATAAACATCCAAAACGGGTAATATAATAGCATGGAACAATAAAAAATTATAGATACATTGGAGACGTACCAGCCCCCTCCACCACCCCTCCATTAATGCCCTCCCTTCCCCTCTTCTTTGCCCTCCACCACCCCCTTCCATTAATGCCCTCCCTCTCCTCTCCCTCTCCTCCCACTCTCTCCCTATCTAGCTAGCTAGTTAGAGCTATATATCTAGAGCTACTAGGTAATTGAGAAGAAAGGTGCTCGATATCCCTCTCGACACATAGGTGAGCAAAAAAAGTGTTTGTGTGGATAGGACCGAAACTATATATATGTATGTATGTATGTATAGGCGATATGAGAATATACCGAATTGTGTGTGGCATAATTTGAGTTGCCTACATTGTGTATTTGATGAAATAATGTGGGTGACATGAGTTGCCTATGTTTTGCCGAAATGTCGATTCAATTCCGTTTCGGCGAATTTCGGGCAAACTCAATATGTCCTATGTTTACGGAAGGTCATGCCGAATTTTTTGTATGAATTTGATCCATGCATGCATACGTGGTTATAATATTTGCTCCGTGCACAGGTGATCATGAAGGTCAATGGAAGGATGGTGGAGAGATACTGGCAATCCGCTGTGGACGACATGTATGAAAAAAGACTGAAGGATGTTTATGTCCGTGTCAAAAATGCAAAGGAATAGTCAGGCTCGACCCCTTTGAGGGTGGTACATTCAAGGCGCACCTGCTCATGCATGGTTTCATGGATGGCCATACTTGGTGGATAAGTGAAGATGATGACGAGGATGTCGACGGGGTAGGAAATAATGACATGGGGCCACCAGACGAAGAGATGACCGATTATGTGCCCGAAGAGGAAGACGACCTCAGAAATGTCGATGGCGAAGAGGCAGTTCAAGGCGGAGAAGACGCGGACACGCCGCCATCTTCATCGCTACTAAGTTCAGCCATGCGGGACCCGCATGTTCGAGACCTGCTTCGCAAGAAGACGACTAGAGACAGAGCTGCTTCTAGAGAGGAGGCCAAACTGGCGCAACTGGAGGTAGACTCGATGACTCCTTTGTATGATGGTTGCAATCCCGAGGTGACCAGCTTGAGTTTCACACTAGAACTTCTAAAGACGAAGGCCAAAAAAAATGGACAGATGCAAGCCTGGATGAGCTTCTGAAGTATCTAAAGAAGGTTCTTCCCACGGGAAGCCTGTGTCCTACTAGTGTCGAGGAGACAAAGAAAATCGTGTGCCCTCTTGATCTGCCACACATTAGATATCACACATGCATCAACGATTGCATCATATATCAGAACGAGCACGCGGAAAAAACCATCTATCCAAAGTGCAATGCTTCACGATATAAAAAGGCCGGAAAGAAAGCTCCATAGAAATCTGTATGGTACTTTCCGATCACTCCACATCTACAGCGGTATTTCGTAGATCCTAAGGAAGCAAAGCTTATGCGCTGGCACGTGGAGAGGGTGAAGCCATATGACAAAGATGATCCGAAGCTGAGACACCTCGCAGATGCTAGCCAGTGGAGAGCATTAAATGCTGAATTTGATTTTTTTCGCAAATGATCCAAGGAACATCGTGCTTGGCGCTAGTAGTGATGGCACGAATCCGTTTGGCAACCAGAACACCAATCATAGCACATGGCCCATGTTTGTATGGATGTACAACCTCCCCCTGGTTGTGCATGAAGGAAAATACATACACATATCTATGCTTATTCAAGGGACGAGACAACCGGGAAATGATATAAATCTGTATCCCGGGTTACTTAAAGAGGAGCTATAGACCTTATGGACAACGCCGGCCAAGACATGGGATGCAAGCAAAGGAGAGTAGTTGTACATGAGAGTCGCACTGATCATGACGGTGTAGGACTATGTCGGTTACGGCTATCTCTCCGGCCAGGTGTGCCACGGATATTGCGGATGCACGAGGTGCATGGATGATACAACTTCTCAGCAGCTATCAAAAGATGGTGAGTCTTCAAAAATCATGTACATGGGGCATCGAAGATGGCTCGAGAAGGATGACCTGTGGAGAAAGCGTGGAGATCTATTCAATGGTAAGGTTGAGCATCGAGGTCCTCCACGTAAGCGTAGCGGTGCAGAAATATATGAGTTATTGAAGAACTGGGAAGAGTGCCCCTCGCCGGGAAAGAAGAAGAAAAAGGCGTCGGAGCCCCTGCTGAAGGTATGGAAGACGAGATCTGTTTTCTGGAACTTGGAATACAGGCCCAAACTTGACACGCCTGATAGCCTTGATCAAATGCATATCACAAAAAATATCCTTGAGAGTTTGCTTGGAACATTGATGAACATGACAGAGAGGACCAAGGATGGGACAAAGGCAAGAAAAGACTTGGAATTTTTGAATATCTAGAAAGATCTCCAAATGCCCGGTAAAAAGTCATTAGAGGAGACGGAGACAGAATATAGGGGCAAAAAAGTAAACAAGAAGGAAGAACAATATTGCCCCCCCTCTTGCTTCACCTTAGATCCAAAAGAGGTCGATCAATTGTTCAAGTGCCTTGCCGGAATCAAAGTTAGTTCCGGATACTGTGGGAAGATAAGCAGATATCTGGACACTAAGAAAAGAAGGTTCATCGGGATGAAGTCTCATGATTGTCATGTGATGATGACACAGTTACTCCCGGTTGCACTTAAGAGGGATTATGGACACACATGTGCGTGCGACGCTTGCTATCTCTCGAAAGTCGATCCATGTGAAGCAACTCCATAGGCTACAGGAAGAGATCGTTGTCATACTGAATGAGCTAGAGATGTGATACGTCTCCAACGTATCTATAATTTTTGATTGTTCCATGCTATTATATTACCTGTTTTGGATGTTTATGGGCTTTACTTTACACATTTATATCAAATTTGGGAGTAACCTACTAACCGGAGGCCCAACCCGTATTGCTGTTTTTTTGCCTATTTCAATATTTTGAAGAAAAGGAATATCAAACGAAGTCCAAATGCAATGAAACCTTCAGGAGCGTGATTTTTGGAACAAACGTGATCCAGAGGACTTGGAGTGCAAGTCAAGAAGCAGCTGAGGCGGCCACGAGGGTGGAGGGCGCGCCCACCCCTACAGGGCGCGCCCCCTATCTCGTGGGCTCCTCGGACAGCCACCGACCTACTTCTTCCTCCTATATATACCCACGTACCCCGAGAACATTAGAACAAGCCACGAAAACCTAGTTCCACCATCGTAACCTTCTGTATCTGCGAGATCCCATCTTGGAGCCTTCATCGGCGCTCCGCCGGAGGGGGAATCGACCATGGAGGGCTTCTACATCAACACCATAGCCCCTCCGATGAGTTGTGAGTAGTTTACCACAGACCTTCGGGTCCATAGTTATTAGCTAGATGGCTTCTTCTCTCTTTTTGGATCTCAATACCATGTTCTCCTTGATCTTCTTGGAGATCTATTCGATGTAACTCTTTTTGCGGTGTGTTTGTCGAGATCCGATGAATTGTGGGTTTATGATCAAGTTTATCTATGAGAAATATTTGAATCTCCTCTGAGTTCTTTTATGTATGATTGAGTTATCTTTGCAAGTCTCTTCGAATTATTAGTTTGGTTTGGCCTACTAGATTGATCTTTCTTGCAATGGGAGAAGTGCTTAGCTTTGGGTTCAATCTTGCGGTATCCTTTCCCAGTGACAACACGGGCAGCAAGGCACGCATTGTATTGTTGCCATCGAGGATAAAAAGATGGGGTCTATATCATATTGCATGAGTTTATCCCTCTACATCATGTCATCTTTCTTAATGCGTTACTCTGTTTTTATGAACTTAATACTCTAGATGCATGCTGGATAGCGGTCGATGTGTGGAGTAATAGTAGTAGATGCAGGCAGGAGTCGGTCTACTTGTTGCGGACGTGATGCCTATATACATGATCATGCCTAGATAATCTCATAATTATTCGCTTTTCTATCAATTGCTCGACAGTAATTTGTTCACCCACCGTAATACTTATGCTATCTTGAGAGAAGCCACTAGTGAAACCTATGGCCCCCGGGTCTATCTTTTATCATATAAGCTTTCAATCTACTTTTATTTGCATCTTTACTTTTCCAATCTATATCATAAAATACCAAAAATATATTTATCTTATCATACTATCTTTATCAGATCTCACTTTTGCAAGTGGCCGTGAAGGGATTGACAACCCCTTTATTGCGTTGGTTGCGAGTTCTTTGTTTGTTTGTGTAGGTGCGTGGGACTTTTGAGGAGCCTCCTACTGGATTGATACCTTGGTTCTCAAAAACTGAGGGAAATACTTACGCTACTATTGCTGCATCACCCTTTTCTCTTCAAGGAAAACCAATGCAAGCTCAAGATGTAGCAAGAAGGATTTTTGGCGCCGTTGCTGGGGAGGTCTTCGCTCAAGTCAAGACATACCAAGTACCCATCACAAACTTATCTCCCTCGCATTTACATTATTTGCCATTTGCCTCTCGTTTTCCTCTCCCCCACTTCACCCTTGCCATTTTATTCGCCCTCTCTTTCCCAATCTCCTCCATCTTTTGCTTGCTCTCTTCTTCTTCCTCGCTTTTGTTTGCCGTTATGTCTGAAATTTGGGAAATTATCGTCGATATGGACAATAATGATAACATGGACAATTCTGATGCTCCTGCTAAAGAACCCCCTATCTTGCATTCTAAAAAGTTTCGAATCGGTAGTGGTAACATTATTGGAAAAGGAGTTATTCAAGATTTCTTTACTTGCGCCGGTGCTTTACCTTCTATGGGTGGTTCTATTTTTCATAGAACTAGTAGTCTTGCGGATGCTATCGCTATGCTTGTAGGTGAGCTTGAAAGACAATTTATGCATATGCGTCCTTGCATACAAAGAATTTTCCTGGAATTTTCTAATATTGAGCATTCTTCTGTTAAGCACGCCGTTACTATCTTTTTGGCTAATGAGTTTAGATTTATAATAAGAGAGGCCAAAGAAATCTTTGCGCACTATAGGGCGGACGCCGATCATACTCCCATAGAGGCGATCCTCTTTGATGAAGAGGAAATTAGGCGTTTTCAATCTTTGGATTATGTTGCTTTCAATGAAAACCTTAGAAAAAAGGTTCCTACCAATATCCTAGTTGATAGAATTTCCGAACTTAAAAATGATTTTGTTCTTCGAAATAATGAGCTAGGATACTCTCTTGAGTATAGGCTCACAAAATTCTGCCAAAAGAATGCTTATAATGATGAATTAGTTGTGCAATATGAAGGGCCGAAGGAGGAACCCATCCCTCCTGTGATTGATCTTGGGGATTTTTGTCCCATTAAATTTAGCCCTTTTGATTATTTTTGCTTGCCTCAAAGAAAATTTGCTGCTGAACGTAGAGAATATGAGATGAGTTTTCAAGATCTATCTTACTATTATGGCACTACTTAGATCTATCCTTGCTTTTATGCCTAGCTAGGGGCGTTAAACGATAGTGCTAGTTGGGAGGCAACCCAATTTTATTTGTATTTTTTTGTTTATGTTTAGTAATAAAATTTGCATCTGCCTTCTGTTTAGATGTGTTCTTATGTTTTAATTAGTGTTTGTACCAAGTAGAACCTATAGGATAACCTATGGTGATAGTTAATTTGATTCTGCTGAAAAACAGAAACTTTGCACGCACGAAATTAGTTTTGTTAAATCACAGAAATGTGATTTTGCGTTGGTTCCTTTTTCTGTAGATCAATAGACAAATTGCCCAGGACTTCCTATTTTGGTAGGATGTTTAGAGTTCCAGAAGTATTCGTGGGTTACAGATTACTACAGACTGTTCTGTTTTTGACAGATTCTGTTTTTCGTGTGTTGGTTTGCTTATTTTGATGCATCTATGGCTAGTATTAAGTGGTATGAACCATAGAGAACTTGAAATACAGTAGGTTTAACACCAATATAAATAAATAATGAGTTCATTACAGTACCTTATGTGGTGGTTTTGCTTTCTTTAACTAACGAAGCTTATGAGATTTCCTGTTGGGTTTTGTGTTGTGAAGTTTTCAAGTTTTGGGTAAAGATTTGATGGACTATGGAATAAGGAGTGGCAAAAGCCTAAGCTTGGGGATGCCCATGGCACCCCAATATATTCAAGAATAGACAAAATCCTAAGCTTGGGGATGCCCCCGGAAGGCATCCCCTCTTTCGTCTTCGTTCATTGGTAACTTTACTTGGAGCTATGTTTTTATTCGCCACATGAGATATGTGTTTTGCTTGGAGCATCGTGTATGATATTAGTTTTTGCTTTTTAGTTTACCACAATCATCCTTGCTGTACAGACCTTTCGGAAGAAGCCCACTTGATTAGAATTTATTAGAATACTCTATGTGCTTCACTTATATCTTTTGAGCTAGATAGTTTTTGCTCTAGTGCTTCACTTATATCTTTTAGAGAACGGCGGTGGCTTAATTTTGAAGAAACTGTTAGTCTCTCATGCTTCACTTATATTATTTTGAGAGTCTCTTAGAACAGCATGGTATTTTCTATGGTTATAAAATTGGTCCTAGAATGGTAGGCATCCAAGTTGGGTATAATAAAAACTATCATAGAAGTGAATTGGATGCTATGATCAATTTGATACTTGATAATTGTTTTGAGATATGGAGGTAGTGATATTAAAGTGATGCTAGTTGGGTGATTATGAATTTAAAGAATGCTTGTGTTGAAGTTTGTGATTCCCGTAGCATGCACGTATGGTGAACCGCTTTGTGATGAAGTTGGAGCACAATTTTATTTATTGATTGTCTTCCTTATGAGTGGCGGTCAGGGACGAGCGACGGTATTTTCCTACCAATCTATCCCCCTAGGAGCATGAGCGTAATACTTTGTTTTTGATGACTTGTAGATTTTTGCAATAAGTATATGAGTTCTTTTGACTAATGTTGAGTCCATGGATTATACGCACTCTCACCCTTCCACCATTGCTAGCCTCTCTTGTGCCGCGCAACTTTCACCGGTACCATACACCCACCATATACCTTCCTCAAAACAGCCACCATACCTACCTATTATGGCATTTCATAGCCATTCCGAGATATATTGCCATGCAACTTTCCATCATTCCGTTTATATGACACACATCATCATTGTCATATTGCTCTTTTCATGATCATGTAGTTGACATCGTATTTGTGGCAAGGCCACCTTCATAATTTTCATACATGTCGCTCTTGATTCATTGCATATCCCGGTACACCGCCGGAGGCATTCATATAGAGTCATATCTTGTTCTAAGTATTGAGTTGTAATTCTTGAGTTGTAAGTAAATAAAAGTGTGATGATCTTCATTATTAAAGCATTGTCCTAGTGAGAAAAGGATGATGGAGACTATGATTCGCCCACAAGTCGGGATGAGACTTCGGACTAAAAAAAAGAGAAAGGCCAAAAAAAGAAGAAAGGCCCAAAAAAACAAAAATAAAATAATAATAATAATAAATGAGAGAAAAAGAGAGAAGGGACAATGCTAGTATCCTTTTTACCACACTTGTGCTTCAAAGTAGCACCATGATCTTCATGATAGAGAGTCTCCTATGTTGTCACTTTCATATACTAGTGGGAATTTTTCATTATAGAACTTGGCTTGTATATTCCGATGATGGGCTTCCTGAAAATTCCCTAGGTCTTCATGAGCAAGCGAGTTGGATGCACACCCACTTAGTTTCTTTTGTTGAGCTTTCATACATTTATAGCTCTAGTGCATCCGTTGCATGACAATCCCTACTCACTCACATTGATATATATTAATGGGCATCTCCATAGCCCGTTGATACGCCTAGTTGATGTGAGACTATCTTCTCCTTTTTTGTCTTCTCCACAACCACCATTCTATTTCACATATAGTGCTATGTCCATGGCTCACACTCATGTATTGCGTGAAAGTTGAAAAAGTTTGAGATTACTAAAGTATGAAACAATTGCTTGGCTTGTCATCGGGGTTGTGCATGATTAAATACTTTGTGTGATGAAGATAGAGAAACAACCAGACTATATGATTTTGTAGGGATAACTTTCTTTAGCCATGTTATTTTGAGAAGACATGATTGCTTTGATTAGTATGCTTGAAGTATTACTATTTCTTATGTCAATATGAACTTTTATTTTGAATCATTTGGATCTGAACATTCATGCCACAATAAAGAAAATTACATTGAGAATTATGCTAGGTAGCACTTCACATCAAAAATTCTGTTTTTATCATTTACCTACTCGAGGATGAGCAGGAATTAAGCTTGGGGATGCTTGATACGTCTCCAACGTATCTATAATTTTTTATTGTTCCATGCTATTATATTACCTTTTTTGGATGTTTATGGGCTTTACTTTACACATTTATATCATTTTTGGGACTAACCTACTAACCGGAGGCCCAGCTCGTATTGCTGTTTTTTTGCCTATTTCAGTATTTCGAAGAAAAGGAATCACAAACGGAGTCCAAATGCAATGAAACCTTCGGGAGCATGATTTTTGGAACGAATGTGATCCAGAGGACTTGGAGTGCAAGTCAAGAAGCAGCCGAGGCGGCCACGAGGGTGGAGGGCGCGCCCACCCCTACAGGGCGTGCCCCCCTATCTCGTGGGCCCCTCGGGCGGCCACCGACCTACTTCTTCCTCCTATATATACCCACGTACCCCGAGAACATCAGAACAAGCCACAAAAACCTAGTTCCACCACCCTAACCTTCTGTATCTGCGAGATCCCATCTTGAAGCCTTCGCCGGCGCTCCGCCGGAGGGGGAATCGACCATGGAGGGCTTCTACATCAAAACCATAACCCCTCCAATGAGTTGTGAGTAGTTTACCACAGACCTTTGGGTCCATAATTATTAGCTAGATGGCTTCTTCTCTCTTTTTGGATCTCAATACCATGTTCTCCTTGATCTTCTTGGAGATCTATTCAATGTAACTCTTTTTGCGGCGTGTTTGTCAAGATCCGATGAATTGTGGGTTTATGATCAAGTTTATCTATGAGAAATATTTGAATCTCCTCTGAATTCTTTTATGTATGATTGAGTTATCTTTGCAAGTCTCTTCGAATTATCAGTTTGGTTTGGCCTACTAGATTGATCTTTCTTGCAATGGGAGAAGTGCTTAGCTTTGGGTTCAATCTTGCGGTATCCTTTCCCAGTGACAACAGGGGCAGCAAGGCATGTATTGTATTGTTGCCATCGAGGATAAAAAGATGGGGTTTATATCATATTGCATGAGTTTATCCCTCTACATCATGTCATCTTTCTTAATGCGTTACTCTGTTCTTATGAACTTAATACTCTAGATGCATGCTGGATAGCGGTCGATGTGTGGAGTAATAGTAGTAGATGCAGGCAGGAGTCGGTCTACTTGTTGCGGATGTGATGCCTATATACATGATCATGCCTAGATAATCTCATAATTATTCGCTTTTCTATCAATTGCTCGACAGTAATTTGTTCACCCACCGTAATACTTATGCTATCTTGAGAGAAGCCACTAGTGAAACCTATGGCCCCCGGGTCTATCTTTTATCATATAAGCTTTCAATCTACTTTTATTTGCATCTTTAATTTTCAAATCTATATCATAAAATATCAAAAAAAATATCTTATCATACTATCTCTATCAGATCTCACTTTTGCAAGTGGCCATGAAGGGATTGACAACCCCTTTATTGCGTTGGTTGCGAGTTCTTTGTTTGTTTGTGTAGGTGCGTGGGACTTTTGAGGAGCCTCCTACTGGATTGATACCTTGGTTCTCAAAAACCGAGGGAAATACTTACGCTACTATTGCTGCATCACCCTTTCCTCTTCAAGGAAAACTAACGCAAGCTCAAGACGTAGCAAGATGTACTTCCCGCCCGCGTTCTTTGATGTGATGTGATGACCCACAAGTATAGGGGATCTATCGTAGTCCTTTCTATAAGTAAGAGTGTTGAACCCAACGAGGAGCAGAAGGAAATGATAAGCGGTTTTCAGCAAGGTATTCTCTGCAAGTACTGAAATAAGTGGTAAGAGATAGTTTTGTGATAAGGTAAATTGTAACGAGCAACAAGTAACAAAAGTAAATAAGGTGCAGCAAGGTGGCCCAATCCTTTTTGTAGCAAAGGACAAGCCGGAACAAACTCTTATAATAGGAAAAGCGCTCCCGAGGACACATGGGAATATCGTCAAGCTAGTTTTCATCACGCTCATATGATTCACGTTCGGTACTTTGATAATTTGATATGTGGGTGGACCGGTGCTTGGGTGTTGTTCTTACTTGAACAAACATCCCACTTATGATTAACCTCTATTGCAAGCATCCGCAACTATAACAAAAGTATTAAGGTAAACCTAACCATAGCATGAAACATATGGATCCAAATCAGACCCTTACGAAGCAACTCATAAACTAGGGTTTAAGCTTCTGTCACTCTAGCAACCCATCATCTACTTATTACTTCCCAATGCCTTCCTCTTGGCCCAAATAATGGTGAAGTGTTATGTAGTCGACGTTCACATAACACCACTAGAGGATAGACAACACACATCTCATCAAAATATCGAACGAATACCAAATTCACATGACTACTAATAGCGAGACTTCTCCCTTGTCCTCAGGAACAGACGTAACTACTCACAAAGCATATTCATGTTCATAATCAGAGGGGTAATAATATGCATAAAGGATCTGAACATATGATCTTCCACCAAATAAACCAACTAATATCAACTACAAGGAGTAATCAACACTACTAGCAACCTACTAGCACCAATCCCAGACTTGGAGACAAGAATTGGATACAAGAGATGAACTAGGGTTTGGAGATGAGATGGTGCTGGTGAAGATGTTGGTGGAGATTGCCCTCTCCTGATGAGAGGAGCGTTGGTGATGATGATGGCGATGATTTCCCCCTCCCGGAGGGAAGTGTCCCCGGCAGAACAGCTCTGCCGGAGCCCTAGATTGGTTCCGCCAAGGTTCCGCCTCGTGGCGACGGAGTCTCATCCCGAAAAGTTTCTTCTTATTTTTTCTCATCGAAAGACTTCATATAGGAGAAGATGGGCATCGGAGAGCCACCAGGGGGCCCACGAGGTAGGGGGGCGCGCCCCCACCCTCGTGAGCAGGGTGTGGGCCCCCTGGCCTTCATCTTTGGCTACGATTTTTCTTTATTTATTTTAAGATATTCCCTGGAGTTTCAGGACTTTTGGAGTTGCGCAGAATAGGTCTCCAATATTTGCTCCTTTTCCAGCCAGAGTTCCAGCTGCCGGCATTCCCCCTCTTCATGGTAAACCTTGTAAAATAAGAGAGAATAGCCATAAGTATTGTGACATAACGTGAAATAACAGCCCATAATGCGATAAATATCGATATAAAAGCATGATGCAAAATGGACGTATCAACTCCCCCAAGCTGAGACCTCGCTTGTCCTCAAGCGAAAAGCCGATAACAATAAATATGTCCTCATGTTTAGAGGTAGAGGCGTCGATAAAAATAAAATACGAACATGAAGGCATCATGATTATTCTCATAACAGCAACATATATAGATTTGTCATATGATTACTGATGTTCAAGTGATGATCTTTTCACAATGCAAAACCAAAGTATGAATCATAAACCTTATGGAGCATTAATAAATTATACCCTCAGTCATTGAAACAATTGCAATGTATCATAACATCGGAAAGAGTCTATGTCAGAGCTTAAAAGCAAGCCCACATACTCAACTATCACTTAGTCCTTCATAATTGCTAACACTCACGCAATACCCGTGGTTACAGAGTTTTAACCGGACACAAAGAAAGATAGGGACTTGTAATTTTGCCCCACAACCTTTTACCTCAAGGGTAATGTCAACAATAATAATTCATGCTCCCCCACATCCAATTAAATATATTTATCATGTTCTTTCCAACATGCTGGGCTTGCCAAAGGATAAAATAAAAAGGAGAAGGTGAAGATCACCGTGACTCTTGCATAAGATAGAAGATAATAATAAAAGATAAGCCCTTTGCAGAGGGAAGCAGAGGTTGCCATGCGCTTTTATTGTTGGATGCACGAAATCTTAATGCAAAAGAACGTCACTTTATATTGCCCCTTGTATGTGAACCTTTATTATGCAGTCCGTCGCTTTTATTGCGTCCACAACAAGTTCGCACAAAGCTTATTTCTCTGCACTAATAAGTCATGCATATTTAGAGAGCAATTTTTATTGCTTGCACCGATGACAACTTACTTGAAGGATCCTACTCAATCCATAGGTAGATATGGTGGACTCTCATGGCTAAACTGGTTTAGGGTATTTGGAAGCACAAGTAGTATCTCTACTTGGTGCTGAGAATTTGGCTAGCATGAGGGGGATAGGCAAGCTAAGCATGTTAGGAGATCCATGACAATATACTTTATCTCAGATATAAGAAAACATAACTCATTACGTTGTCTTCCTTGTCCAACATCAACTCTTTAGCATGTCATAATTTAATGAGTGTTCCCAATCATAAAAGATGTCAATGATAATATATCTATATGTGAAACCTCTCTCTCCTTATTACTTCCTATTAATTGCAACAATGACCAAAGCTATATTTGCCAACTCCCAACAACTTTTTAATCATCATATTCTTTCTGTGTGGAGTCATTACTTTCACTAAGATCAATATGAACCCTTTGATTCTTTTCATTCTCTTTTTCATTCACCCAAGATCATGGCAAAATAATCAAGCCCTTGACTCAATACTAATTATATATAGCTCGCGGACTCGATTGCATAGAGGGATCATAAAGCAAAACTTCAAAACTAGATCATGCCATGACTTTATTCTACTAAATCAAGATACTACTAATAGGATCGAACTAAGAAAAATGGTAAAGATAGGAGTTGTGATGGTGATACGATACCGGGGCACCTCCCCCAAGCTTGGCAGTTGCCAAGGGAAGTGCCCATACCCATGTGATTATGTCTCCTTCTTTGCTGTTGGCGGTGGAGGTGTTGTTGATGATGCACGCTTGTTGTCCACCTTCCATGGCATAGGATCACCCTCATAGAAGGATGATAGAGTCTCCTGAATCCTCAGATCTGCAACGAAAACAGCTCGAAACGAAAACACAGGATATTTGCATGATACGGGAGTCAAAACCTTCGGGAGAATATATAATGAATTTTTACCGACCGAAATACGTATCGTGCAAGAAAACGGACTCCGAAGGGCACACAAGGTGCTCACGAGGTAGGGGGCGCGCCCAGGGGGTAGGGCGCGCCCTCCACCCTTGTGGAGGCCTCGTGTCGTCCCTGGACTGCTACTTATTTTTCTATTTTTCTAAATATTCCAAAATGGAGAAATATTGCTTTAGAATTTGTTTTGGAGTCGGTTTACTTACCGTACCACATACCTATTCCTTTTCGGAGTCTGAAATGTTCCGGAAAGTGTACCTTATGTATTCCTCTGGGGTTACGGTTTCAATAACATTGGTTTCAACATTTATAGGATTACCTGAGATATAATGTTTAATTCTTTGGCCGTTTACCACCTTCGGATTTGTGCCTTCGAAATTGTTGATTTTTATGGCACCGGAACGATAGACCTCCTCGATAACGTAGGGACCTTCCCATTTAGAGAGAAGTTTTCCTGCAAAAAATCTTAAACGAGAGTTGTATAGCAACACATAATCACCTACATTAAACTCACGCTTTTGTATCCTTTTGTCATGCCATATTTTAACTTTTTCTTTAAACAACTTGGCATTTTCATAAGCTTGGGTTCTCCATTCATCAAGTGAGCTAATGTCAAATAACCTCTTCTCACCGGCAAGTTTGAAATCATAGTTGAGCTCTTTAATAGACCAATATGCCTTATGTTCTAGTTTGAGAGGTAAATGACATGCTTTTCCATAAACCATTTTATACGGAGACATACCCATAGGATTCTTATATGCAGTTCTATAGGCCCATAATGCATCATCAAGTTTCTTGGACCAATTCTTTCTAGACCTATTAACAGTCTTTTGCAAAATTATTTTGAGCTCTCTATTACTCAATTCTACTTGACCACTAGATTGTGGGTGATAAGGAGATGCAATTCTATGACTAACGTCATATTTAGCAAGCATTTTACGGAAAGCACCATGAATAAAGTGTGAACCACCATCAGTCATTAAATAACTAGGGACTCCAAACCTCGGAAAAATAACGTCCTTAAGCATTTTAATAGAAGTGTTATGATCAGCACTACTAGTTGGAATAGCTTCTACCCACTTAGTAACGTAATCAACAACAACTAAAATATGTGTATATCCATTAGAGGCAGGAAAAGGTCCCATATAATCAAAGCCCCAAACATCAAATGGTTCAATAACAAGTGAATAATTCATGGGCATTTCTTGACGTCTACTAATATTACCAATTCTTTGACATTCATCACAAGACAAAACAAACTTACAGGCATCCTTGAAGAGAGTAGGCCAATAAAAACCAGATTGCAATACCTTATGTGCAGTTCTATCTCCAGCGTGGTGTCCTCCATAAGCTTCGGAGTGACACTTGCGTAGGATCTGTTCCTGTTCATGCTCAGGTACACAACGTCTAATAACACCATCTACCCCTTCTTTATAAAGATGTGGGTCATCCCAAAAGTAATGCCTTAAATCATAAAATAACTTTTTCTTTTGTTGGTAAGTGAAGCTAGGTGGTATAAATTTAGCAACAATATAATTAGCATAATCAGCATACCATGGAGTGCTACGAGAAGTGCTTATGACATTTAATTGTTCATCAGGAAAGCTATCATCAATAGTTAGTGGGTCATCAAGAACATTCTCTAACCTAGATAAGTTGTCTGCAATGGGGTTCTCAGCTCCTTTTCTATCAACAATATGCAAATCAAATTCTTGCAGCAAGAGAACCCATCTAATAAGTCTAGGTTTAGCATCTTTCTTTTCCATAAGATATTTAATAGCAGCATGATCTGTGTGAATAGTTACTTTAGAATCTACAATATAGGGTCTGAATTTATCACAAGCAAATACAACTGCTAAAAGTTCCTTTTCGGTAGTAGCATAATTTCTTTGAGGATTGTCTAGAGTCTTACTAGCATAGTGGATAACATTTAATTTCTTATCAACTCTTTGCCCTAGAACAGCACCTACAGCATAATCACTAGCATCACACATAATTTCAAAGGGTAAATTCCAATCAGGTGGCTGAACAATAGGTGCAGAGACTAATGCTTTCTTAAGTATTTAAAATGCTTCTACACAATCATCATCAAAGACAAATGGTACATCTTTTTGTAATAAATTAGTCAGAGGCCGAGAGATTTTTGAGAAGTCCTTAATGAACCTCCTATAAAACCCGGCGTGACCAAGGAAACTTCTTATACCTTTGATGTCCTTGGGACATGGCATCTTTTCAATAGCATCAACCTTGGCTTTATCAACTTCAATACCTCTTTCAGAAACTTTGTGCCCCAACACAATACCTTCATTAACCATAAAGTGGCACTTTTCCCAATTCAAGACAAGATTAGTTTCTTCACATCTCTGCAAAACTCTATCAAGATTGCTCAAGCAATCATCAAAAGAGGAACCATAGACGGAAAAGTCATCCATGAAAACCTCACAAATCTTTTCACAAAAATCAGAGAATATAGCCATCATGCATCTTTGAAAGGTAGCAGGTGCATTACATAAACCAAAAGGCATACGTCTATAAGCAAAAGTACCAAAAGGGCATGTAAAAGTAGTCTTTGATTGATCTTTAGCTGACACAGGTATTTGAGAGAAACCAGAATAACCATCTAGAAAGCAATAATGTGTATGTTTGCATAACCTTTCTAGCATTTGATCAATAAAAGGCAAGGGGTAATGATCTTTCTTAGTAGCTTTATTTAATTTGCGGAAATCAATTACCATCCTATAGCCTGTGATAATTCTTTGCGGGATCAATTCATCTTTATCATTAGGGACAACAGTAATACCTCCCTTCTTAGGGACACAATGGACAGGACTTACCCACTGACTATCAGCAACGGGATAAATTATACCTGCCTCCAGAAGCTTGAGTATTTCTTTTCTTACCACTTCTTTTATTTTAGGATTCAAACGTCGTTGAGGATCACAAACTGGTTTGGCATCAGGTTCCAAATTTATTTTATGTTGACATAGAGTGGGACTGATGCCCTTAAGATCATCCAGAGTATATCCAATAGCTGCACAGTGCTTTTTCAGAGTTTTCAATAATCTTTCTTCTTCATGCTCTGAAAGGTTAGCACTAATAATAACAGGATATATTTTCTTTTCATCAAGATAAACATACTTAAGATTATCGGGCAACGGTTTAAGCTCATACACGGGATCACCCTTGGGTGGAGGAGGATCCCCTAGGATTTCAACAGGTAAATTGTGTTTCAGAATAGGTTCTTGTTTAAAGAATACTTCATCTATTTCCCTTCTTCCATTCATGAACATATCATTTTCATGGTCTAGCAAATAGTGTTCTAAAGGATCACTAGGAGGTACATCAATAGAAGCAAGACCAATAATTTCATCCTTACTAGGCAATTCTTACTCACGATGTTGTTTACTAAATTTAGAGAAATTAAACTCATGGACCATATCGTCCAAGCCAACAGTAACAACATTCTTTTTGCAATCAATCGTAGCATTAACGGTACGCAAGAAGGGTCTACCAAATATAATGGGACAAAAGCTATCTTGTGGAGAACCAAGAACAAGAAAATCAGCGGGATATTTGGTTTTCCCACACAAGACTTCAACATCTCTAACAATTCCCATTGGAGATATAGTATCTCTATTTGCTAGTTTAGTTGTAACATCAATATCTCTAACTCAGCAGGTGCAATCTCATGCATAATTTCTTTGTATAAGTCAATGGGTATAACACTAGCACTAGCACCCATATCACATAAGCCATGATAACAATGACCTCCTATTTTAACAGAAATAACAGGCACGCCTACCACAGGTCTATGTTTATCTCTATCACAGGGTTTAGCAATTCTAGCAGTTTCACCAGTGTATTGAATAACAAGCACTATGAAAGGCTCGAAGGCGAAGGTCACTCGAACGGTCATAGGGATGTGAATGTGTTACGCTCGGGCCGATAAAATGACCTTGATAGGGCAAACTTAGTAGTGCTACAACACCTAGATGTGCTAGAAGATTTTGTGACACTGCACAAAGAGACCATCACAAAGAAGTACCGTGACCGAGGGGTGCAGAGGACGGACGCTGAAGTTATTAGAGAGCACAACTCCACTTTCTTGCATTGGTTCAAAGAGAGAGTTCTGGCCAATCCCCCAGAAGAGGGTTGTCCGAACAGAACGCTCATATACGCCTTAGCACATGGCCCCTCGACCAACCTCGCGACTTATCAAGCATACGATATGAACGGATACTACACGGAGGAGAAAGATATAAACAGTGATGACCAAAACTCAGGGGTGATGATGGAAGCCATGACCGGGAATGTAATTGAAAGATATTACGGAAGGGTCGAAGAGATATGGGAGCTTAACTACTCTGGATTACATAGTGCGATGATGTTCCGTGTCAGATGGGCTAAGAATGTACAAAGAGAAAACCGACATTTCACTACCATGTGTATACCCGACTTCGATAGCGGTACCGTCAACACCATCGCCAAAAATGAGCCATGGGTACACGCTAAACACGTGACACAATGTTTCTTGATAACTGACCCGATCAATCCCAGCCGTGTTGTCGTGAGGAGAAGCAAAAGGAGCATCGCAAGAATGGATGGAGTCGCCAACAAGGAAGACTACGACCAGTACGATGATCCGATGAAGAAAGATGATGCTGATGACGATGAAACATACGTAAAAAGAAGAATGAAGACTACATTACCTATGAAAGATCATAATCCCTGGAGAAGGAAAAGTCACGACCATGTGCTCAGTTATCCGACAACGAACAAAAGAGGGAAGAAGATCAGTTTAAAGTGTCGTCGTCGCCCAAGCTGGCAAACTAATCCACAAATTTTGTGTGTGTCTATTTTGTATACCGCCGTTAGCGGTCAAATGATGTAATATATATTGTACTAATTATTATCCAGAGGGTAACAGTGGTATTGCTCCAACGACAGACCTAATTAAACCCTAGCTAGCTAGAGCTATATATACCCCTGCTATACAAACTTGTAAAATGCAAATGAAAGATAAGAAAAAGAAAAGTGCAAATGAAATAAAAAGAAAAAGAGAAAGAAAAAGAAAGGAAGTTTTGCAAATGAAATGAAAAAAAGGAACTAATAAGTTGTGGAAAATGAAATGAAAGAAAAATAAAAAAGAAAAAGGAAGGAAGTTTGTGGAAAATGAAATGAAAGAAAAATAAAAAATAAAAGGGAAGGAAGTTTGTGGAATATGAAATGAAAGAAAAAAAAGAAAAGAAAAAGTTAGCAATAGCGCGGTTTGTGTTGGGCAACGCTATAGCTAAGTTAGCTATAGCGCGGTTTGCCGCACCGCGCTATAGCTAAGTTAGCTATAGCGCGGTTTGCCACGCCGCGCTATAGCTAAGTTGCCTACACAGCACCAGTCGAGCCACACACCTCTATCTCTTTCCTCTCTCTCTCTCTCACTCTTGCTTTGTCGTCAATCCCCTTTCTCTAAGCCCCACGTCACTGCCGACGCTGCACCAGCCCACGCCGCCGTCGACGCGCACCGCACCCGACGCCGGCCACTGGCCGCCCCGACACTCCCTCCCCCCGTGCTGCCTCTACCCCTAGGTCCACTCCCGGCCCGGCCCCTCCCCCGTGCCGCCCCTCCCCCAAGAAGTCCCCTCCACC
>NC_041387.1:30724260-30747140 GCF_002162155.2 Triticum dicoccoides
CTCTCTCTCTATCTCCCCCCTCTCTCTCTCTGAACAAATTTGGTCTCTCTGCAGATCGAAGCTAGGCGCAGATCGACGAGGAGGAGAAGGACGCCCTCAACCCCCTCTGCCCTGGCGACCCCAACCCCGATCCCAACCCCGAGGTGTGCCACCCCCTCTTCCCTCCCTCTTCATATGTCAACGCATAATGATGCAAGGGGGGAGTTCTCATAATGTGGCTTAAAATGGTTGGTTGGTAGTGAGCTTCAGGTTTCAGCTTGTTAGAGTGTTCATAATGATGCAAGGGGGAGTGGATGGAGCTGTTAGATTGGTTAATGAGCTTGTAGTTTCACTGCGGTAGTTGATCTTTTTCGCATCAGTCAGGCAGCAATGTACTATGTGATGTTTGTTTCAGCTTTAAATCAATATACAGAAGTCGAGTATTTTGTATCTAACTCCAGAACAACACCTTTGTAAGTTCATGATTGTGTATTTGTCACCAGCAACAAAGTGTCAACCAATTAGTGGTATTACTAAAGACTTGAACATGCTTAGTTACAGAGAATGGAATACTTGTAGAAAATAATACTTACAGAGAATGTAAGGACATGTTGTGATGCATAGTTTCTTCAAAAATTAGTTCTAAGAGGTGTATCAGAGAGAGACACTTGTTAGAGTGTTCATAATGTGGCTGTTAAAATGGTTGTTAGAGTGTTAAAATGCTTGCTGTTAAAAAAGTGCACAAGTCAGCTACTTCAGCACATAGTGCTTATTGTCATTTGTAGGGAAACCGATTGCGATTGACCTATGTTTTGCCGGAAATGTTGATTCATTTCCATTCCAGCAAATTTCAGGTGCTCTATACGTGCACTTTCTAGCAAAGGTCATGCCAAAATTTTCCATGGATTTCAACATGACTTCTGCTAGAAAGTTGGACATATCGAGTGCTCAAGATTTGTCGCGACGGGAGTGAAACGACATTCATGCAAAACAAAGGTCACTTTTTTTGTCATTAGTCACTTTATTATATAAAGCTCGGTAATTAGACTACTACGACATTGAACCCTAGGAAACATGACCGACACCGATGAGGCCGGAGGTTTTTAGTCCCAATTAGGTCGAGCACACACCTACCTCGACTTTCTGGCGGATCAGGAGAGACACCAAGCTGGGTGTCAAGACCCCCTTGTCATGACGGACAATGACGATGGTGGCGCCATCGCCGACACTAATGCCACCAATGACACCGACACTAAGACTGGCGTTGATGATGTTGCTAACTACAGCACGGAAGGTGGGACCTCCCAAGCCAGTGAAGGAAAGAAGGAAAAGAGGACACGACGCCCAAATGAGCTCGGCACCGGAAGACTGGTGGTCATGGCGGTGCACCTTGGCGAGTTCAAGCCAATAGAGCCGCGGGAAGTGGCAGCGTGTTATGACAACCAACTAGCATGCATCCTACGGGATACCGCTAACATCAACACCACGAAAATACAGAAGAATGAACATTTGAAGAAGTTGTTCCCGACTAGGTTGCACGCAAGATTCCCGTTCCCCAATCGGAAAGACGATGTCGACCCTTGGGATGATGATGTCATGAAAAAAATCAACAACAAAGCCCTAGGGAAGTTCAGCAACGCATTGAGCGCTTGGAAAACTTGGGTGAAAAAGGTGATTGAAGTAGACCATGAAACATACGCCAAGATTGTTGCAGACAATCCGAAAATTATGATAGAGGACTTTGAAAAGTTCAAGGAGACTTGCAATGAAGAAGCTGCCAAGGCCAGGTCGGAGAGAGGCAAGCAGCTGCAGGCAAAGAACATGGGGAACCACCGCCTTGGAAGTCATGGTTACATGGGAAAGATGCCCGTGTGGGCTAAGGAGGATGCAGAACGTGAATTTCAGGGGATCCTAGACCCATTGGTGGAGTTCACCGACCAGCAGGAGCATGACTTCATCAGGGCCCGATTCTCGTGGGACCCCAAAAAAAGTTTTTTTCATCGATGGGCCGACTAGGAAATTCATGAGATTACTGGTAATTATCGTTGTACCACCTTACATATTAGCTTCTGATCAATGAAGTCTACTACATTCTAGTCGCATACGTAAACGATTCACGCTCCATTTTGCAGAGAGAGCAACACAAGCTTGCGGCCGAAAGTGACTCGTCAACTAAGTCGACTCAGTCGTCGGTGAAGTACAAGTGGGACACTCCTTTCAACCTGGCTATGAACATAACGATGGGACACCCGTCGGGCCAGCGGCCACAATATGGACGTGTGCACGGTGCCGGCGGCGGCGCCACGTGGAAGTACTATTATAACAAGGACCCCGAGGCTAAAATATAGAGAAAGAAGTTCAGTCAAGTCACTATCGACGAGAAGGTGGCGTGGGCAATGCAGAAAACAAAAGCTGAGACCAAAGCTGAGGCAACCCGGGAAGCGATAGCTGCCTGTAGACATGATATGGTGGCTGCCTTTACAAGCTTGATTCCAACTGTGGTCACCTGGGTGCAACAAAATCCAAACACGCCACCAACTGATTTTCCCATGCCCAGCTTCACCGGGAGCAACTCAATGAACACTGCACCCATACCCGTACCTAGTATGGCGACCGAAACCGCACATACTCCACCACCTGCTCCTCCACCCAGCTCTCACAGCAGCCCTAGCTTCGTCTCTGGCATGAATGTCGGGACGTCTACATTGGCTGAGCTCGATGCCCTCACGATAAATATGCGTCGCACCCTCATCAACTCAACTAATTAATTAATCTTCAGTTGCCGTTCTTTTTGGATCTCTGACGCCGCACGTATATGTCTTTGTAGGCCGACTCCACTTCGTGCACCCTCCTTTACCACATGAAGGGCGGGTTGGTGGATGTGGGGAAGGGTATTGTAGTGAAGCTCAAGGATCGATTGTTCCACCGCCGACAGATGCCTGATAACGCCTTAAGGGTCTCCGTGGCGAGTGTGAAAGGGGCTATGAGGATGACGAGACCCCCACGCAGCTTGGCCAATGCAAAAATTGGTCGATCCTATGGCCGAAAAATCTTCTTCGTGTCGAGGTGGCCGGGAGCACACCAACGAGACCTTAGGAAGGTATGACCACAACCCCACCTACACAAGTACAACCATCGTGTGTGCTTCTTGCTGAGATCGAGAGACACGAGGAAGGAGGGCCAACCGTTTTGGTAGATGATGCCATCTGCCCCATGGAAGAGGATATGGATCATGACATGGAGGAGGCCGATGACCCTCTCCAGTATCTCAATACTGGCTTTGACAACAAAGTAACAATGACTCAACCATATGAATATTAGATGCATGTACCAGAGTCAGAACGTCCTCGGGAGTGTAAGAAGTCTTTGTTCATGCAATCCTCGCAGGACACGCCTCCAGATGCCGGTTCCACCCAAGATCAACTAATTAGCCAGAGTCGTCCAATGCTGAGCCTGACAACACTAGGGGTGGTGCTCAGGGAGGGTCTGAAAGACCCACTAGCACCTGAGCCCACCAAGAAGAAGCAGAGGAGAGACCGGTGGCGAGAAAATCCAATAAAGCTGGCAATGTTGGTTCTAGCAGCCAGCTGCCTTTGTCCAAGGTTGACAGTGTACCGGTGAAACATGCGCCATTAATCCATGTCGCGGGAGAGCCAATGGTACCGGAGAATGCACTAGCTGCCATAACAGGGGATCTCAGGAGACTCCATGACCATGTGCTTTCGACAGAGAGAAGCCTCCTCGCCTCGGATGATCCAGGATACCCACTTTATACGGTTCATGTGCCGAGCAGTTGCAAGATGTATGTCCACACATGCCCCGCGAACCTCTTCTTCCTGCGATTTGATTAAATCTTCCAGATGTTTCAAATGAGGACACTCGATTTTACGTTCGTCCGCCTGTATGTGCTGCACATGAACTACATCGTTAGGAGAGAGAAAGTCACCGGTCTTGCGGTCGCAGACCCATACTACATGCATGAGGGCTTCTTGTTAATCAATGATGCCAACCGTCAATATGCGAGTCAGTACATCAAAGAATTCTTGGTCAACAATAAGGACAAAGAAACGATTCTCCTACCTTATCATCCCGGGTAAGTCATCGGCTGATAGCACTATAACACATACATCCTTTCGTGCATTTCAATAATTACTTTGCATGCATGGAGGCTAACTTGATCGTGTATTTTGCGCAGCGGGGGGTGTCGTGCCATTCTCATCGTTCTTTACGCGCGTTACTCCCACGCTCTGTATTTGGACCCGTCGAAGAACATACAGAATAAAGATTACACACACATAAAGTATGTTCTGGACAGGGCTATGCTGGGCTTCAGCATGCGGGGTGGCTACATCCAATGCAAAAAAACAAATAAGGTCGGGCTCTATTTCAGCCACAAGACTGACTTCTGTTGCATCCAACAATCGGCAAGAAGTGAGAATGATGGATTCTATGTCATCCATCTAATGATGGAGTATAGAAGGTATGTGCAATCACTTTGCATGAAATCTTCATCCGATACCCATATCAAGAGATGGGCCGAAGCCTTTGGAGCTGTTGGGGATATAACTATTGGGTATAAACCACCCAGGAGGGGCCGGTTTACCCTCAACCGTATTGAAGCCCATGAAGACTCAGAAGATGGCGTTTTACTATGAAGCTTAGAGGCCCGGAGCCCAGTGGCGGATTAGGGCCCATAATAGCAAACCGCCATCGTTATGTAAACTTGTGTTGTAAGTTAGGAAAGGAGAGACTGAGCCGGACCCTTGTATGAGTCGGCCTCGGGACTCTGTAGACCGGTCGGGCGTCAACCTGTGTATATAAAGGGACGACCCGGCGGCGGCTCAGGACAACAGACAACAACTCGAGACTCAGGATTAGCGTATTCGCTCCCTGATCATCAAAACCCAATCAATCCCATCACAACTAGACGTAGGCTTTTACCTTCATCGAAGGGGCTGAACTAGTATAAAACTCCCGGGTCCCTTGTCCAGTTTAACCCCTTCAAGCTAACCCGTAGCGATGGCTCCACGACTAAGTCCTTTCATGAGGACATCTGACGTGTTAATTCCACGACAGTTGGCGCCCACCGTGGGGCTATTGCACGATGGTATCGAGTTCTTGAAGGGCTGCTCTGAAGGACTTAAGGGGTACGTGATCGGCCGGATGACCAAGAGTCGTCGTGGCAAGCTCTACATCGACGATGAAGGATGGGGCCCCGAGGCCGGCTCAATCGAGTACCGGTACCGGGTCCCCTTTGGCAGAATTCACGTCTTCATTGGCAAGATCGGTGAACCGGGCCCTGAGCCGGACGTCTACACCGACCTCGTCGAGACGGCTCAGTGTGCAAGCCCTGCCCGGGTGAAACCCACCATGAAGCGTGCGTTCGTAGGATGTATCCATGGGATCGGATCTGAACCGGTGTCTAAAGGTGAGACGGTTATTTATTCCGATGATGAGTCATCCACTGGTGAAACCAAGTCCTTGTACCAAGTTCATGATGGTGTATTCGAAGGATAGTCCGATGACAACAGTATTCCGGACCTCCTTGAACCGCCAAGTCGGGTTGCTGTTTTCATGGCTGGAACACAGCCCACTCTACAGTCTTCGTCCACAGCAGCAATGAATACCGGATCAGCAGCCGCGGCAGGAGGCCCGGCGCGCCGACCGGCTCAAGTCCTCTCCGGTCTGATGGATGCCTAGGCTACCTTGTTGACCATGACAGTTACCCCAGAGACGCAGGATCAACATAATGTGAATATTGCGAAGCTGAAGGACCAGATAACACAGGCCAAGGAGGATCTAGCAACGGAGGATGCTAGGTTGGCTGAGGAACGGGCCGCTTGGGATGCCCAGTCGCAACAAATACAGGCGCAGAATTACCGACTCCTGCAGGATCAGAATGCAACACATGACGTAATGCGGAGAAAGTACCGGTCGCATCTGCCATCGGTTTACGAGGGAGTGAATCTTTTCAACACGCCAGGGGCTGGGCCAAGTAATCCGGTACCCACAAATCGGACTGATGTGCCGAGGGCAGCACCGGATCAACCACGAATGATGGAACCGCCTCGACAAACAGATAACCCGCCACAATACGTGCCTACTCCGCCGGTTCACTTCTCAAGTCCTTTGGATAATATGATTGCTGCAGCATCTCGCTTGGCAGCTATTCCCATGGAGGGCGACTCACTGGCAGCGTTTGAGACACGGCGGGCCAGAGATCTTCTTCAAACCGCCGTGGTGCAGCAGCAGGCTTATTCTTACAATCGGGATAGAATTCATTCCACTCCTTGTCCGAGCAAAAGTTACAGCAGGCACATGGATGAACCGGAAGTGTCTAGCAGTGCGCGGCACCGGAATGTTCCCCAAAGGCCCAATCTGGCACGTGGTGAAGTAAATGCTCAGGATGTGGTGGATAATGGCAGGGCATGAAGGGAGGCCACTTTGGCAGCACAGCATATGGGTCGTTATCAACCCGCCCCGGTTCAACCTGCGGCGTCAGTAGACCGTGGTACCGGGCTAGCCTTTAGCTCCTGGGGAGTGTCGTGTCTCATTCTGGCTCTATGCAATGTGTGACTGCCTAAGGATTTCAAGGGTCCACGTAAGGTGCCGAATTACACGACGGATCAACCACCAGAAGCGTGGATTGAAAGTTATGAGATGGCAATGGAGATGTTGGACGTGGATTAAGCAGCTTGTGCAAAGTATTTCACGATGATGTTGGAAGGGACAGCCCGTACTTGGTTGAAAAACTTACCAGCTAACTCCATCGAATCGTGGGATCAGTTGAAGGCCCGGTTTATAGCCAATTTCAAAGACACCTGCAAACAGCCCATGTCTATTGTGGATCTGGATGCCTGTGTCCAAGGGGAGAACGAGTCAACCACTCATTGGGTGCGCCAGGTTTCAGAAGTTTTGCATTCTTCAGACCGGATTAACGCTGTTCAGGCAATCATCACTCTGGAACGCAATTGCCAGTTTAAGTCACTAAAGATGAAGTTGGGACGGCTCAAGCACCATTGCGATGATTTGGGCACCCTCATGGCCGCCTTGGTCAAATATGCCGATTCTAATAATAACAAGGATCCCGATTCTGACGAGGAGAAACCGGAGAAGGGAAAGAAGAACGACGGTGCAAAGGGACAGCAGCACAACCAGGGAGGCCATGGGAATAACGGTAAGCGTAAAGCAGATTCAGATTTTGTGGCTAATGCTAATGTACAACGTCGTAAGGGTAAACCGCCCCAGCACGGCAGCGGAATGAATCTGGAGCGCTTGTTGAATCAGCCCTACCCAAAGCATGGGACCAAGGAGGTTCCGACAACGCATCTCTGGAAGGATTGTAACATCATGAAGGAGTTCAAAAACTCTGATCTTTTCGGTATGATTAGGGTCCATCAGGTGGTTCAGGTCCAGGTTTTCACGGTGCCGGCGGTTCAAACTCTGGGTTTCAGAATAACCAGGGCAACCAGAACAACCAAGGTGGTAATAACCAGCAGAATAATCAAGGAAATCAGCAGCAGTCGGGTTACCAGAGTCACCCAAAGCAGTTGAATGGTGGGCAGTATCATGTGTTTACCACTAGTTTGTGCAAGCGTGATCAGAAGCTTCACAAGAGGGCAATTAATGCCGTTGAACCGGCGGTACCACGTTATCTGCAGTGGTCCGAACAACCTATTGTATGGAGTAGAGAGGATCATCCGCCCCGGGTTGACAATCCGGGTCACCTGGCTTTGGTGGTGGCACCTCAGGTAGGAGGTTATAAGTTCACCAAGGTACTCATGGATGGAGGAAGCAGTATCAACATTTTGTATTATGAGACCTTCCGTCGCATGGGGTTGACAGACAAGAGTCTTAAACCGTCCAACACTGTTTTTCATGGTGTGGTGCCAGGTAAATCAGCATATCCTGTTGGTAAGATCGCTTTGGAGGTTGTGTTTGGTGATGAGCACGATTCCTGGTCTGAGACATTGACCTTTGAAGTGGTGAGAATCCAGAGCCCGTACCATGCATTGTTTGGGCGACCGGCTTATGCAAAGTTCATGGCGAGGCCATGTTATATTTACTTACAACTCAAGATGTCGGGTCACAACGGGACCATCACGGTTCACGAAAGTCATAAAATCGCTTTGGATTGCGAGGAGGGTGATGCGGCCTATGCTGAGTCGATTTGTGCTACAGAGGAGCTGAAGTTTTATAAGGAAAATGTTGATCCGGCAGACATGACCCCTCTGAAGAAGCCCACCACTGAGCATGACCCAACCGTGCATTTCAAACCGGGTGATGAGACTAAACTTGTTGACTTCATTCCTGGCGATTCATCCAAGCAGTTCAGCATCAGCACAAATCTGGATCCGAAATAGGAAAGCGCGCTCATCGAGTTCATCCATGAGAACCGGGACATTTTTGCATGGAAGCCTTCTGACATGCCAGGTGTACCGAGGGAACTCGCTGAGCACACTCTTAATATTGATCCCAAGTTTAAACCGGTCAAGCAATTTCTTCATCGTTTTAATGAGGAAAGACGCAAGGCAATTGGTGAAGAGGTAGCCCGGCTGTTGGCTGCTGGGTTTATCGTTGAAGTATTTCACCCTGAATGGTTGGCTAATCTGGTGCTTGTTCTCAAGAAAAACGACACTTGGCGTATGTGTGTGGACTACACCGATTTGAATAAAGCTTGTCCAGTCGATCCCTTTGCTCTCCCGCGTATTGATCAGATTATTGATGCGACGGTGGGTTGTGAGCGCGTGAGTTTCCTGGATGCTTATTCAGGTTATCATCAGATCAAGATGGCAGTTAAGGACCAGGAGAAGACAGCCTTCATCACTCCCTTTGGAGCCTTCTGCTATGTTTCTATGCCCTTTGGGCTCAAGAGTGCCCAGGCAACTTATCAGTGTTGTGTGCAGAACTGTCTCCATACGCAGATTGGGCGTAATGTTCATGCATACGTGGATGACATTGTGGTAAAATCCAGGAAGAAGGAAACGCTGATAGATGATCTCAAGGAGACGTTTGACAATCTTCGGGTTTACAAAATGATGCTCAATCCGGATAAATGCGTTTTTGGTGTTCCGGCAGGCAAGCTCTTGGGCTTTCTGGTATCCAACAGAGACATTGAGGCTAATCCAGAAAAAATCAAAGCGATTTCCTCCCTGGCTAAACCGAAGCGTATCAACGATGTTCAGCGTCGGGCAGGTCGGATTGCAGACCTTAGCTGGTTTATCAGCCGTTTGGGAGAGAAGGCAATTCCTTTGTATCAGATGTTGAAAAAGATAGACGATTTCGTCTGGAGTGACGCAGCTAATGCGGCTTTTGAGGAGTTAAAATGGCAGTTGGTTGAACCGCCGATTCTTGTAGCTCCGGTTGATAATGAACCTTTGCTATTATATGTGGCTGCCAATGCCCGGGCGGTCAGTGTGGCAATTGTGGTTGAGCGTTAGGAGGCTGGGAAGGAGTATCCAGTTCAACGACCCATGTATTACATCAATCAAGTCCTGATTGAATCAAAACAACGCTATCCACATTGGCAGAAGTTGGTGTATGGAGTCTTTATGGCAAGTCGAAAGCTCAAGCAATACTTTCAAGGCCATCCCATCACGGTGGTTAGTTCTGCTCCTTTGGGTGACATAATTCAAAATAGGGAAGCCACTGGCCGGGTTGCAAAGTGGGCAATTGAGCTTGGTCCACATGGTTTGAAGTATGTGCCTCGAACAACCATCAAACCCCAATCACTTGTGGATTTTATCAATGATTGGACTGAGTTGCAAGCACCAGAGGACAAGCCGGATAATACATACTGGACTATACATTTTGATGGATCCAGGCAATTGGAGGGCTCGGGGGCTGGAGTTCTCCTTACTTCCCCTCGAGGTGATAAAATTTGCTATGTTCTCCGCTTGATGTTTCCATGTACTAACAATGCAGCTGAGTACGAAGCTTTACTTCATGGTCTCCGGGTGGCTAAAGAGATGAACTTAAGTCGAGCTCGTTGTTTTGGAGATTCTGATCTGGTGGCTCAGCAAGTTTCTAGTACTTGGGATTCTAAGGATCCACTCATGGCGGCTTACAGACGTGAGGTGGATATTGTGGCGGGTCACTTCAAAGGGTATCAGGTTGAGCATATCGATCGGCGCAAAAATGAAGCAGCAGATGCTTTAAGACGGCTTGGGTCTCAGCGCAAACCGGTACCTCCCAATACCTTTTTAGATATCTTGCATAATCCGTCTGTTAAGTTGCCTACAGAAGAGGACTTGGCTGTTCCTGATCCAGAGGCTCAGTTGGTGGCCGCTTTACACGTTGTGCCGGATTGGACGATCCCATATTTGGCGTACATGAACCGGGGCGAGTTACCAGATGATGAAGTTCTGGCTCGGCAGATAGTCCGGCGATCCAAGTCCATGATTATTCACAATGGCGAGTTACACCGCTGTAGCGTTTCAGGCGTATTTCAGCGTTGTGTTTCTCCGGAAGAAGGCCAGAGATCCTACGGGAAATTCATGAAGGGGATTATGGTCATCATGCCGGTTCAAAGTCCCTGGTTGCAAAGGCTTTTCGACATGGGTTCTACTGGCTGACTGCTCATGCTGATGCGGAGGATCTGGTAAAGCGATGTGATGCTTGTCAAAAGTTTTCACGCAGAGCTCATGTTACGGCTCAAGAACTACTGATGATTCCTATCACTTGGCCTTTTGCCACTTGGGGGCTTGATATGGTGGGACCCTTTAAGCGTTCCAAGGATAAGAAGACCCACCTATTGGTGGCGGTTGATAAATTCACTAAGTGGGTTGAAGCAGAGCCTGTCAGCAAGTGTGATGCGGCTACGACAGTTCAGTTTCTCAAAAAGATTATCTTCCGCTTTGGCTTTCCACACAACATCATCACGGATAATGGCACAAACCTTTCTAAAGGTGAGATGGAAGATTTCTATCAGAGAGAGCACATCCGGCTTGACCTAGCATCTGTGGCGCACCCTCAATCCAACGGTCAAGCAGAGAGAGCCAATCAAGAAATCTTGAAAGGTATTAAACCCCGACTCATGATTCCCTTGAAGCGGACGCCGGGTTGTTGGGTGGAAGAATTACCTTCTGTCTTATGGAGCATCAACACCACCCCTAATTGTTCAACAGGATATACACCTTTCTTCATGGTGTATGGGGCAGAGGCGGTCCTCCCCAGTGATATTCGTCATGACTCGGCCCGGGTTGCTAATTATGTTGAAGAGGACAACGAGCAAGCACGCCAAGAGGCGTTGGATCTGTTAGATGAGAAACAAGACATGGCTCTGGCTCGATCAGCGATTTATCAACAAGACCTGCAGCGTTATCACAGCCGCCGGGTTAGGACAAGAACCTTTCAAGAAGGCAACTTGGTGCTCCGGCTCATCCAGGATCACACCGACATGCACAAGTTATCCCCACCTTGGGAAGGACCCTTTGTGGTCAGCAAAAATCTGCACAACGGATCATACTACCTCATTGACGTTCGAGAGAACTCACGCAACCCTGAGGAGGAGACCCGGCAGCCGTGGAACATAGCTCTCCTACGGCCTTATTACACTTGAGCCATAGGCTTTTCTTATGTACATATTTCGACAATGTATATATTATGATCAATAAAGTAAACTAGCATCCTTGCTAAAAGCAGGGCCTCTGCTATTTTTTCTCAAATATCCTTTGAGTTCCATGTGGGCTTCAGCTGACAAAGCCGAGTACTGCCTGTTAAACCGGCTATCATGCCACAATACAGCTTGGGAGCTTCACACCCAAGGGGCCAAAGAGAGTCTAGATGCTATGCACAGCTCAAACATAGGCACCCAATGAGCACAGCTCATCATGTTACTTGGGGGCTCCTTGTGTCAAATACCAAGGAGTTTGAAAGGACCCTTGTAGCTGGGTATCGACCCACGGCTTGGAAGCTTGGTATATTTACCTAAAACCCCGGGTTAACCTGCCTTCATCAAGTACGCCACTCCTATCCAGGTAATCCTGGCATGACCCTCCGAACGTTTGACAGTTACTCTCATTGAGACCCTGAACTTGTCAAAGTTAAAACGATGATTGGTTAGTTGGAGGCCCATCTTAAAAGGCTTTGTCAAATGGTTTAACTCAGTGGCCTGGCAGCCCATGAAAAGCCTCGAATTTGGGCCTGGCAGCCCTCGAAAAGCCTCGACTACACGGTTTTATTTGCGTTTGTCTTGTTTCTTCTTTGAGAAATTCTATGTTAAACCAGTGTCTATGACCTGGTATGGCTTTTCAGTCATCTTATTAGCCCGGTGTTCCTTAAATCGGCTTGGTTTTCAACTACAAGTTGACAAACCTTATTATCCAACCGGAGTTTTATAACCCGGCCTGGCTTTGACTACTCGTCACCAGTTTTGATCATCTGAGGTTCATCATAACCCGGCATGACTTATTATACGCCATCAATACATGATGGAGTTATTCAAAATTCCAGATTTGGGTCTTCACCCTTATTACAATCAAAGTTGGAAAACCAACTAATGTGATATCACATCACAGGTATGAGTTATTTCATATTTCTTAAGGTTTGATTATCAATCAGGCTTTATCTTGGGCATTATGACCCGTCCGCCGGTAAACCACCAGGACAGTTCTTTTTATGCAGACATAGGAATTGCATACTATAATATATGAGGCAACATTGAACTATTCATGACGGATCACATAAAGTATTTCCTACTGCATGATAGCAGCAGATCAAAGTATTTTTGCTACCCTATTACAAGGCATTTCATGGCCCAAAATATGGAATTGTCTTAAACCAGATAGTTTCTGCAGTATCAACCAGATTGCCGGATCAAGCTTCCTCGCCATGTTGACGTGAAGTGGATGGGTCATCCGGCGTCGGTTCAACCTCCTCCTCCCCATCCAGTGGCTGGAAGTCAGTGGTGGTCCAGTCCATCTGGGTTAAGGCCTGAAAGACAGCCTCTTCACTTATAAGATCAGTCGGATCAACATCAGGGGCATAAGTGTGCTTACGGGTTGGCGGAATAAGATTTTGCACTTCCGGAATAACAGCCTCAACACGTTTGTTGTCCGCATCATAGAAGGACCGGTGAACCATCAAGTTTGCTTCGTCTGCCAACTGACTCGCCAGAGGACGCATCTCCCTTGTCACACATTTGAGGGCATCGTTATCAAACACTGCCCCATTTTCTTGTTCACTGGGAAAGCCTTTGGCGATATCGATCGGATCAAGATCAGCTATCCATGCCTTGGCTCGGGTGAGTGCTAGCAAAGCGCCAGCCCTGGCAGCAGATCGCTTCACCTCTTCTATCTGTGCAGGCGTCATAGATAGCCGAGCCAGAGTGTCCTTGATCAGTGTCGGGGCCGCATTGTCATAAGAAGTTGCGCAGATAACCCGTTGGGCACCGGTATACAGCTGTTCAATCAGCGTATAGGCGGCCTTGAGCTTCTTCCGCATATCAGAGCCCAGGTGAGCAATGCGGCTACCTACATCGATTTAAGGATTTCACGTTAATCTGGCAAAATTTCAAAGCGGAATATTCATAAAGCCTTGGAAAACAGTGCTTACCAAATATTGCAGAAGTCATGGCATTGACTTGGCGCTTTAATCTAGTAAGTTCTTCCGTCACCGGTTTAAGAGCTGATTCAGCGTCTTCCGCCCGCTTTAGCAATCCAGCCTTTTCGGTATCCCAGTTGGCCCTTTCAGACTTGAACCATTCTTTGAGCTGCTCCATGGTGGTTAAGGCAGTTTTCAATTCATCCTTGGCCTTGGTGGTTTCTGCTTGTTGGGATTTCAGATTTTCTTGAAGATCAGCAATTTGAGAGACTTGTTGATTTACCTCACTCTGCAACAGCAAGAAGAGCATGTCAATACCTTTTTGAAAGTCCCAAGCATATAACCAGTTATACACTTAGCACTTGGGGGCTAATGCGGATCATTTTTTCTACTGATTATTGAAGTCCCACGGATTAATACAAGTTTTCATCATGGCACTTGGGGGCTAATGTGTGTTTGATCCAAAATACACAAGGAAAATTAACAAAGCACAGTATGGAATATACAAAGTCCCGGTTTGACTTTCTAAAAGATAAACCGGCCCTTGGGGGCTACAATGCAATGAAGGTACAGAATAAAGGATCAAACGGTTTACCTCATAGCGCTCCTTCATCAAATTTACCAAACCGGCCTCATAGTCTCGGCTGGTGAAGAGACGGTTTAAGAAACCAGAATGAAGGTCCTGGGCAGATAAATCAGCATAGTCTGACAAGTCGGTTTTGCTTTTCCCCTTGTTCATAAATGCAAATTCATCCTTGGCGGAATGCTTAGATAAAGCAACTGGATTGCCTGGGGTGGTATATGTCGTGCCAGTAATAACAACATCATCATCCTTGGCGGGGCTTGATGGATTGACATTCTCCTTAGCAGGGCTTGGCGCTTTGGCAGCAGGGCTCTGCGGTTTGGTAACAGGGCTTGGCGGATCAATAGTTGGACTTGGAGGGGCGACATGAGGAGTTGATGTATCAACCTGTGTCTCCGGTTCAGCTTTTGGCGGGTTAGCATCAGCACCTGGATTTTGCGGAACAGAGTGGTCTGTGGCAATCTCAGGATTTTCGCCCTCGTTCTCTGGGGTCTTCTCCGGATCAACATCGTCAGTATGGCCGCTGGTTTTGGCTTTCTTGCTTAATCGGGCCTTGGCGCTACAACATCCAAAAGTTAGAATATGATAAACCGACGCATGAAGAAATAACTTGAGGAATAGTGTACTTACCCAGCGACGGTCTTGAGGGGAGGCAACTGAGTAGTTGATGAACCGCCAGACGAGTTGGAAGAGGCCTGATAATTCGGATCAGACGGATTGAGTGGGCATCAGAAGAAACCCTTCAAAGGATAAAGTTTTTCAGGAGAACAAGTCACCTCTGGACGGTGTTTCCGGGTTGGTGTATCTGGTAAACTAGATGAGGTGATTTGCTGGCCACTGTGCCGGGTTGTGCGACGTTCTGCGGCTTGCTGTGTCTTCAAAGAAAATTTTGGATCCAAATGAGCAAGGGGGTGAGAGTGTTTTACTTTTCGAACTGTGCGGCGAACTCTTTGAACCGGCACAAGATCTGAATCGGAAGAAAGAGTGATTACCTCAACAGGGTCTGCGTGGCTGGCTTCAGCATCATCCTGAGAATAATCATTTTCAATAAGATGTACAAATAAAGAACCAAGTGAGTCAAGTTCTACCTCTGCGTCTGATTCCTCATCTTCGGGCGGATCAGAAGACTCGGCGGTTTTCTTCTTGGAAATTTTCTTGGTGGCCTTAGTCTTGGCACGAGCCCTGGCCGGTTTAGTCCGTTTCCAGAAGGAGCTGTTGGCCTGTAATATCAAGGCAAGGAAATGTTAGTACATAGTTAAAGCGGAGGCGAATCAGTAAAATATTAAAACAAACTTTACCGCTGGCGGTGGATTGGCGACGCAAAAAGGTGGCAACCCGGTTTGACTGCATGAAGTGATTGTTTCATCGAGCATCTTCTTCACAGATTCAATAATCTCAAGATCCGTCATTACTATTTCATGATAGCGTTGAGGGTCTTTGACGTTCCCAGTATATTCATGCATCAATCCGGGGCGGCGGCTTAAAGGCAAAATGCCCCAAGATACCCAACAGCGGACAAGGTTAATGCTAGTCAAACCGTTGGCCATCAGAGCCCGGAGCTTTGCGATTTGAGGTGCAAAGTTTTTCCATTCCGAGGCAGACAAGCGTGAAGGTAATGGGTGACCGTTGCTAAGCCGGTGAGGACGGTAGCCCGGCAAAGGATTTTCTCCATCAGGGGCAGTATTCCGGCAGTAAAACCAAGTCTGGTTCCAATCTTTAGGATGGCCGTGATGTTTTGCATGTGGGAAGTCAGCTTCTTTCCTCTTCTGAATTGAAACACCACCGAGTTCTATGTTGGGACCATCAGAGAACTCTGTAGGGCGGTTCAAGTGGAAAAAATCCTGGAACAACTCCACAGATGGCTCTTCTTGAAGGTAGACTTCGCAGAATACTTGAAAGTTGCATATATTGGACACGAAATTCGGTCCAATGTCTTGTGGATGGAGCTGGAAGCTTGCGAGGACATCCCGGATTTTTTTTATCCGGGCAGGCTGAATCCCCGGTCTAAGTGTTGCATAAATACAATCACTTCTCCATCTTGAGGTTCAGGTGGGCACTCAGAGCCCGGGACTCGCTAGTGAAGGACCCTTTTTGAGGCTAAAGCGCCAGTGGTGACGTATCCGTTGATTTGTGTCTCCGTAATCCGGGATGGAACCCAATTGCAAGCAGAGAATTGTTTGGCCATCTCGGAAGGAAACTGAAAGGAAATGTAAAGGCCGGTTTACAAATTAAACGGTTTAAGTATTACTCAGTTGGCGGTTTAAGAGAGGGCTAATGATATATGGCGGATTGGTTATCAGAAGTTAAATCGCTCGTAGGCAGAAGGGCCTGGGTTCAAAATCTGCTAAGTGTTGACAGAAACATGTTTCACACAACGACGGAATTAATTTGGATCTACCAAAGCTTCAGTAAGAAATATTTTCTGCGATCTATAAAGGCGTTAAACAGAGCAGAGAAGTTCATGCATTCTATCAAGGGATTCTGTAAAAGAAGGAAGACTTACTAAGTACTAAACTGGATGCGGAGCAATTACTGCACGAGATTTATGCTACAGTTGAATCAAAGAAGCTATGGCAGAAGCGAATACAAAGAAACTAGGAATGAACACCTATGAACGCAGATGAAAACAGGAGCCCTAAAATGCAGATCTAGGGTTATGAGGGAGAAGCTTACCAGATGCGCAGGATAGCGGATGAACACCGAAGATCTCTGGTACAACCAGGTTGATGCAGCGGACTTTGTTGACGCAGCGTTCGAAGGTCGAGGAGGGCGACGGAGCTTCAGAGCTGGGGCGTCGCGAGGAAGAAGAAGAAGTACGGAAGGGCAAGAAAAGAAAGGGCCCTCGGGTCTATTTATAAGGAAAATGGATAAAGGCCGACGCAAAAATCAAGGAGTCCAAAGCGGCAAGTGGCGCAGCTGTCGCCTCGATTTCTGGGATGACATTAATGAAGGGAATCTTTTTATTCATTTTTTACAGAGATGACGTCATGATGATCCGTTGCTGTATCTAGAGGATGACGTCACGGAGGTTTAACAAAGTTTATAGAGCAAGACGTCATGGCGGTTTACGAGAAACGAAGGAAGATGTTTCAGGATTTTTATGAAGTACTGAAGATTAACATGAACAAGTTCAAATCACTCTGGGGCCTAATGTTGGGGATATAACTATTGGGTATAAACTGCCCAGGAGGGGCCGGTTTACCCTCAACCGTATTGAAGCTCATGAAGACTCAGAAGATGGCGTTTCACTATGAAGCTTAGAGGCCCGGAGCCCAGTGGCGGATTAGGGCCCATCATAGCAAACCGCCATCATTATGTAAACTTGTGTTGTAAGTTAGGAAAGGAGAGACCGAGCCGGACCCTTGTATGAGTCGGCCTCGGGACTCTGTAGACCGGCCGAGCGTCAACCTGTGTATATAAAGGGACGACCCGGCGGCGGTTCAGGACAACAGACAACAACTCGAGACTCAGGATTAGCGTATTCGCTCCCTGATCATCGAAACCCAATCAATCCCATCACAACTAGACGTAGGCTTTTACCTTCATCGAAGGGGCCGAACTAGTATAAAACTCCCGTGTCCCTTGTCCGGTTTAACCCCTTCAAGCTAACCCGTAGCGATGGCTCCATGACTAAGTCCTTTCATGAGGACATCTGACGTGTTAATTCCACGTCAGGAGCCGTGTCAGATAATAGACTTCGAAATGATTTCTACCGGATCCATCAGGAAATTGCGTCCATCATCATGAAATATGTCCTCGAAGAGAATGGGATGTTCTATGGCAGCGCAATATCACGAGCTGACGTCCGAACCCGCATTGCCCTACGGCGCCAGGACATGATGACTTTCACTAAGCTTGGGTCCATCCTCCCGGATATGGACAGATGGGAAAGAGTGCACTGCTTAAAAACAATGTGTCTCTTTAGTTACTTGTTACTTTCTGTATGACGAAACTTTGAATGTCTCAGTATGACGAAACTATTAGATGTAAATGGTGTCGCGCTCTAGTTAATTACTTTCGGTATGATGAAATTTGTTAACTATGTGTGTGTGTGTGTGCGCGCGCGCATATCTGACAGGTATATAGATCAACGATGGTGAGGAAGTGGTATGCCGTGTATGTAGGGCATGTTTCGGGTGTGTACGATGAGTGGCCAGAGTGTCAGGCCCAAGTCTCTGGCTTCTCGGGCGAAAGCCAGAAAGGGTTTGATAGAAGAGCGGCAACCGAAGCTAGTTACTTGAGATTCATAGCACAACAGGGGATTCAGAACCAGCGCTGCAAAAACTACTACATACTACCGCTTTTGATCATCGTGATCACTCTTATCTTCTATGCGGTCATATCATAGTCTACATAGATGATGAAACATGAGTATGTGGTCATGTAGTTGCATGTATTGGGAACTTGTAATGACTTGTAACGCTATTTCAAGACATGCGTTCGACCATGATTGATGATGATGAGATACTTGAGACATGTCGAGACTTCTAATAACTTTGGCTCATCGATTATTCACTTGCTTTTCAATGAATATGAATATTATTGTATAAACGGTGGATCTGTTTAAATGTGTACAGAGCCAAAACACAAAAAAAAACTACAAAAGTTAGCAGTGGCGTGGGGGTAAAGATTATCAGTAGCACTCAAATAACAGTAGCGCTGGCTAGATACCCACGCTGCAGATAAGTACCAGTAGCGCTGGAGGGAACAACGCTACTGCTAGCTTCTGTTACCAGTAGCGCTGGGGCAAACAAGCGCTACTGCTAAAAAATAGAAGCTACTAATAGCAAAAAAAAACAGCGCTACTGCTAAGGGTTTTCCTAGTAGTGAGATGGCTATTCGATGCTAGATCCCGCAGCTTTCGACGTTGTCGAGCTTTTCAGATTATCTATCCACCGATGCATAGTGTCGCCCTTTGACTATAGCATGCATAGTGTTTTAAATACCTCAAGCGACGATCTCCTTAACTTAGGGAAAGTATCATTTATGTGGGTTCCTCCTAAAGTATCGCATTCCCTTTTTGTCATCATCACACAATGCTACCCGAGGACGTCGATGTGACATGGGACATAGAAAAAAACACTCGTTGCATCTCTGTTGAATCACCAAAATATGTTTACCCCCGCGAGAACACACGTGCGATTAGCTAGTTGTTGTAATGGTCGTGTTTCTAATGAATTAGAGTTTGTAGTTTCTTTTACAGTTTATTCAAAACACTACACACTGGATCGACATGTGGTGTCCACGCAACATGTGGAGTCATGGGAGTATGTGTTCTTTGGGCGCAACCAGCTAGTGAGATGGTAGCTCGGGCCATGTTCAACCAATATGAATGACTATCTAACGATATGATTAGTAATGGATAATAACATTTATGTGGTTGTTCTAGTCCTACAATGTTCCTTCATCTTGGGAGCCCTCGTCAGGCAGCTTTGTGCATCTGTACTTTGGGAGAGGTCTGCACGTAGTATCTCTTGCATTGATTTCCTCCCAGTTTTGAGTTATTAACTAAGTAGTTCTATTATGGTTAATTAATCAATGATATGTAAATATTTTACCCCGTTTCAAGAAAAAAGAAAGGAACATTGGTGTGCATAGAAGAATCCCGATATAATTTATTGAGCTTGAGCCCAGTGTCCTGAACTTTCTCCATACATAACACTTCACGACCGTGAACCCTGACACCTTGGCAACACAAAGGTACCCCCAATTAGAACATCTAGGCAAAAGACACCGAACACCAGCAAAAAAATGAAACTAATCCCAACAATGAGGTCAACAGACTGAAGGCCATCATCCATCAAGCGAACGTGGACATATTCGTTGTAACGCCACTCTTTTGGCCTTACACCGTTATTGTTTTTGTTACTCAATCAAAACATATAGGGCCCAATACATTTTTTGAAGCTATCTTTGATCATTGATAAGATTAATAATATATGGTATAATAAATATATTAATATAAATTTCTTTCATATACTATTTTGACGGTATACTTCTGTAACATACATGTCATATATTACGCAACTTCAAAAAATATATTAGACCCGACATATTTGGCTGGAGGGAGTATGGTACATAGTCGTAGGGGTAATAATATCTGAAGAATAAACAATATAAGATCTGGCAGCAACCTGTTTTATGGTAACTAGTTTTATAGCCTCAAACACTAATCATGAAAATAAACAACTTCATGAGCACGGTATTGAACTATTGGTGCAAGTAAAAGAATAGAGGTAATCAGTGTTCGGGAAACAATCATTTGGACCTCTCATGGGTAGTAGAGTAGTACAGAAGTGTTTGGATTTGTACGAAGATATAGTACTTCGATTAGACACCCATCCATTTGTAGTACGTGTTTCCTTTCGGGACCATTTGTATCATGCTTGATGGCATAACTTTCATTAGTACCTGATGGTAGTTTTATGTCCTTCTATTCATTGCACCACATGCATCGAAATGAACATGCTTTCCAATTCAATCTCCTTCCAAGCCCAGCGCATAGTTCTAATTTTGCCTGACCTGTTCTTTGGGTCAAGTGTCGAGTCTGCCCAGCTCTGTACCTCATAATGGAGGTACCTTTCTCATGACTCCCATTTCCATCGTATGATTGATTTCAGTTATGTCATTGCAAAATAATGTTTTAATATGAAATTGCACGACCCTGTCTTTTTTTTTTGTCGTCGTTGAGATTTTCACGACCCTGTCTTTGTTTAGACCCGGGTGAGTTTTACACAGGGCCGAGCTGCGCCGAACCGTATGTCTTTTTTGGGGTACAATCCAGACTTTCAGCAACTTTTCTTATACGGGCAGCCCAACGTGAGCCATGGGCGGCTTCCCTGCCTGGGCTGGAGCCTGGAGCTAAGGACCAGGACGCCACCTTCGTCTCCATAGTCCAAATACACATTTAAAATAGTCCAACTACATGATTAACGTTTTTAAAACTTATATTTTTTGTGTCTACTTTTTTCCATACACATTGTACATTTTTTCTATACAGAAGAAATATTTTTTCTATATGGATTTAATAAATTTTCAAATGCATGATTAACAATTTTTAAAACGAAGCTGAAAACTTTTTTTATTTCTACTTTTCTCCGTACACATTGTACATCTTTTGTATACATCGAAATCATTTTTCCTATGAATATTTAACATTTTCTAAATGCATGACATTTTTCGAAATTTTATATAAAGTTATTTTTATAATATATATATTCAGAGCATTTCAAAATACAAGGAAAAATAAAAATATATGAATGCGAAAATACAAAAGTAAAAGAGAAAAAGAGCTGAAGAATGTATCCTCAGTGGCCGGCCCAATCGGGCGCCTGCTTTTGAAGGGAGATATAGGCGCGCCCAGTTCAGTTGCGAGAGCTATTTTTTGTTTTAAGCGAGACAATAGCCTCCTCCGACTGAAGGAATCTTGCTCAGGGATCAAATTCCTAGTACCCCTAAAAAAAGGGATTGAACCCTGGTCTATAGGATGATGCGCCCCGCTCCTGACCACTAAGCTAGCATTGGGTTCTTGCTAAGTACCTGGGCGCAACCATAGTTGAAGCGAAGATCTAGTTTGAACACGATTTTCAGATTTTTTTTTCTTCTACTTTTTTCTTTTTTTCTTTTTTTTCCTCTTTTCCTTTTGTTTATTTTCTTTTTTGGGGCGTGGTACGCATCCGCTGGCTCATCTTTTTAAAAGATCGGCCATGCCGCGAGCCGTTAGATTTGACCCATTGTTACCCTTCATCATTGCAACACATGCCTTGTTGTGAAAATTTCTTGCAACAGACATCTTATTAGAATTTTTTTTTGCAACAGATGTCTTATTGCTGCAATAGACGTCTTGCTACGGATTTCTTTTTAGATTTTTTTGCAACAACCATCTTGTTGTGGATTTATTTTTTGCAACAGACTACTTGTTGCTGGATTATTTTTACAAAACGAAGTCGCGTCGCATCATAGTAGTCGTTCACCACCAAGATTTGCAACAACATCACTGTTGTTGAAACAACAGCCTGCACTTGCCTTCGTGCTCAGGATGCATGGCGGGCAACGGAATCGGCGAATGCACCGTAATTATCGGCCGGCCGAGCGCAATCATTTTCCTTCTCTTTTCTTCATTCTTTTTTTCACTTAGTTTTATTTCTTTTTTTGTTTTCTTTTGTTTTTTCTTCTTCTCCTTTTTTGTTTGGTTTTATTTTTTCTTCTCCATTTTTTTGTTTTCACTCTACATTTTTCTATATGTCAAAAAATTATTTAATAAGTGATCAATATTTTTCGTAGCACGTTCAACATTGTCCGAACGCTTACTCAAATTTTTTCAAATATTTGTTCGAAATTTTTATACTTATTCAAAAAAAGTATTACTTGTTCCACATTTTTTAAATACTCGTCAAATTTTTTAATACTTATTCTACATTTTTTTCAAATACTCGTTCAACATTTTTAATACTTATTCAACTTCTTTCAAATACTTGTTCAACATTTTTCGTATACTCGTTTAACATTTTTCAAATACTTGTTCAAGATTTTTAATACTTATTCAAGATTTTCAAATACTTGTTCAACATTTTAAAATTCTTGTTCAACATTTTTTAATACTTATTCAACATTTTTTAAAATACTTTTGCAACATTTTTCAAATCTGTTTTTGAAGAGTGTTTTTAATATATATATATATATATATATATATATATATATATATATAAGTATAAGTAAAATTACAAAAATAAAGCAAAAAATGAGAAAAGAAAACAAAAAAACACAAAAAAGCAGG